>NC_084893.1:4143356-4469213 GCF_958979055.1 Alnus glutinosa
GTCAAGACCCACACAATTCTAGAAATTCCATACCCAAAACCAAAGCAACCGGAACCCAAAATCATTGAAGACCAACACAGATTTCTACACTTATACCCATTCGAAAATTGTAATTAAAACCCTAAGCAAATTAGTGACCAACACCTGGAACTTACCAAAGTAGAAAACCCATTCGGTATTTTCCTCCAAAATCTCAACAAAATCCAAATCTAAAAGCTAAAGGGAAGATAATTTTTACCTTCTTGCTACCCATATCCGAAACCCCCATGGACCGTCGGCTTCACCATCTTTGCATCTCAGCCTTTCTCAGTTTCGGTCTGCATCCCATTGGTAGCTCTCTCCCTCGGTATCGTCGCTCTTTCCATTTGGGTGTGCGTGTGGGAATGGAGAGAAGAGAAAAATGGAAGAGAAGGGGGAAAATGAAGGAAAGAAAAGAAAGGGAGATAGATGAGGGTTGTGTGCGTGAAGAGGGGAGAGGAAGGAAGAAAAAGAAAAGGAGAGAAAAGAAAGGGAGAGGGGTCTGACGTGCAAGGGAGAGAAAAGACGAAAAAAGTGAAAAAGAAAAGAAAGAGGAAAAGAGAGGAGTGCCCGGCTCTGGCGATTTTTTCCTCTGCGAGTAAGAACTTTTTTGAGCGTGATAATGGAGGAGGGGTGCCTTCCGCTTCCCTCCTCCCCAGTAGATTGTTTTAGGTCTTGTTTATAAATAAGTTTCATTTTTTCTCTTTGGGTGTTGTCGGCAACTTCTGAAGTGAAGTGGATGTGTTTTATCTCGTCCTTTTCAGGGATGGAGACATGCTTTTTTCGCTTGGTAGGGTGTAATGGCAGACGTTTTTCCCTTGTTTCGTGGTGCCCGGTGTCTGATTTCTTATAGGAGTTCGTGATTTGCCGGAGACACAATTGCGAGAAGAATTGCACTGGTTCAAGTTTTGGGTTTCTTCCATGGGTTTTCCGGCCTGACAGTTTTGATTTCGTATGGGAGGCTTTGATCCGCCGCTACTGGTTTGGTTAGCCACACCGAAGGCGAAATAGCTTAATTGTTTTTCATGGTAGTTTTGCAGCAGTGGGGGCCTAGGGTTTTCCTCTGGAACGACGGTTTAGGGGAACAGGGATCGGCGGTTTTTTGGCGGTTTTGTTTTTCACCGGTTATCTCACCATTGGGGTGACGTGCGGCGCTTAATTTGAACCCGGTAGTGTTTGATTGAGGGCCTTTTTTTGGGTGTTGATGAGTGCAAAATATTGTATATTTGGACCCCTTAATTTGCATTTACTAAACCTTTAGTTTTGTTATTTTCTAATGTTTTTGATTAGTTTTGGTATTTTCCAGGTCATTGAGAGAAAACAATAGCTTTATGGTGAAAGAAAGCACATTTTGAGAAGACCTAGATGATGTGGTTATGTTCAACCAAAACAAGGAGATGACTAAATCGGAATTTCTCTAATTGGAGTCAAAATCGAATTGGACTAAATTTCAAGTTCTGCATATGTCAGTATTTTAGCCATAACTTTCAGCTCAAGTATTCGATTAAGGTGAATCAAGCGGAGTTGGAAAGCTAACTTAATTTTATACAAATCATTGTGAAATAGGATTTTCCTAATTCGGGGGTCTTCTATGCCAACCCAAAATTGTCCCGCAATAAAAGACTGCAAGTTTGGACGAATTTGGAGTCATTTTCCTTCTTGGATTGAGTTTTGAGTCTCCTACTCAAACTAGAAGACTAATCTCCGATTTTTCTAGAAATTTTAGGGCTTCTAGAATTTGTTTTCTCCCTATAAATAAACAAAGCCTCAAGAAAAAGTGTGAGAAGCTAGAGACCAAACATACTATTTTCTTTTTAGTTTAGTTTTTCTTTAGGGTAGGTTTTTATTTTCAATAGTCATGTGTAGCTAGATTTTAAACTAAGGTTGAGGATGAAGCCTCATCATTGAAGAGCAACAATATTTTCATGTAGGTTTATACTATCCGATTTTATTTGGTTTAATTTTTCCAATTTTTTACTTCTTTTCAATTTGTGGAATGATTCTTGGATATCTTTTGTGATTCAATGATACATTTGATGATTTGAGATAATTTCACATAATTGATTGCTTGAGTTTTTATTTATCAAAACGTTGGATATTCATTGTGTTTCGTTCTACGGATACATTTAATGATTTGGTTTAAACCGGATATATTTTGTGATTTGTGCAAAGAACGGATTCATTGAATGATTTAATGATTTTTTTAAGCATAGTAGAATATACATAAGAGTTGTATGGTGAGAACTTCGGATGTGTATTGATAAACATGAGAATATGTTGCTATGATTTGGTGGGTGTGGATTCCAAAACCTTAGTACCTTTTATTTTGTTTTATTTTACTTTATTTAGTTTATGTTTTTTTTTTCTTTTCTTTTTATCAAAAATCAAACGTTTTTTAGAACTAGGTTAAGATTTAATTAGTTTAGACATAAATTTGCTTTTTTAAAAATACAATTCCCTGTGGGATCGACCTCGCACTTGCAAAACCCTTTATTGCAAACGATTCGTGCACTTGCGAGTACAATTAAAATTCACATCAAGTTTTTGGCGCCGTTGTCGGGGAATTGTTTGATTTTTGAAAACAATTTATTTTTAAATTGATTTTATCTTTCTACTAGTTATAATTAGGATTTTTTTTTTTATTTGCAATTTGTTTTTGTTATTCCTATTTCTAAAAAAAAAAAAAAAGATTTTATCTTTTCTTTGTTTTGCTTGTTTTTGTTTTCTTTTATTGTTATTATTTTTTTAAAAAAAAAAATAAAAATTGAAAATTGATTGATGTTTTATGTGGGATATTTGGATGTTAAAAAGTGAGAGTGAAGCATGGACTTTTCTAATGATAATTATAACAATTTTTCTGCACAACATGCTTCGCCTAGTGATAGGATACCTGCTCCTACCAACTACACTCACAATTTTTACCCACATAAACCATGTTCATATTGTTCCAATCCTTATCATAGTTCTAGTAATTGTCCATCCTGGGGACAATTCTGCAATCCTTCTTATGAGCAGATGAACACAAATTTCTCTAGCCCGGGGTTCGATTCAAATTCCAATGTTTATAATCCGGACTGGAGCAACCATTCTGATTTTTAGTGGCAAGCTCAAGTTGCGGGAAATTGTGCTCCCCAATACCATGAACTGTGCCATCCCGAGTATCCGCAGTTCAATCACCAATCTTCCCCTCCTTCATCCTACAATTATCCGGCACAAGAATTATCATTGGAAGACACAATCAAAGCATATACACAAAAGATGAAACAGAATATACAAGAGCTCATAAGTGTCCAAGCCAATTTCTCCAACTCAAGGTTTGATTCAAATTCTAGTTTTTACAACTCGGATTGGAGCAACCATTCTGATTTCTCATGGCAAGATCAAGCCACAGGAAATTATGCTCCCTCACACAATGAACTGCACTATCCTGAATATCCGCAGTTCAAAAACCAAGTCCTCAATCCTTCATCATATGATCCCCTTCCTCAAAGATCATCATTGGAAGACGCACTAAAGGAATTTATGGAGAGAACTGGCAAATCCACCATTCAAGTTCCACAGCCAAAGTTATCATTGGAAGATACAGTCAAAGCATTCATACAAGCCAGTAGCCAGAATATTCAAGAGCTTAAGAGTGTTACCACAAGCAACAACTAGATTATACAAGAGCTGAAGAATGTCATCATGAGCAATGACCAGATTATGCAAGGACTTAACCAGAGTAAACAAGAGCTGAAGAATGCCACTATGAGCAATAGCCAGACCATACAAGAGCTTACAGATGAGATCAGGGATTCAACTCAGTTCACACATCAAGCTTTTGCCAAGATGGAAGAACAAATCGATTATCTGGTTGTTGAACTCCACAGAATAGAGGAAGAAGAGCTCCAAAGTCAGCTGATGGCTCAAGGGCACGACATGATTGATGAGGATGATGCTAGCCATTCTTGTCATGAGCATGTCCCTGACACCACTATACTCAAGAGTAAGGAAATTGTGGATAACAATGAGGAGGAAGAAAAAGAGGATCAAGTTGAGCACATAGATCAAATTGAGCACAGAGAGCAAGTTGAGTAGAAAAAGAAAATTGAGCCCCCAGCAGATACAAGTCTGTCCAATGACAAGGAAGTGAGTACTGAAGCTCATTCCTTCATTATTGTCCCTCTTGAGACACATCATGAATCCAAAGCTTTAATTCTTTAATGTCTCAAAGAGCCATCGTATACCAAGATTCTCAAGGATTTATGCAGACAAGCGCACAAATCTAGGAATCATCATCCCAAGAAAATATTTCTAAACAAGCAAATTGGCTTCCTCAGATGGCAAAACATTCTCCTAGAATGCTATCAAATTTTAAAGAGGAAAGGGTAGAAGGGATTGGTTGGACATCTACATGATCGAGGAAAGTATGGTAATTTTTATTTTTAGCATTTAATTTCTGAGTTCTTTTTCTTTTTTCATTTTATTTCTTGTCCTTTTATTTATTTATTTATTTATTTTTTGAACTGACAAGCAATTAATCTTTTGATGTTTGTTTCTATTAGAAAATATTGTTGTTAATGTTATTGACAGGTGTTTTGGTGTTTAAGTTTGGGGGACGCCTTGGCCTTTTTCACACCTTGACCTTTCATTACTTCTGATAATGTATTTCTAAACTACACATTGAGGGCAATGTGTACTTCAAGTTTGGGGGTATGGAAAAACACTTTGTCTATTTGTTTGTTTGTTTTGTTCAAAAAAAAAAAATGGTTTATTTGTCTTTTTATTCTAGAAATAGTTCCAAAAAAATGTGTTATGTTGTTGTTTGAGCATGATTACATCGCAACTGTGGTTTGCATATCATTGGTTTGTTTAACATGTTGAACACTGCATGTCTTTAGAAATCTAAATCTTTTGACTCACCTGTTGGATTAGAGAGACTTCACTTGTTTGAATTATTTCTCACAAGCACATTAGCATTGGTTCTGTGAGGTATGAGATTTGAATTGAGAAATGTGTGTCATAAAATTTGTGGGATGATTTATTGATGAAACCTTGGCTTAAATTCAAAAAAGAAAAAAAGAAAAAAGAATAATAATAAAATCATCAGTTTGAGTTCTCATTGAGTAACCGGGCCTCTTGCCTCACTAAGCATTGAGAGTTCGCGTAAAAAGATGAGAAATTCAATTTGGTTGATCGTATGGCTAGTTTGACTTCGTAGCCTTTTTGACTTTAGTAATTAAGCCCTTAGGAATGTTTTTACATCTAGTGCCCTAAAACCATCTGGTTTGGGAGTCACTGGCCCAACACTCGTTACATGGGTCAACTAGAAAGCTTAAAGGAGTCAGACATTGCACAACCTAAACAAAATAATAATAATAATAATAAAGAAAAAAAGAAGAAAAAAAATGCACATTTTGATTTAAGCCTTGGTTATTTTCATCTGATAAGATTCCTATGAATTTTGGGGTACACAAACTTTGAGAAAAATTGAAACCTCATGAGTCTATGTTAATCACACTTTACACTTATTTGATTATGAGTTGTCTCAATTTTTCAACTATAAGTTGAATGATTTCTGATGTCTTAATGATGTGATTGTGATGTTCACTTTGTTAAACTTGCTCATGACGTATTAACCATATGTTTATATGGAAGTCATTGTTTGTCAACAACATAGTGCTTTAAGATGTTTGTGGCTATCATTCCTGACAAATCCTCACGAGACTTCACTCGTCCACTAAGGAATCCGAGGGGTTTAAAAGGCTTGTTGCATACGCTAAATGCAATCGTTTCTCCCACGAAAGAGGAGTTATATTTCATGCTTTCATTTTTTGTTTTGTTTTGCTAAGGGACTAGCAAAATGTAAATTTGAGGGTATTTGATGAGTGCAAAATATTGTATATTTGGACCCCTTTATTTGCATTTACTAAACCTTTAGTTTTGTTATTTTCTAATGTTTTTGGTTAGTTTTGGTATTTTAGTATTTTCCAAGTCATTGAGAGAAAACAATAGCTTTATGGTAAAAGAAAACACACTTTGAGAAGACCTAGATAATGTGGTTATGTTCAACCAAATCAAGGAGATGACTAAATCGAAATTTCTCTAATTGGAGTCAAAATCGGATTGGACTAAATTTCAAATTCTGCATATGTCACAGTATTTTGATCATAACTTTCAGCTCAAGTATCCGATTAAGGTGAATCAAGCGGTATTAGAAAGCTAACTTAATTTTCTACAAATCATTGTGAAATAAAATTTTCCTAATTCTGGCGTATTCTATGCCAAAATTTTTCCGCAATAAAAGACTGCAAGTTTGGACGAATTTAGAGTCATTTTCCTTCTTGGATTAAGTTTTGAGTCTCCTACTCCAACTAGAAGACTAATCTCCGATTTTTCTAGAAATTCTAGGGCTTTTAGGATTTGTTTTCTCCCTATAAATAGACATCTAAGCCTCAAGAAAAAGTGTGAGAAGCTAGAGACCAAACATACTATTTTCTTTTTAGTTTAGTTTTTCTTTAGGGTAGGTTTTTATTTTCAATAGTCATGTGTAGCTAGATTTTAAATTAAGGTTGAGGATGAAGCCTCACCATTGAAGAGCAACAATATTTTCATGTAAGTTTATACTATCCAATTTTATTTGGTTTAATTTTTCCAATGTTTTACTTCTTTTCAATTTGTGGAATGATTCTTGGATATCTTTTGTGATTCAAGGATACATTTGATGATTTGAGATAATTTCACATAATTGATTGCTTGAGTTTTTATTTATTAAAACGTTGGATATGTATTGATGAACATGAGAATATGTTGCTATGATTTGGTGGGTGTGGATTCCAAAACCTTAGTACATTTTCTTTTGTTTTATTTTACTTTATTTAGTTTATGTTTTTTTTTTCTTTTTATCAAAAATCAAACGTTTTTTGGAACTAGGTTAAGATTTAATTAGTTTAGACATAAATTTGTTTTTTTAAAAACACAATTCCCTGTGGGATCGACCTCGCACTTGCAAAACCCTTTATTGCAAACGATTCGTGCACTTGCGAGTACAATTAAAATTCACATCAAGTGCGGTTTTGGAGCGTGTTTCAAGGACAACTTCTAGATTTTTTTGGAGTCTCAGTAGGTGCTTCCAACCGTTTGCACAAAAAGGGGAAATGGGAGATATGGTCCGGCCATTGCATTTGTAGTTGTTTTTATTTTTTGTTTATGTCTTATTGTTTTTTCCCCTTAGTCTTTTGAGCTAATGGTGGAGTTGTTTGTCCCCTCGGTGTTGATTCAGAGGGGTTGGTTTGTTGGTGTTGGTTCTTTTGGCAGTGTGCTCTGCGCTGATCAACCTTGTCATTGCTTTTTGCACAGAATATGTGACCGACTCCCTCTAAAGATAAGGATTATGTCATCGTAGAGGCATCATTCTGTTTGACTATGTTTTTTATTTGTAGCATTTCTGTTTGTAATGGTCTGAGTCTTTTGGCTCAGGTGGGGTATTCACCTGGTTGGAGGTGTCTTGTGTACACCTATATGGTGGTTTGTTTTGTACCCTTCTTTGATCAATGAAAGATTTCATCTTTCCTTCAAAAAAAGAAAAAGAAAAAAAGAAAAAAGAGAGGGAATGGGGAACATGTGTCACATTGTGGGTGGTTGGGAGGAGATAATGTTATCTCCTCCTAGCCAACTGTGTGCTGACACTTGGCAATGGGAGATTACCTTTATTTTTAAAGCCCCAAACTTTAATAAATCGCTACATGACCCCACTTCTGATTGATCCTATCATTTAACAATTAATATTTGGCTCCACCTTTAATTTAACTACATTATACCCATACAATTAATATTTTATTATTCTAGGACTCATTATTATTTTTCCATTATTTACTTTAAACTCATTTTATTTTCATAATATAAATATTGTCACTTAAAATCCAACTATTGGTCTCATCTAATTAAAAATATAATTTATTAATTTTCTAAGTTACCTATTTATTTTCTTTGTCTTTACAGCCAGGTTCAGAATGGATGGCAATTATAATTATTTCATGAAAAATTAGTTTTTCCTTCTATTTGAAATTTTCAATTTTTCTTTCAAAGAGTCGCTTTCTCGAACTTATTTTAATTAAAAATTCTTATTCATTGATACGACTTAATTGGAGCTTTCTTTATATTTAAATATTAATATTAATTTTTAAAGTATATTTTTTAACTGAAAAATCGTTCTTCTGGCTTTTTGCTCTTAAGTGTTTTTTTTTTTTTTTTTAAATATGAATTTATCTCTGATGCGAGACATTTAGTTCCAACGTATAACATATTTTGCATTGAGGCACATATAACTATTTTTATGCAGATTTTAATTTGTACAAAACAAATTTTACTTTCATATAAACATTATTTTAATGAACGAATTGAGCTGACATATTGGTTTTAAGTTGAGGTGAAATTACAAGTTTAGTTACTGTTTTAGGGATGCCACTAATATGACCCCCCCCCCCCCCCCCCCCCCCCCCCCTTTTTCACCTCTAAAATTTCAATATCTTGGAATTCAATTTTTTATAATTGTTATTTCTTTTTTAAAATCATAATAAGGGCCTTAATTAAAGAGCATTTACTAACCTCTTTACCATAGATAGGGCCTCAAAGATTTCTTTTACAAAAAAAAAACTTAATTATACTATTATCATTAATTTACGGCCTTATTTCATTGGGGCCATAGACAACCGCCTAATTGGCCTAGACAATGAGCCGGCCTGAGAAGATTTCTCCTTTTCTCGTATAATGGGTTGGATGTAGATCACTTTGAGAATATTGTATCATTGTAGAGCCATATTAATTCTTCAAGGTTTTTTCCTATACTGATGCAAATTCGGGGTGTTATTTGATCCCACATATTGATTCTCTTAAGTCCACAATGTTGGGAAAATTGTTACTCTCACAACCCATACAAGCCCAAGACTGGCCTGTGGGCCCATCCTGTCCATCAAGTCCAACAATGAGTCATACTTCGTTAGAGGCCTATAAAGATTTGGTCGGTCATAAATGCCTCGAATCTGGCCCATAGGTATCTCGGATAGAGGACACCCTGAATGCTCCTTACTTAGAGAATTTCAAGAATAATATTCAATCAAGGACTCTTGAATGCGAATATCCCTTGATTGGCAGGAACGGGGATAAATATATTTGATAAGTCTCGGGACATCACCGTCTCGGAAACAGGAAAAGAATCCATACGAAATGCCCATATCCAGATGGTCCCGAGACTATATTTCTCGGGACTACCACGAAGTGATTAGGATGAAATATATAAGGATCCTTATTCCAATATTATAGTAGGGAGTTATGAGGAAGATCTAATCCATAATCCCTAGAAAGATGCTAGAAGGTCTCAATCTCGGATCCTCCAAGATTACCTCTTATCCCACACGATACGAAATATGAGACTTATTTGAATTCAACTATCAAGCAATCTTGGTCGAACAAGATTCCTAGCTGGATGAGCTCTAACTCCACACGATTTGGAATTAGAGTCTTAGTCGGATTATAATGAGAATATTCCCAATACATCAAAACTACATGCCTATAAATAGGCCCCTACGTACCCCATGTATCAATTCTCTCTGACTTTCCTGTGCTCTCAAATTGAGTGGGAAAAAAGGAGTGCAAGAAAGGATATTTTCCACTCTTGATGCGGATGGAAGAGAGAATGGGAGAACCTATGGAAATGCTTCCAAATACAAGATGAGAAGTGACTCATTTAGCTAAAGCATGTGCATGATAATTTGCACAACGATATACTTTCAAAGCATTCTAGCTTTGAAATGACAATAAACTTAAACTAATATCAAAAACTAAATTAGAAAAGTTCCTCAAGGTGAAAAGCTCATGAGAATTAATCTCTAGAATAACTAAAAGAGCATCTCCAAATCCCTCAAGAACAAAATGGTTAATACCAGAAGACAAAGCCAACAACCGAGAAGCCAGAAGAGTTGCAAAAGTTTCACTAACAAGAATATCCGTAGAATGCAATCTTTGGGTAGCAACCATAATAATATTATCAGAAAAATCACTAATGACAGCATTAGCTACAACAAAAGAATCCCTCACAGCCACATCAAAATTCCCTTTAATACCACCAATTCTCGGAGGAGCCCAAAGAGATGGACTAGAAGCAGCATTCCAAGCCTCAAGATGGAGACCTAATGTGACGATCTTTTTTTTTTTTTTTTTTTTTTTTACAAAACATTTACATATGCATTAATCTCTTAAAATATATACGGATCTTCACAATGGCACGACGATATGTCGCAAAGCCAACATATGGTACATACCTCATAATATGTACCTGCTAAATCAGAGTATAACATCTATTTACTATGCAGCGGAAAACATACACCTACTAGCGGAAATAACATCTTAAACATCTATCATGAATTATTCATAACCAAGAGCCAATATTACATCTATTTATTTAAGTCTTTCCTCAAATTAAATACATAACATAAATGACTTTATACAATAACAAGTGACACAGGCGTCATAGGCCATAAACAAAACCTATCAAACAGTAGACACCCATGGTCCCACAATTACGACCGTTGCGGCAAGCTCCGGTCATAATATCCCAAGTACACTTCTACTACGTCATCAACTATGACTGGAGTACCTGCAGCCAAAGAAACATTATCTATACGGTTGTGGGGGTTTGCCACATCCGTATAAGTGGAATTATGAGCCCACCGTCTTAGCATAAATAAATATACTAAGACCTCAGAGGTATACTATTCACTGAGTTTTTCACAAAGAACCAATTTTTCCTTTTTAGTCATGCGTACACTATAATAGCCACCAATTTTATAAACTTTTGTTTGAAAATCCTTATAACTGATATAGCAGACATCGACTAATAGAAAACATTTTAAGCATACTATACAGCTGAAACTTATACATAGAAGTTTCATTGTTGGAAACAACTACATACATCATCACCTATTATATTACTTTTGTTTCAGTGAAACTTAGAAAACAATGACATTTAAATCATGCAACCATCCGATATAAATATACATAAGCTCTTTTCCATTGAGATTCTTATGCATACTAATACGTCTAGCAAAACTACTCATAGTATAAAAACATCACTCATCAAAAACCATGTTATGCATGATCATGCAATGCACATGCTCATTGTTTTTCCTCATGGGAATTATCCCAAGAACATCATGGGAATTAACCCAAGTACATCATGGAAATTAACCCAAGCATCATGGGAATTATCCCAAGCATCATGGGTGTTACCCCAAGCATCATGGGAGTTACCCCAAGCATAGTTTCCCGTGGGCTATAAACCTCACTTCGATGCACGTTTAGCGTTCATATGCATATGTCTCATGCCTTAAAACAATATACATTTCATTTCATGAATCATACCTTTAACACATGCTTTCTTGATAAAAACATAAACAATTCACATGTCATTTCTTAAACAATTTGCATAACTTAACTCACTCTAAAATCATATTCATGTTCCATTACAATCACAGTTTTCAAAACTCCAAACCATATCTTACAGTGACTCCATTCATTTAAACTCCACATATCATATTCATACTTCAAAACATCATCATAATTTCAATATACTCAAAAGTACTCAAATCATCCAAAACAGTTCATAATCAACATACAGTTGGTTCAAGTTTGTAAAACAATATATATTTTGCAATTCAACATATATGAAAATAATACTTCTCAGTGAGTAGAATACTCACCTTGGCTGCATTGGACTCTTAACTCGAATATTCCCTTGGATTCTAGTTACACGAACTCTACATTGGAGAACCAATTAAGGTCTCCAATCCGAACATGATCCTGCAAAAATTTATGACATTAGACTATGCTATTGAACCTATACTCTATGACACATAAACTACCCGCGTGCTCATACGTCGTACCACTCGCTTCTAAAGCTAGCTAGGTACCTTAAGCTATCATTAGGTTAATCCTTCGCTCTAGATTCTTATTTATTTTGCATATTATATTCAAGATGCGTTTACTATTTTATTTGCCTACTCATTATTATTACATCATATTATCATTGTTAATCCTTTGATAGCTTTTTGTTGATTTACTATGTTAATAATATATATCTAACTCATATATATATACACACACGCCATGCTTAATAAGCTTAAACCTTATCAATGTATATATGTATATATATACACGCCATGCTTAATAAGCTTAAACCTAATCCATTGATACACATAAATATCACGTGTACACGGATATGTGAGTTGGTTACTAAGATACCTTGTTATCATTATTAGCTATTAAGCCTTATAGTTTGTTTATCCACTTAAGCTAACTAAGTGTATTCGATCCATATATATATATATAGACATACATGTATATGATGCTTATTAATGCCAAGCACAACCATAATACACCTAGGTATCTCATAATACATGGATAGATGCATTAATCATTTAATCGCGTAACTAAATAAATCAGAACCTATTTATGTGTTTCTATATGCTCACTAACTTATACTTATCAACTTAAGGTTATTTGGGTAATTTACAACTCTTTGTTCTTCTTGTCTTAACTACTATATTTAATATTCACTCTTTATTAATTACAAACCATCTAAGTAGTTTAGATTATAGAACCTAATTGGATTAAACTATAAACCCCATGACATCTTTATCTTCAACTCTCCTATTCAACTCTTTATTCTTTTATGATACAAATACTTCAGTGATTAGACTATAGGGCTTAAATTCTTATTCAACATATTAATTTAATAACTCATATTAGATTAGATTATAATTCCATTTGTAACATATCTATTTACTAAAGCTTGAAGCATATACATAGACTTCTAAACTAGATATTATACCTATTGTTATTAGTTCATATCTATTAGGAATTCTACCTTAATATTAGTTATGTTAATATTTCAATATCTAACTCGCTATCTATGTTTATTTGACTAACTCGATTATCAATTTTTGTATTTATTTTACATCAAGTTATTTACTTATTTTATCCTCTTATTCCCTTATTACACTTTACTTTTATTTATTCTTTTCTTCAACTATTTCATTTTCATTTTCATTCTATTAGACACCCCAATAACCTATTCTCTATTTCAACCGTATTTTTCATTTACATAAAAACGGTTTAAACACATTAACTTCAAACTCATCAATTCTTTTCTAACAAACCAACCTAACCAAGCAACATGCCCTTAAAAACACCCATCATTCATCCTTGATGTTCATTCCTTGTATTTCTTCTATACTTATTTTCTATTCAAGATTATCCTACCTAACCCTCTCTTATTCACAAACAATTACCAATAGCCACAATCATGCCTAAAGATCAACCCACACCAAAAATCTTCATCCACATAAAGTCATTTAGCCCATACGAGTCTCAACTTATCAAAACAACTCCCCTTTTCTACAAAAATCACATAGCAATACACCTTAAATTCCATGCCAATATATAACTATGCCAATATATAACTAACCCTGCACTAAATCAAAACTCTCAAATCTCTAGATATTAATAAATCAATTAAAACGAACCACAATTAGTCTAAATCAAGCCAAAACAACTAAACTATCAAGACTTCAACACTCAAAGGAACGCCTAAAAATCAAATCTAATCCATCAACATTAGGGTCGGCAATTTTGACACGACTCGACAACCTGACACGAATACGACACAAAATTAGCGGGTTTGAGTCTACCCTAAACGGGTTTGGGTCATAAACGGGTCTACCCATTTATCTCGGTCTGGCGGGTCGGGTCGCGGGTCATCCGCGGGTGACACGCCAGACAAGATTAACTCTTTTTTTTTTTTTTAAATTTATATATATATTAAAAAAAAAAGGGAGGAGGGAATGAGCATATATAGGTCATTCTAGAAATCAAGACTCAAGAGTAGACAATTATGATGTAGTTTTTTGTATTTGTAAATTTGTAATGATGATGTAGTTTTTTTTTTTTTTTTTGTTATTTGATTAGACAATTAATTAAACATATTAAGTGATTTGGTGCTAGCCTACTAGGAGAAGGAGTTTAGATATGAATTGCTAAAACTATTATTATTTCATTTAAATACTCACAAACCCCCCCCCCCCCCCCCCAAAAAAAAAAATAATAATAATAATAATAATTTATTATTATTATTTTTTAAATTTTTTTAAAAAAACACTTATAAGCTAAACGGGTCGTGTTGACCCGATTCGACACATTATGTTAAACGGGTTTCATGGGTCGCGTCGGGTAACCCATGCAATTATCGTGTTCGTGTGGTGTCTGGAGCCCCGACCCGTTAACATAAACGGGTCGTGTTTGGGTCTAGGCTAAACGGGTTTCACGGGTCGCGTCGGGTAACCCGTGCAATTATCGTGTCGTGTCTGGAGCCCCGACCTGTTAACATAAACAGGTCGTGTTTGGGTCTAGGCTAAACGGGTCGTGTCGGGTGACCCGTTTTGCCAGCCATTCAACACAACCTAGAATTCCATCAACATACCTAACAATTTGTCAATTTTCATCACAAAAAATGATACCCATTTGGCTACCATAAAACCACTCCAACCCAAAAATCACCTAAACCGATAATCCATAAAAATTAAGCTTCAAAAACCCATTGATTTGGCCAACCACATCCTAGAATCACACAACCCATAAATTTCTACATAAAATCAATCTACTAAAATCCACAAAACCAACACTCATACGGCTACAATGGAAGACACAAGAAATTAACAAAACACTACAAAACCTAGAAGTTCCATAATACCCATAAAATCAAACCCAATCGGTTCTAATCAAAATCCAAGAAAGTACAAATAAAATCAAGAAGGAAGAGGAAATCTTACCCACAAATTTTTCTGCAAACTCGGGTTCACTCTCCATTTCGATCTGGAACTCTCACGGCGGGTCACTCTCAGCAGTTCTCTCTCACGGTGGTTCTCTGCCTCGGGTTTGTGTGTGTGTGAGAGAGAGATGAAGAGGAGAAGAGGAGGGAGAGGGGTATCAGGAGTTGTCCACCGAGAAGCAAAGGAGGAAAGAAAAAGAAGTGGAAGAGAAACGTACGTGCGTGCGTGAACGTGAACGTGAACGTGAACGTGAAGAGAAGAGAGGGAGAAAAGAGAGAAAAGAAAGAGAAATGATTAAAACACTCACATTACACAACAATGACACAACACCAAGGTACAATGGAGTGGAGCCCACACATGGACCCCACTCCATTGTGCCTTGGTATTGTGCCATTGTTGTGTAGTGTGAGTGTAAGGATCACTCCCCGAAAAGAAAAGGAAGAGGAAGAGAGAGAGAGTGGGTGACGTGTGTGGCTAAGAATGGAGGGGATGTGATAAGGTTATCTTCCCCCACCCACTCGCATGCCAACACATGGCAGAGACGATTACATTTTATTTTAAAATCCCTACTTTAATTTATTGCATCAGGACTCCCACTATATTAAAATCATATCTTTTAAAAATTAATATATAACCTCACATTTAATTTAACTATATTTTTACCAATACAAATAATTATTTATTCTTTAGGATCCATCATTATTATTATTTCCTAAAGACTCATTAGTAGTATTTTTTTATTCCAATTTTCATTATTTTATTTGACTCATTTTATTTTGATAATATAAATATCATCACTTAGAATCTAATTATTAGTCTCATTTTATTTAATAAATATAATTTATTAATTGCTAAACTCCCTATTTATTTTCTTGGTCTTTACTCCTAAAGTTGAAGAACGTTGTTTAATAAGCTTGGCAAGAACAAGTTGAAGATCATCATGCACCATAGGAAGGATATCCCACAAAAATAGATAAAAAACAAAGAAAGTAGAATCAATCTCACATTAATTCATAATCTCACTAAAATAACGGTATGAATAAGTTGAACCAGAGTTTGATTACTGGCCTTAGTAGAGTTTCATTACTAAAAAGAAGATGAATCACACCTCAAAAGAAACAAACTTTATTTATTGATCATTATAAAATATCTCCGTAGGAGTACAAAAGAGCATTTAAATAAACACTAACAAAGCATAACTTGACTTTGGGCCAAGCCCATTGTATATTTCAAGAATAAGATCTAAATAAAACTAAAACATCACCTTTATTGTATAATTCAAGAATAAGTGAATAACCATAACAACACAGATAGATAACCAGAATAACAGAATGAGAAAATTGAGGCACAATCTTCAAATCAATGCAGGGGAGGCTATCTGGAAGGCCTCATAAGCTTAAGAACCGAACTTGGATTTAATGGAATTGACAACATCATCTCCTACTTGGAAGGTCTTAGTCAACACGTCGTTAGGAATCGATGGTGTTGAAGCAAAGAGATTTAATGGCACGACGGCAGCCCCTGGCAATTGGCTGTTGAAAGTGGTGAAGATAAGGGCCTTCCCTGGTCCAACATTCCTTTGGAAGTGTACGAGTCCCTTAGGAATGACAAAGATCTGCCCAGTAGTCAAAACTTTTGAGAAATACACGTTCCCAGTTGTCACAAACCCGACAAGTACCTGCCCTGAAATGACCAGATCAGTCTCAGTTGAACGAGGGTGAGAGTGGGGTGGATTAACTCCTCCAATGGCAAAGTCCACTCGGTTGATTGAACTCCCAAGAGTGTTAAGCCCAGGAAATGTAAGGACATTAGCAGCGGTGACATTCGAGCCAAAGATGTTTGTTGTGTTTCCCTCTTTGCTCAATCCATCAAAGAAAAAATCATCTGAACTTACATTTGATGCAGGTTTGCAAAGAAAGCCATTAACTGACGTAGAGGCACTCAAATCAGCGACGCAGAAGTCCTGTAATGAGTCAGGGTCAGCCAAGAGGGATGGCAAAGGAAGAAGCACTAACACAACGAGGCAAGATAGCATGTAGAAGGATGAACTAGTTGATGGATTCATCGTGGCTGATCAGGCTTGCTTTCTAGAGGTAACTGAGTTGTTTAGTGGTTGAAGATCAAGGTTCTATTTATATCTGTCTTCCCATGTAGAAAACCCCATTAATCTTCTTTTATAATCTTTTAATTTCGCCGAGGCAAACATCGATCATGAATATTGACACTATCAACAAACGAAAAGGTCAGCTGATCAGGGGCCCTACAAGCCCACAGATGATAAGGTTGAAGTAATCGAAAAAGTCCAACCTTGGAAATAATTAGTTGGGGTTAGTTGCGTTTGACACGCAAGATGCAATTAATGTGAAAGATATTAATTAATCTTATTATTTTTGTTGCAGAAGATCAATTCAATAACTTGAAAGAGGGAGCCTCGATCTATAACTTGTCCTGATCGAATAGCCTCGTGAACCATATGAGTACAATTTAGCGATATGATTATCTTATTATGTGTTCCTACTACAGTTTCTACTGCTCGACTCATTCAACGTAACCGTGTGAGTTGTCTGACGTTATTATTTTGTAGATATTTGGTCGTCAAGAGTAGTCTTGTCTTTTTTTTTGGGGGGGGGGGGGGGAGAGCCGTGTGAATCTGACATTGTCTTTTTGTAAATATTTAGGATCGTCATGTTTAATTTTGAGAGGATGTTATGCGAATGGTTTCACAAATACGCAACGTACACTCAACTTTATTTTAGGGAACCTAAATATATTTTTCAAATACAAGGTTTTTGATTCATTCTCGTTACTCTTTTCTAATTGATCACCATTTAAATATTTAAATATGGGACTACAAAGGTTACACGAATCAAATTGAATGAAAGTAAAATAAAAAAACAAAAAAAACTAGGAGATAAACTCCTACAAGGCTACAACAAACAATAGAAACCTACTTATAAATGATTTCTGCACCATAGTGTTACAAATAATTAAAAGACTGACTTAGAATGATAACTATAAATATCTTTATTTAATTAAACTACGATTACTTTAAGATAAGGTACAACAAATTAAGATAACTTCAAAACCTTTATAGGATACGTGATTGTGAGTCATGCCAACGTCTTTTACCTACTGTAGAATTCTACTTTTATAACATTCCTAGCTTCCCCCTTGAAAGTATCCTTATCCTCAAGGACAAAGTCTAAAAATTTCCTTTCAATCACTTCCTAGCTAGGCAAGCGCTCACCCCGTGGATTATCTCTCCTGGCCTCCATGAGAGGCATCTGTGTAGACAGTGGTACAAGGTGAACAAATCTATAACCCAAGTTTCTTCACAATTGATGTGGCTCCATGATGATGGAGTCGTTGGTTCCTTCCATAAATAGCTCAAGGTGACGACACATCATATTGGGGTAGCCAGATCTGCGCCTTTTTGGTCATGGCAAGTGGTGCTCCACTGGTGTCAAACAGTGTTGTTTGAAGCCTTTGGGTTTTGGTTGCTTGGTTTTCCAGTGGTGACATGATGGATTGGAGTGACATTATTTGTGGATACTGAGGGCATGAAACTTCATTTTTTTTGTGCATCCAACACTTTCTTTGAGAGAAGGTTGTCCAATTTTATTTTTATTTTTCTTCTCTTCTCTTCTCTTCTGCTCATCTAATTTCTCCCCTATTCCATAATTCTCCATAGTTACCCAGTTGTCTAGTTTGTCTTCCATTCTCTTTTGCTGCTTTGTTAAATTCTTGATGTAGTCTTTGAGCATTTTTATGATACTCGAATTCTACTACTCAAGCTTATTGAACCTTTGGCCAGCCATTGAGCAAGTAGGTCCTTATACCAAATTGTTACATAAATGATTTTACAAACACGCAACATGCAATAGGATATATTTTAGGTTTTGAGAGAATCTACACCTTAGATTTTAAGGGAACCTACACCTTTTAGATTCTAAGAGAACTTAGACATTTTCAACACAAGATTTGTGATTAATTCTCATTACTCTTTATTAATTAATTACCCTTTAAATAGGAGACTACACAAATTACACGAATCAAACTAAATTAAACTAAAACACTTGGAGATAATCTCCTACTCTAACTTGGAGATAAACTCCTACAAGGAATAATAGAAACCTACTACTAAATGACTTTTACACCATAGTGCTACAAATAATTAAAAGACTCTCACTTAGAATGATAAATATAACTATCTTTATTTAATTAAACTACGACTACTCTAACATAAGTTACAACAAAGATATATATATAAGTACTTCAAGAACTTCATAGGATACGTGCTTGCGAGTTATGCTAACGGCTTCTACCTACTTCATAATAGGGGGCTGGGAAGAGAGAATTTGAGCTGCTTATATAGGGCTCGTTTGTGTGTGTGATTTTTTTGAAAAATATTCAAAATTGCGAATATCGAAAGAATTTATTTTTTGAAATTATATTTGGATGGTTTAGAAAACTTGAGACAAAATTACAAAAAGTTTGATAAAATCTTAGTAGAATTTGAATTCTAAAAAACTATATTTGAAAAGTATTTGAAAAATAATTGTCACCCAAACATGCCCATAAGGAGATGAGGACCCTTCAATTCACACGTATGCATCTCTATTTTCTTACTTAGACGCTATCAATTTACTTCCACTACTACCCTTATTGGCTTGAGCATCAGCCAATGTGGTTTTGCGGGCCTCCAATGGACTTCTTTAACATTTCGTCTTCCTTTCAGCCTTCCCTTTTGGGTGTTTGGTGTGCTGTCACTGCACAAACAAAGATCGTAGTTCTATTAATTATATCTCTCTTCCCATGCTGAAAATCCCATTAGTCTTCACTTTAAGTCATTTAATTTAATTTGCTGAGACAAACATGATCATAATTGACCTTGCAGTCGATGTAAAAACTTCAAAAATTTGAAAATATTAGTAAAAAGCTCAAAGGTGTGGGTCGCTTGAGACGATATTTTCCCTTACCAATACTGATCAATTAGTATATATGCATAAGATTACAACAAATTCACTTCCACGATACAACGAAGCTCAAAACAATTACGATTTTGATTGCGTCATGCACAAACCAAATTAACCAGAATACCATCATATTTTTCCATTATAGCAAGGAGATTAGTGTTATATTTTTGCAGAAAAAATACAACCTAATTGTCACGAAATTTTTTAAAAAATAATACAGAAATCTTTTAAGAAGGCCTTTTTAGTGAGCCGAGATGATTGTCTAAATAACCATGTAGAGAGTTTTCTTTTAATTAATTAACATACAAATTTAAAACATAACTGTATTAATTTTAACGGTCATTAAATTCTGGTTGTTCAAGCACACTTTTAACCTACAAGCACTTAATTTAACCTTCAGATCGCACTTATAACTAAGGTTTATTTAATTATGAACATTAGATCAAACTTGTTAGCTAGCTAGAAACGATCATTTAATTTCAACCGGCCAATAGATCTCAATTGATTTAATCTTATAGTTGATATGATTAACGGTTAAGTAAATCCAATAATTGTATCGTACTTATAAGTATCGATCCTACGACCTAAATCAAACCACTAGGTTGCATAATCATAGTCATCCACGCTATCAACAGAATTTGAGCAGAGTCTCCAAATCTCTACCAAGGAGAGGCGGGAAGAGTGAGCCTACTGCCGTCTGCCTATATAAGGAAAGGGGGACTCTTCACCAAGTAGGCATCTCTATTCTTTTCGCTTATTTAGACTCTGTCAATTTGCTTCATCTCCTGCCCTCGTTGGCTTAAGCATCATATATGATTTTGCGGGCCTCTGATGGAGCTCGATCTCTAACCTTCTGTATCCCTTTTAACCTTCTCTTTTGGTGTTTGATGTGCGGTCATTGTACAACCAAAGATCGTGGCCGGTTGTATTTAATAAATTGTGTTTTTCGACCTCCAATCAAAGTTTTTTTTTTTTTTTTCTGGAAAAATTGGACCTAGAGTTCTCGGGTTAACAAGATCCACGGCTACAATCTCACAAAAATTCAATCTAGCTAGAAGAAGCTGTCGACAACAAGATTCTGGAAGAGCTCGAGGTCCTCGAGCTTCTGTTTGTGTTTCCGCCCATGTACACGCCCGGTTCAAAAACAGAAAGGTTGTCTAAGGATAAAGGGCTGCGTTCAGAAATGGAGCTTCAACGAAGAGCATCGTCGGAGAGAGACAAAAATGACAAGAGGAAGAAGAAAGTGTAAAGAAAGAGAGAGAAAGTAATAAAGAAAGAATGGGTTCGTGTACGGTGTCACGCCACATGATGTCACTGTTCACAAATGCAACAAAAATGCATTTTGCATTTGATATACATAATCGGATGGAGAGAGGCATTTTAGTGTTTTGCTTAGCCATTTTAGTAAAAAGAGTAAATGCATTATTGGATGGGAATGCTCTAAAGCAAATGACTGTTCTTTCTGTAACTTAGTTTGTAAATTCTTATTCATTGTTACGGTATGTTACTGTTTGATACAACTTCCTGTTAAACAATATTGTAATGGTAGGATTCCTCTTTTTCTCGTATAAGGGGTTAATTGTATGTAGGCCACTTTGAGAATATTGTATCATATTAAAGCAGATCCTGGGTGTTATTTAATATCCTACTGATTCTCTTAACTGAACAAGCAGTCAAAGATCAATGCTTGAAGTCATAACAACACATATAATTAACCAATTCATCAAAACCAAAAAAACACATATAATTAATCTGATCTTTCTGTACTCTGGAATAGAAAATGAAGTGTATAAACTTTTGAATAACAGATAAAAACCTTTATTGTATAATTAAAGAACAAGTGAATAACCATTACAAAACAGACAGGTAACCTGATGAATAACAGCATGAAAAAATGGAGGCAAGCTTTATCAAAAGCACTATTACACAGTCTTCAAATCAATGCATGGGAGGCTATGCGGAAGGCCTCATGAGCTTAAGAACCGAACTTGGATTTAATGGAATTGACAACATCATCTCCTACTTGGAAGGTCTTAGTCAACACGTCGTTAGGAATCGATGGTGTTGAAGCAAAGAGATTTAATGGGACGACGGCAGCCCCTGGTAATTGGCTGTTGAAAGTGGTGAAGATAAGGGCCTTCCCTGGTCCAACATTCTTTTGGAAATGTACAAGTCCTTTAGGAATGACAAAGATCTGTCCAGCAGTCAAAACTTTTGAGAAATACACGTTCCCAGTTGTCACAAACCCGACAAGTACCTGCCCTGAAATAACCAGATCAGTCTCAGTTGAACGAGGGTGAGAGTGGGGTGGATTAACTCCTCCAATGGCAAAGTCCACTCGGTTGATTGAACTCCCAAGAGTGTTAAGTCCAGGAAATGTAAGGACATTAGCTGCGGTGACATTCGAGCCAAAGATGTTTGTTGTGTTTCCCTCTTTGCTCAGTCCATCAAAGAAAAAATCATCTGAACTTACATTTGATGCTGGTTTGCAAAGAAAGCCATTAATTGACGTAGAGGCACTCAAATCAGCGACACAAAAGTCTTGTAATGAGTCAGGGTCAGCCAAGAGGGATGGCAAAGGGAGAAGCACTAACACGACGAGGCAAGATAGCATGTAGAAGGATGAACTACTTGATGAATTCATCGTAGCTGATGGAGCAGGCTTGCTTTCTAGAGGTACGTAATTAATTGGGTTGTTGAAGATATATAATACTCGGGTAGTTTAGTGGTTGAAGATCATATATGGTTCTATTTATATCTTTTTTCCCATGCCGAAAACCCCATTAATTTCTCCGTGGCAAACATCATGAATGAGAGTAGCAACAAACGAAAAGGTCAACTGATGATCAGCGGGCATACAAGCCCAGCAGATGATAAGGTTGATCGAAGTTTAAATTGCTTGGGGTTAGTGGGGTTTGACAATTTCTTAGCTGTTAGATGAATGATAATCTTATAATTAATTATTTTTGTTGGACAAGAACAAATCATTTCGTGAACCATGACTACAAGTCTACAAAGGAAAGGAAAAAGGGGATTTAATTAGTGATTATCTTATTACGTGTTCCTACTACAATTTCTACTTCTCGACTCCTTCAACCGTGTG
The DNA here is from genome assembly GCF_958979055.1 of Alnus glutinosa. Classification (NCBI taxonomy): domain Eukaryota; kingdom Viridiplantae; phylum Streptophyta; class Magnoliopsida; order Fagales; family Betulaceae; genus Alnus; species Alnus glutinosa. The sequence goes on from NC_084893.1 coordinate 4,166,315, forward strand.
AATTATCTGACATCGTCTTCCCCATAAAAGAATGAATCTTTAAATTGTCTTTAGGGAGATATTTAGTCGTCAAGAGTCTTTAAGACCCAATATTAAAAGAGAAATTTTATTTTATATTCTCTTGTTCGATCTTCTTTCATCATTATCTGTTGATGTGGCATTGTTAATTCATCATTAATTTTTTTTTTTTAAAATTAAAATTGATTTAAAAGTTAATTGACAATGTCACGTCAATAGAGAAGAGTAATGGAAGGACCAGAGAACAATGTATAACACCTCTCATATTAAAAAAAAATACATATATTAACCAAGTTGCCCAATGAAATAAAGGGCTACTGGTATGCCCAATGACTGAAGGGCCCTTGAGGCCCACTTGCCAAGAGCCCATCAAGCCCCACTCTAAAAAATAAAAATTCTCATGGATTGACTCGACCACCGAAGATCCCTTGAGGCATGCCTAATTTAAGTATCTGAAAGTTGTTCTGCTGGGCCTCCAGCGGATCTCTCTAATTTGAGTAATTTTATATGTACATTAAATGTCCATCAAAAAATGAGATAGCTTTTAAAATCATCATTGGGCGTATGATTGATCAAATGATAATTTTAAAAGCCACTTCATTTTTTTATGGACACTTAATAAACACTTAATATATAATATACACGTAGAATTACTCTTCTAATCTTCTATCTTCCTTTTACCCTTCCTTTTTAGTAATTTGCGTACTGCCATTGTACAAACAAAAATCATGATTCTATTTATATCTCTCTTCCCATGCTGAAAACCCAATTAACTAGTACTCTTCGTTTTTAGTCTTTTAATTTTGCCGAGGCAAGCATAATAAATGACCTTGTCGATGTAAAAACTTAAAAATTTTGAAAATAATGGTAAAACACTCCTAAGTACTCTACGTCAATTAAGACGATATTTTCCCCTACCAATACTAAACAATTAGTATGCATCATATTACAACAAATTCGCCTCCATGATACAATAAAACTTAGAACTGTAAAAACACATAACCTAGCAAAGATATGAGAATAAGAAATAGAGAAAACACAGATTTTTGGTAGTTCGGCTTATGGCATACATCCACACGTCAAAACTTTTTGTTAGTTACATTTTTCCTTTATATATTTGATTGTATACAAAACTCTATTTATAGAGAAAGAATTTGAACGTTACAAGTCTCTTCTACTTCTACACTAACAATAATTTATCATCTTGTAACTCTTGTCTCTTGAGTTCATATAACTTTTGTCTCAATAATCTAATCCTCAACTATGTTATGCACAAACAAAATCAAACCAGAACACTGTTAAATTTTTCTATTATAGCAAGGAGATTGGTGTACTATCGATATGTTTTTGTAGAAAAAACACAACCGGCCTATTAGATAAAGGATAATCTTCTTGTTTTTTGTTGAACAAAAACAAGTCAATAACTTAAAGGGGGAGGTTTTATATCTTAAAAATAGATGACTCTACAGGAGAGAGCAGGATAGGTTCGTGAACCTGCTACTTTTTGCAGTTGCGATTTCTACACTCCTTCAATTGCAACCTTATGAAGGAGTGTAGAAATCAAATTTTAATGCAAGAAGCCTTTTGATGTGACATTAAATGACTTTTTTACATTAAAACTTGATTATTTTAGTAAAAAGAAACTGTTGGGAGAAGTAAAACGTCCCCATATATCAGTGCTTTATTTTAAGTCATGAAATAGAAATGATTCGTGTCCTATTATTTAAAATTTAAAATAACATGGTACTGACATAACACCATGTACGTGTACAGTAAAATAGATCTCCACAAGATTTCTCTTGAAAAGAAAAGTATGATCTAACAAAGCATTCTGTGGTACGTACGGTGCATATTTTACACGTCCAAAATATATATCAACAAATTACAGCAAGAGTTTGTGGCTTTTACATCTCCTCGTATCCATATCCGAGGTTCTTGCTTTGTTGCTTTCCCTTGGAATCTTCTTGGAACGAGCATGCATCCAAGCAAAACATGCACGCTGGAGCCTCGTCAATAATTCAAAGCATTATAAAAGAAATGCATTGATCTTATCTTCTATCTGGCTGGATTTAGTTAATTGTATTAGTGCGCAAATTTTCATTCATTGGTACAATATGTTACTATTCGATACAATTTCATGTTGATGAACAGTGTAATGGGAGGATTGTGCTTTTTGGAATTTCTCTTTGGGTTTCTGATTTATTGTTAAATATGTCACTAATTGGTTATTGGTTACCTATAAATTCTTGTTTCAATATGCTAAGGGTTATCAAATAAATTCATATTGAAAATTTTTGGAGTCATCAAAGTAGTGAAACTAAGATCGTTCTGCCAACGTATGATAACAGTAGAAACTATGAATTGAATATAGAAAATAGAATTCAAGAAGAGAAAAATAACAAATAGGGAAGAGATAACTCCTAATTGCCCCAAATAAGCATATAGAGAAATAACTCTGTAAATTTAAAATTTAATTAATACTTCAAAACTTGATTGAAAAATAACAAAGATTAGATGTTTTTATATAGGCTAGGTACATTCTAATTTAACAAGGAAAAGAAAAAGAAATCATTGGAAAAGAAATACATAATCCTAAAGGAAAAGGAAACCCAATCCTTATTTGAAAATAAAAACAAAGCACACATGTACGTATAAAACCCAATCCTTAATTGAAAATGAAAACTAAAACACACATGTATAAATAATTAATCCACCCTAAACTCAATAGTGTCCTGCATCAGAACCGAATTTGGACTTAATGGAATTGACAACATTATCTTCTACTTGGAAGGTCTTAGTCAACACGTCGTTAGGAATGGATGGTGCTGAAGCAAAGAGATTTAATGGGACGATAGCAGCCCCCGGTAATTGGCTGTTGAAAGAGGTGAAGGCAAGGGCCTTCCCTGGTCCAACATTCTTTTGGAAGTGTACGAGTCCCTTAGGAATGACGAAGATTTGCCCAGCAGTCAAAACTTTTGAAAAATACACGTTCCCAGTTGTCACAAACCCAACAAGTACCTGCCCTGAAATGATCAGAACAGTCTCAGTCGCACGAGGGTGAGAGTGGGGTGGATTAACTCCTCCAACGGCAAAGTCCACTCGGTTGATTGAAATCCCAAGAGTGTTAAGCCCAGGAAATACAAGAACACTACCAGAGGTGACATTCGAGCCAAAGATGCCTGTTGTGTCACCCTCTTTGCTCAGTCCATCAAAGAAAAAATCATCTGAGTTTACATTTGACTCAGGTTTGCAAGGAAATCCATTAACTGACGTAGAGGCACTCAAATCAGCAATGCAGAAGTCTTGTAATGAGTCAGGGTCGGCCAAGAGGGATGGCAAAGGGAGAAGCACTAACACGACAAGGCAAGATAGCGTGTAGAAGGATGAACAACTTGATGGATTCATCGTACGTAGCTGATCGAGCAGGCTTGCTTTCTAGAGGTAATTAATTGGGTTGTTGTCTTGTTGAAGATATATAATACTTGGGTAGTTTAGTGGTTGAAGATCATATATGGTTCTATTTATATCTTTTTTCCCATGCCGAAAACCCCATTAATTTCGCCGAGGCAAACATCATGAATGACAGTAGCAACAAACGAAAAGGTCAACTAATATCAGCGGGCATACAAGCCCATGCATGCAGCAGATGATAAGATTGAATGATAATCTTAGTTGTTAATTAGATGAATGATAATCTTATTATTTTTGTTTGACAAGAACAATTCATTTCGTGAACCGTACGTAACAAAGGAAAGGAAAAAGGGGATTTAGTGATTATCTTATTACGTGTTCCTACTGCAGTTTCTACTTCTTGACTCCTTCAACCGTGTGAATCTGACATCGTCTTGCCCAAAAAAGAAAGAGTCTTGAATTGCTTTACAGAGATGTCGTCAAGAGTAGTTTAAAACCCAATATTAAAAGAGAAATTTTATTTTGTATATTCTTGTCCTTATTTCTTTTATATATTATTCATTGATGTGATATTGTCAATTCAAATTTGAATTTTTTTTTCATTAAAATCATTTTAAAAATTGATTAACAATGTCACGTTAGCAGAGAAGAGTAGTGGAAGGACCAGAGAATGATGAATAACATATCTCATACTAAATAAATAAATAATTTAAAAAATAATTTAAAAAAAAAAAAAAAAAGAAGGATGATGTTAGCTAAGTCACTCAAGAAAATAAAGAGCTACTGGTATGCCCACCGACTGAAGGGCCCTTAAGGCCCACTTGCCAAGAGCCATCAGGTAAAAAATTCTCATGGATTGACTTGCCTAAGGGCTAGTAGTGGGTTCAACTACCGAAGATCCCTTGAGGCATGCCTATCAAAGAGATTGTCGGCCTATGACATTAGAGCCAACGGGTCAAGGAAAAGCCTGTCGGCATGGCTTAGGGACCATAGCCAATTTTCCCTCTCGCTAGGTCAAATAACTGAGTTACCACCCCAGAAACCTACCCGATATTCTTGGGAGGGAATCATTCACTCCATTAACAGAATTTTAGCAGGAGTCCCCAAAGTCCATCCAAAGAGAGGCAAAAATAGTAAACCTAAATAAAGAGAGAAAGACTCAAAGACCCATCACCAAGTATGTCTCTATTCTCTTACTAGAACCCTGTCAATTTACTTCCTTTTCTACAATCATTGATTCAAGTATTGAAAGTAGTTCTGCTGGGCCTCTACTAATTGGTACTTATTCAATTGTTTCAATAGGGGTTATCAAATAAATTCTTATTGAAAAATTTTGGAGTCATCAAAGTACGTAGTGGAATCTGATATGCCTTGATTTTATCTCACTGGGCTTGGGCTAGGCAGCCCATTTCCCTCTTATATCCCTCTAAAAATGAGATGGCTTTTAAAATCACTATTGGGCTTGTGATTGATCAAAATTGAATTTTGATTAAATGGTGATTTTAAAAGCCACATCATTTTTAGAAAAACATGGGTATGACATCTAGAATTACTCAAATTTTAGGTTTCGAGAGAATCTAAACATTTTTAAACACAAAGTTTTTGATTAATTTTCGTTACTCTATTAATTGACCATCCTTTAAATAGGGGACTACATAGACTACACGAATCAAATTAAAAGACTTGGAGATAAACTCCTACTCTAACTTGAAGATAAACTCATACAAGGAATAATAGAAACTTACTACTAAATGACAAGTAATGCTAGAAGTCCATCTTGTGTTACTCTTGTATCCTTCTAAAAATGAGGTAGCTTTTAAAATCACCATTGGGCTTGTGATTGATCACTGTTGAATTTTGATCAAATGATGATTTTAAAAGCCATGTCATTTTTTGAGTGACACATGAGAGACTTCTATAATTACTCCTAAATGACTTATGCACAATAGTGCTACAAATAATTAAAAGACTCTGAGTTAGAATGATAACTGTAACTATCCTTATTTAATTAAACTACAACTACTCTAAGATAAGTTACAGCAAAGATAACTTAAAAGCTTCATAGGATACGTGCTTGTGAGTTATGCCAACGGCTTTTACCTACTTCATAACAGGGGGAGAGAGAATTTGAAAGAGAGTCACCAAAGCTCTATAAAGTATGGCGGGGATAGTGAGCCCACTACCTATATAAAGAGATGAGGACCCTTCACCAGGTATGCATCTCTATTTTCTTACTTAATTAGACACTATCAATTCCTCTACTATCCTTATTGGCTTAAGCATCGTAGGTGGTTTGGTTTTAGGAGCTTCCAATGGACTTCTTTGACATTTCGTCTTCCTTTCAACCTAGCTTCCCTTTGGTGCTTGGCGTGCAGTCACTTTACAAACAAAGATCATGGTTCTATTTATATCTCTCTTCCCACGCTGAACTCCTCATTAGTCTTCCTTTTTAGTCATTTAATTTTGCAGAGACAAACATCATAAATGACCTTGTAGTCGATATAAAAACTTCAAAAAAAATTGAAAATTATAGTAAAAAGCTCAAAGGAGTGGGTCGTTTGAGACAATATTTGCCCTTACCAATACTGATCAATTAGTATGCATAAGACTACAACATATTCGCTTCCACGATACAACGAAGCTCAAACTCACAAAAATTAAATCTAGAAGAAGCTGTCGACAACATGATTCTGGAAGAGCTCGAGGTCCTCGAGCTCCTGTTTATGGTTTCCGTCCATGGACACCCTCGGTTCCGATGATGTTTTGCCAGAACAGAGAGAGATAACAAAGCAAAAGAGTTAATTTGAGAAGAAGAAGCAGAAGATGAAGGGGAAGAAGTAGTCAGAAATAGAAAGGTCTGAAAATAAAGGGTTAATTGCATTCGGTGATGGAGCTTCAACGAAGAGCATCGTTGGAGAGGGACAAAAATGAAAAGAGGAAGAAGAAAGTGTAAAGAAAGAGAGAAAGAGAGAGAAAGTAATAAAGAAAGAATGGGCATGACACTGTTTACAAAAGCAACAAAAAGAAATGCATTTTGCATTTGATATACATAATCGGATGGAGAAGCTTTTTAGTGTTTTGCATTGCCATTTTAGCTAAAAAGAGTAAATGCATTAGCGGATGGGAATGCTCTAAGCAAATGACTGTTCTTTCTTTAACTTATTTTGTAAATTCTTATTCATTGGTACAGTATGTTACTGTTTGATACAACTTCATGCTAAACAATGTAATGGGAGGATTCCTCTTTTTCTCGTATAAGGGGTTAATTGTATGTAGGCCACTTTGAGAATATTGTATCATTGAACCAGACCCTAGGTATTATTTAATATCCTACTGATTCTCTTATAACTGAACAAGCAGTCAAAGATCAATGCTTGAAGTCATAACAACTCAGATAATTAACCTGATCTTTCTATACTATTGAATGGAAAATGAAGTGTATAAACTTTTGAATAACAGGTAAAAACCTTTATTGTATAATTAAAAAATAAGTGAATAACCATAACAAAACAGACGACAGATAACCTGATGAATAACAGCATGAAAAAAATGGAGGCAGGCTTTATCAAAAGCATTATTACACAATCTTCAAATCAATGCATGGGAGGCTATGTGGAAGGCCTCATGAGTTTAAGAACCGAACTTAGATTTGATGGAATTGACAACATCATCTCCTACTTGGAAGGTCTTAGTCAACACGTCGTTAGGAATCGATGGTGCTGAAGCAAAGAGATTTAATGGGACGATAGCAGCCCCTGGTAGTTGGCTGTTGAAAGAGGTGAAGGCAAGGGCCTTCCCTGGTCCAACATTCTTTTGGAAGTGTACGAGTCCTTCAGGAATGACGAAGATCTGCCCGGCAGTCAAAACTTTTGAAAAATACACGTTTTCAGTTGTCACAAACCCAACAAGTACCTGCCCTGAAATGATCAGAACAGTCTCAGTCGCACGAGGGTGAGAGTGGGGTGGATTAACTCCTCCAATGGCAAAGTCCACTCGGTTGATGGAAATCCCAAGAGTGTTAAGCCCAGGAAATACAAGAACACTACCAGAGGTGACATTCGAGCCAAAGATGCCTGTTGTGTCACCCTCTTTGCTCAGTCCATCAAAGAAAAAATCATCTGAGGTTACATTTGACGCAGGTTTGCAAGGAAAGCCATTAACTGACGTAGAGGTACTCAAATCAGCAACGCAGAAGTCCTGTAATGAGTCAGGATCAGCCAAGATGGATGGCAAAGGGAGAAGCAATAACACGACAAGGCAAGCAGATAGCATGTAGAAGGATGAACTACTTGATGGATTCATCGTAGCTGAGCTGCTGAGCAGGCTTGCTTTCTAGAGGTAATTAATTGGGTTGTTGAAGATATATAATACTTGGGTAGTTAATTTAGTGGTTGAAGATCATATATGGTTTCTATTTATATCTTTTTTCCCACGCCGAAAACCCCCCATTAAGTTCGCCGCGCGAGGCAAACATCATGAATGACAGTAGCAACAGACGAAAAGGTCAACTAATGATAATCTTAGCTGTCAGATGAATGATAATCATATTATTTTTGTTGGACAAGAACAATTCATTTCGTGGACCATGACTACAAAGGAAAGGAAAAAAGGGGATTTAGTGATTATCTTATTACGTATTCCTACTGCAGTTTCTACTTCTCGACTCCTTCAACCGTGTGAATCTGACATTGTCTTGCCCATAAAAGAAAGAATCTTAAATTGCTTTAGGGAGATATATATTTAGTCGTCAAGAGTGGTTTAAGACCCGATATAATATTAGAAGAGAGATTTTATTTTGTATTTTTTTGTTCTTCTTCTATTATTTTCTGTTGATGTGATATGGTCAGTTTACCATTAGATTTTTTTATTTTTTTAATTAAGATTAATCTAAAAATGAATTGACAATGTCACATCAGCAGAGAAGAGTAGTAAAAGAATCAGAGAATCAATCGGTATAACACATCTCAGATTTAAAAAAAAATATTAGCAAAGTCGCCCAAGAAAATAAAGAGCTACTGGTATGCCCAGGGCCCTTGAGGCCCACTCTAAAAAATTCCCATGGATTGACTCGCCTAATTAAGGGCTACTATTGGGCTCGACTACCGAAGGCCCTTGAGGGATGCCTATCAAAGAGTTTGTTGGCCTATCAAGGACACTAGAGCCAACAGGTCAAGGAAAAGCCTGTTGGCATGGCTTAGGAACCTATATCTTGTTCAAGGATTAAAATACACCTATATCATGATATGACACACTATAGTCAATTTTCCCTCTTACTAGGTCAGATAACTGAGTTACCAGCCGAGGAAACCTACCCGATATTCTTGGGAGGGAATCATCCACTCCATTAACAGAATTTTAGCAGGAGTCCCCAAAGCCCATCCAAGGAGAGGCAAAAACAGTAAACCTAAATAAAGAGAAGAAGATCCATCACCAAGTATGTCTCTATTCTCTTACTTAGAACTCTATCAATTTACTTCATTTTTTACTATCATTGACTTAAGTATTGGAAGTAGTTCTGCTAGGCCGCTAGTGGATCTCTCTAATCTTTTATCTTCCTTTCGCCCTTCCTTTTTAATGATTGGCATACAGTCATTGTACAAATAAAAATCATGATTGTATTCATATCTCTCTTCCCATTCTGAAAACCCCATTAATTAGTACTCTTCGTTTTTAGTTAGTCTTTTAATATTGCCGGGGCAAGCATAATAAATGGCCTTGTCGGTGTAAAAAATAAACTTCAAAAATTTGAAAATAATGGCAAAACACTTCTAAGTGTAGGTCAATTAAGACATAAATGTGATAAATAAATGTGAATAACACTATTACTCTTTTATTTTTAATTTGTGAGATTCATTCCAAATGAATAATCCAAATCATAACAATAAAAAATAAAAATAAAAAGGATGACTTGTGGTTTACCACTTAGAAGGTGTGGATCGGAGGTGGCTGAACTACCATCATGGCTTTGGGTAGTTTGGCCACCCCCTAGATTCGGTCAAAAGGGGTGATTAATTAACCACCTTAATGACGAGTCACTTTCAGATTCAGCTAAAGGTGGTGACTAAACCACTCACAAGTCATGGCGCAACTTTTGTAAGCATGACACTAACGAATTTATAAAGGGCTCAAATGCGATGAATAGTTGGGTCAATGTGAAAGTGACTCACACGTGAGGAAAAAATGTTTTGTGAGTGTTATGTCATACATTAAAAAACTATTAAGAAAAATAGTATTTATATATCTAAGTGGACCTAACTTTATTAGCCTAAACTTTTAAGCTAGAGTGGTGTCCAAATATAGTGACATAACACCATGTGTACAGTAAAATAGATCTCCACAATATTTCTCTTGAAAAGAAAAGTATCTGATAAAGCATCCTGTGGTGCATAATATTTTACGTGTCCAAAATACCAACAAATTACAGCAAGAGTTTGTGGCTTTTACATCTCCTCGTACCTGGCCATATCCGAGGTTCTTGCTTTGTTGCTCTCCCTTGGAATCAATTCATTCCTAAGCTCTTAATTTGTCGATTGTTTATAACCTTATGAAAGCATATGAGCTCTTCATTTCAAAATTTTTACCAAAATTTAGTGAAAAACTCCACTTCAACAAACTCTCTATAATTTCTCTATTTTGGCTCTTGTCAGAATTTCACTTCAAATTTGACTCACAAATTTCATGAGCTATTGAATATTTTATCATTTCTCTCTCCTTTCACTTCACTATTCATTTTTCCTCTCTCCTCATTTGTTAGGAGTGGTTGCTTAAAACCATATAATAAAAATTAATATCTAGTTGAAATAGAAACGTATTTGAAGAGTTTTATATAAGAAGTTTGTTAAAAGTAATAGTTAAAATAATAAAAATAGATTTTTTAGTTAAAATTTAAATATATATATATATTATGGAGAGCTCACTAGGATGTGCTGAGAACCTTAATTTGGTTGCCAAACCTATATATTGTCTTGTTGAGCTTGTTCGAAAGTTCTACTCGAGCATATATGTAGGACACTAGTGTAGACTTTTCAACTAAAGTTGCACTTAAGGGGCAAATTTTAGTGTCCCTCCTAAGCTTATCGATCTATTCAGTCCTTGGATTCCTTGGGTAGCACATCCTGATAGATCAGTATCCAATATCCATTCCCTGAGGATGAGGCTCCTGACAAGGAAACCATGATCGATGCAATGCTTTGCTAAGGATATCTATCCTGGTAGGCCTAACTGACACTCAAAACATCTATTATATCAAGTTTTTTACTGCTGCCAATTAACACTATTTTTAATTTAATCAAATCAACACTCGTGCTTAAGCTTTAAACATATATTTGTGAATCCAGACATCTAATTATATATATATAATTAATATCAAGTTTTTTTCCTCAAACAACACCTAATGTTTACGAACGCTGCCCCGCACTCCTCCCACCTCCCTACCAACATGCCATAATATTGCAACATGGGGTCTAAATTCGTATTTCATTATAATTCAAGAATGAGTGAATAATTAATCATAACAACACAGATAGATAACCTGATCAATAACAGCACGAGAAAATGTCGGCAGGCTTTGATTATATATCAAAAGCATTATTAATACACAATCTTCAAATCAATGGGAGGCTATTGATCGGGAAGGCCTCGATCAGCTTAAGAACCGAGCTTGGACTTAAGAGAATTGATAACATCATCTCCTACTTGGAAGGTTTTAGTCAGCACGTTGTTAGGAATCGATGGTTTTGAAGCAAAGAGATTTAATGGGAGGACAGCAGCTCCTGGTAATTGACTGTTGAAACTGGTGAAGGCAAGTGCCTTCCCTTTGCCAATGTTCCTTTGGAAGTGTACGAGTCCCTTAGGAATGACAAAGATATTCCCTACCGTCAAAACTTTAGAGTAAAACACGTTCCCAGTTGTTACAAACCCGACAAGTAACTTCCCTTTAATGACCAGAACAGTCTCAGTTGCACGAGGGTGAGAGTGGAGTGGATTAACTCCTCCAATGGCGAAGTCCACTCGGTTCATTGACACCCCAAGAGTGTTGAGCCCAGGGAATGAAAGGACATTAGCAGTGGTGAGATTCGAGCCAAACCTGCTTGTTGTGTCACCCTCTTTGCTCAGTCCATCAAAGAAAAAATCATCTGAAGTTACTTTTGACGCAGGTTTGCAAGGAAAGCCATTAACTGATGGAGAGGCACTCAAATCAGCAACGCAGAAGTCCTGTAACGAGTCAGGGTCAGCCAAGATGGATGGCAAAGGGAGAAGCAATAACACGACGAGGCAAGATAGCATGTAGATGGGTGAACTACTTGATGGATTCTTCATGGCTGAGCACTGAGCAGGCTAGCTTGCTGTCTAGATAATATTATATACTTGGCAAGAAGATAGTTCTATTTATATATCTGTCTTCCCATGCCAAAAACCCCATTAATCTTCCTTTCTAGTCTTGTAATTTCGCCGAATCACGCCAGCAACAAACGGAAAGGTCAACTGTTAGATGGGCTAAGTTTTGTTTTGGCAAAGCTAAGCAATTTAGAATATTGGGACGAAAGATCGATATTCAATGACTAGGACCAGGTACTTTAGTTCTTTGACTCCTTCAAACCGTGTGAATCTGACATTGCCTTGGCCACAAAATAAAGAATCTGAATTTGTCTTCGTGGAGATATTTAGTCGTCAAGAGTAGTTTAAGACCGATTCTCTATTCTGTTTCGCTGTTTTGCAAACGATTTTACGCGTTTCTTTATTGCCGATTTGCGGGTGTGGGTTTGGCAAACCGTTTTAAAAGTTAAAACATGTGAAAATAAAAATATCAAAAAAGAAAAGTTTAGATGTTTTTTAAAACTGTTTTCGGTATTTTCATTTATGCTCTATTTCCGTTTGTTTTGGCATAAAAAAATTTGTGGAAATTTTTTTTATTATTATTTTTTAATGTTTGATACAACCGAAAATGATAGTCTAACAGAAATCATTTTCAGTTTAACCGTAAAAGCCTCTTTAATTGTTTTTTGAATTTAAATTCTTCACTCTTGCATGCATGCATGTTTATAAGAACCCACTACCGCCAGGCATTGGAGTTTGTTAGAAGCCCGAATCTACCATCAAAGGTCCCAAAATTTTAGTATCCTATTGCCGGAATCCGACGGCATTGGCTAGATTCTGATGACCGCCGCCCAAATCCAACAACTCAAATTCTGACAAAATAGGCTAGAATCCGGCCGTTGTCGGAATTGGCGACATCTAGCCATTGGTATCGGATTTTGCCTAAATTGGCCAGAATCTGACCATTTGTGCCGGATTCCGGCCACCTTCGCCGGAATCCAACTAATGAAGATTCCGGCAAAACTAGCCAAAATCCGACTAGCTCAAATTCTGGCGAAACTGGCCGAAATCTGACCGTTGTTGCCAAATTCCGGCCTCCATCGCCATAATTCGACAAAAGTAGCCAAAATCCTGCTGATCACTGGTGGTTTTTTGCCGTTAGTGATTTTTTCGTACGAGTCAAATGTCAGAAAATATTTTTAGATAAATTATTTTTAAAAAAAAAAATGATTTTGTTGAAAATATTTTACAACAAAAAATAGTTTACGTCGAAACAAACGGAGTCTTTTTTGTTTTTCTCTCTCTGGAGAGAAATATTATACATATAATTATATATTATATACTTATACATATACACATATATTATATATTATATTTAATTATTTACATTCTTACATAGATATTAGTATGCTTATGACATAAATGATAATATTATATAACATATATCATAAATTATTTAATATTCTTATAAATTATAACTTATAGCATTATAGCATATACTTATAGCTTAAATTATTTACAATACTCTTAAATTATAGCATATACATACATATAAAACAAGCTCTCGTTTAATATATAAAACATTGCATTCACATCCCATTATCTAAATTTTTAACCAAAGGTTAACCAAAACAAAAAAAAATTCTATTCTCGTTACCCGCCTTTTCAAAAACATCCCACGTCTCTCTCTAAATCTTTTTTTACTCTATTTAAATAGACGTTCTTCTTTGAATGGCGTCTTTTAAGTCGTTTTTGTTTTATTTTTATAAATTGCCAACATTAAAATTCACTTAAAATACGCAACTTCAACTAGTTTAAAATGAATGACAGATAGGTACAAAGAGTTTCGTTACTGTTTTTCTTTATACTTTGTTTGCCACCGCACCAATTCAAATTCATTGGAGAGTTTTGGTGAGTTTTTCATGTTTGCTACAAGGCGGATGTGCTTAGCTTGAGTAACGAAGGGGGGGCATATGATCGAAGTCTTGCAGTTGCAGCCGCATCCTTACATCATCGGACGAAGAAAAATCAGCAAACAAGAGACACGACCACGAGATCGAGGTGGAATTCTAGAATGGCGGCCGCCTCTTCAAATAAATTTAATCCTCCAATTTCGTCACCTAACATTTATTATAAAATGACGTTTTTGACTTTCTGGAACACAAAGCAAAACATCCTCACATTTTCCGATGATGTTGTTGGCATCTCTGTCACGCCACCGTTTCACTGAATACGATCTTTTCCGCGTCAAGACTGAGGCGCTACACGACGTTGGCGTTTACCCGTCGGGCCCAATGCTTAGACGCGTGAGGATATAAATTAAATATTTAAAATAAATTGTAATTTAACCTGATATGTTTACGTGTTGAGCCTACTAATTAAGAGAGAATTTAAGTCTACACGTGAAGAACAGTATAAATTAAATGCTTAAATTTATTAATTCTTATAAGCTTAAATGATGATTTAATGTACGTAGCTTCCTGACCTAATGGTTTTGTCATCACTCATCTCTCTATGTTGCTTTCAAATTACGATCCTCTACAATTTTAAAAAAAAATTATGGCATGTTTGCGTAGTTTTGATTTCAAATGCTGTTTTTTAGAATTCAAATTCTACTAAAATTTTATTCCACTTTTTCTAATTTTATCTTACGTTTTCTAAACTATCCAAACATTATTTCAAAAAATAAATTCTCTCGATATTCGTAATTTTTCAAAAAAACGTACACCCAAACAATCCATTTGATTCTCAAATTATATGAATCCAAGCCCTTTTTTACATCGAACAGCGTAAAAAATGCTACATATTAAAGATTTGACATGTTATCGAGACAATCAAAAAAAAAAATTATTTCAAAAACTCATTTTTTTTTTTTAACTTTTGAAGACTCTTCTTTACTAAATCAAAACATAATTTTTTGCTCAAAACTTTTATACAACATTAAGTGTAAGAACCTCATAAAAATATACTCAATTCTCATTGTTAACATGTCACGTTTTTAATATGTAGCATTTTTCATATCATTCAATGCATGAAACAACATAAATTCGCATAATTTGATAATCTACGATTCTAAAAAAAAAAAATTGAAAAGGATCCTGGTCCGTTTCTTTCCAGGATGGTGCACTTTGACGAGAAGGTTGGAGGAATTAAATGCAAGTCACGACAGTATATGGTGAAGTGAGGTTGAGTTAAATTTCGGGATTGCTCGTAAACATCTTTTTGAGATGGTAAAGCAAAACATCCTCAAACGGTCTCTCTAATGAAGAGGCCTCATCCACATTTATGGAGTCGAAACCAAAGCCATCCAGTTAAATTGTTCAGAAAAGTCTATGGTAGAAAAATGCACAATGTGTTCTCTAATAACAGGCTTATTAGAAGAAATCGAGCCATTTATTGACACTGACTGCAATAAAGTTGTTTCTCCTATTCTAGTTGGCCAGTCGATGGAAAATATTCGTACATTTATCACGCTCTTTCAACCATAAAGGCCTTGAATTTTGCCTCCAACCAATCTCTAGCCATGATTTTCCTCAAACTTATCTTTAGCAACTAAAGCTATCTTTTCTTCCAACCCATTAAGAACACGCAACTTCTCCAAAAGAGTTTTTTTTTATGGGACTCCACGTTACCAAATACCTGCTCATTCTAGATTTAAGCAATCAAGTCTATACAGTCCTTTGGACGAATGAGCAATCCGAACTCAATTTTTTTTAGGAATGAAGAACCAGTCATCAAAGAAAGCAATCAGGTTTGGTTTCCAAGTCCAATGTCAAAGCTTCATCCTGTAAATATTTAAATAATTGGATGAAAAAAAAAAAAAAAAAAGAATCACAGCTCATCTAGATACAGTAGAATGAAGGATTTAATTAGTGCTACCTGTCTAAGGCAGCTTGGCTGATGGGAATCACACCAGTTGGTGAGACAAGAGCATCCACCGGAATGTCAGTTGGAGTGACTGGTATGATTCCTTCATCCATTATCTGCAGAGAATAGGATAGCGCAACTGCAATACCAGAGGCAGTCATTTCAAGAGACTGACAAACCCTTGGAAGCTGAATACAAGACCTTAAGCAATTTTTAATATGAGAAATCATACATACCAAGGAGGGGTTGTTTCCAAGCCTTTTCCTTTGCAAGCTCTTGGTATTTCTTCAGGAAGGCATCATAATAACTAGTGATTTTCATCAAACAATAACATTAGTGATGAACAACCCTAAATTTATTGGTGCATAGAGATAAAACGTTAATTTTCATTCAAAAATATAAGTACATAAATTTCTTTAAAATGCACGAGAAAGAGAGAGAGAGATTTTCTATACAATCATCACTCCTCTAGCAATCCCTTTAAATTGGTTCACCAATTACTTGGGGAACCAGGATAATATGAACAAACCAATAGTTATACATATAGATATAGATATAGAAATTTTCCCCCTTTGGTCTGAATGAATACTTATACTTCAGGAGCTTAAAAAAAGAGATTTTATATCAAAAGGAGCAGATGATATCTCTTAAAACCTCAGCTCCCACAACTTCAGAGGGTAATTAGAAAGGTTAGGTAGGCCAAGATTCCTAAGCATACCCTCCACCACGACCCATGCGCCTTCCAGATCTGTCAAATGCTAGTCCTGAGGGCAGAAAATAAGCAAAATGCTGTTATCTACATCCTGGTTTTTGCAATTGTAAAGCATTTTAGAAGCAATTAAGAGAACAGGGAAAAAATTTCTACCAGGTAAGAGGAACAAATCAACTGGCTCACTTGCTTGCATAACTGCACCAAAATAGGTCCTTATACATAAGTCTTAAACCATGTATATTTGTTTAGGTGCATCTTTGAAATATAAAGTCAACCATAGACAAAAATTGAACGAAAAGAAAAGAAACAAAGACATTGCTCAAGAGAAGGTTTAAGTGCACAATGTGACCAGGTTCAGGTGAACTAATCATGGAGGTTGTGACATGTGTTTAGGGAATAGCCCAGCCCCCTGCCCTTCCCCCCAGAAAAATCAGTAAAGGTTTCCCTAGAAGCAAAGATTATTAATAAATATTTTAGCAAGCCCAGTGAATCTAGGAAACACTAGGCTTAAGGGGCTCTAGTTTCCAGCAACGTCTTAAACGACTAAAACATCTCTTAAAGTGCTAGCCATTAATGGAAGAGGCAACGGGCCGGGTGACATTAAAATAGCTAAAAACCTTGAGATCCTAATGTAGTCTCTCTCAACCTGGATGATAAGTTACAGGTTTAGCCAGAAAATAATTAATACCTACTGCATTACATGTTCATACATACACCTCTTGGTATCTGGTATGAATTTGTAACAAACTTGTAGAACTTAGAGAACTGACACTTGCTAATCATCAATGATATCCAAAAAATAATAATAAAGTTTATTAAATCTTACTCCTCTTGGTATGTGGTATAAATTTGTGATAAATTCAACTTATTTTTCCTTTTTGGCACTTGCACACCTGCACTAGACAGCCTGATAATTTACAATTACACCAGACAATGGCTCCTAATACGCAGAAAATGACTACAGCCTATAAACGCACAAGGCCCAAAGGTCATCAGATATAACAAACAAAATTACCATTTTCGCGTTCATTTCCATCACTATCAACCGGAGCTGGTTCTAAGATGTTCATCGAATTCGCAACAAGATCATCGATACATGAGATGTTCAGCATGCGCATGTGACTATTCTTGTCCTCCACACGTGGAACATAAAGCCTTTTCCCCCCCTGTGTATGACCATCTTGATTTAAAGAGAAAAGGTAAGTACTTCCCCAAGTGTGAAAACAAGTACATGGTAAGCAATCATTTATTAAAGAAACAAAATTGCACAAACTTAGGCCATGTAAAAGTGAAAAACTTATGCTTAGCAGCACAGAGGAAGTGGTGGTTAATACCTAAAAATAAAAAATCAAAGATGGGTCCAAATATAAAAGCTTAAAACTGTATGTTTCCTCATTCCATTATGCAATACAATGGTTTAGAATTTGAGAGAGAGAGAGAGAGAGAGAGAGAGAGAGAGGGGTATTACAAAATAAATTTGAATTAGAATTGGAGGGATTTAAGGAACTGTTACAAGAAATCTCAGGAATTCGTTGCAGGCATTTTTTTTCTTGTGGAATTTGTTGCAGGCTTGATTCTAGGAGGTGTGAGCTAAATAAAGAATCTAATACAATTACTGAAACTTTATTTTCTATACCAATTTGGATCAAGCTGATTCATTTGCCAGTAGAATTCTTTTCTTTTTTTTTTTGATAAGTAATGATAGTTTTATTGAAAGCGTAAGGCACCCCTACGTACACTAGAAGTATACAACAGGAAACACCTAACTAGAAAGCGAAAAAAGAAGCAAGAAATTCAGCAAAGCTGATAGATAAATGGTACAATTAAGCCATCGACCAGACATACAAGGTATGGAGAAACAACTCTAGCACCTCCTCTAGGGAGCTTTCTAGATTCTCAAAACACCTAAGGTTTCTTTCTCTCCAAATACACCAAAAAAGGCAAATAGGCACCATCTTCCAAGAAGTAGCGCTCTCAGATCTCCCAAACTTCCACCAACAAGCAACTAAGTCAAGCACGCTCCTAGGCATGACCCACGAAATACCAAAGCGGGAGAAAATGTTATTCCATAGAGCTGAGGCCAGATCGCAATGCAGAAGAATATGGTCCACTGATTCCCCATCCCGCTTGCAAAGACAGCATCTATCCACAATAATTAAGTTCCTCTTCCTAAGATTGTCCAAGGTCAAAATTCTGCCTAGACCTGCAGACCAAGTGAAGAAAGCTGCCCTCGGGGGAGCCTGAGACCGCCACACACACTTCCATGGGAACCGAGTACCTCCAGCACACATCATAGAACCAAAAAACGACTTCACCCTGAACACACCTTTCTTGGACGGGACCCATTTAAGACAATCTGCCCTCTCCATATTCACCTTGGTAGAGCCCAGCATCTGGAAGAAAGAGGCAAAAACATCGACTTCCCAATCATGAGCCTCTCTAATAAAGCTTACGTTCCATTGAATGGACCCGCCCAAACTCTCCAAATTATCAGCCACTGACGCATCCTTCACCCGAGCAATGCCAAAGAGATCAGGAAACACTTCTTTCAGAATCGAATCACCACACCACAAGTCATGCCAAAATCTAATCCTACTCCCATCCCCCACCTCAAATCTAAGGAATTTGGAGAAATTCTCCCAACCTTTCCTTATAAACTTCCACAACCCTACTCCAAATGCCCCAGCAACCTCTCGGGAGCACCACCCACCCCACAAACTTCCATACTTGGATTCCACCGCGACTCTCCACCAAGCATCTCTATCCGTACCAAATCGCCATAACCATTTACCTAGCAATGTGCGATTAAACTGAACCAACTTCCTAATGCCAAGCCCCCCATTCGAAATTGGAGTACAAACCTTCTCCCAACTCACCAAATGGTATTTAAAAACTTCACCCATGCCACCCCAAAGAAAATCGCGTTGCAACTTCTCAATGCGAGAAGCAACACTCACCGGAATAGGGAACAGAGACATGTAGTACGTAGGTAAGTTTGAGTCATGTGGCTAGTGGGATAGGGAAGCCACTATATGCTGATTCTGTTACCGAGGAGCAAATGAGGTTGGGGTATGCGAGTTTTGGTTGAGGTGAATGTAGATTCATAGTTTCCGAAGGAGATTGAATTGAATGTTGAGGGGGGAAACTGATTAAAGTTGCAGTTGAGTACCCCTGGATTCCAATGAAGTGTTCAAAATGTCAAGCTTTTGGCCATCCAAGTTATGCATGTTTGAGAGAGGAGAAAAGGGTGTGGAAGCCTAAAAAGATTGGCAATCAGGTTGATAAGGTAGTGAAAAGGAAGAGGGGAAGAGGGAAAGAAAGTTGAAGATGAGTAGTAAAATTGGTTTTGATAAAACTATCAGGAGGCCTAATAAAGGACAGAGGGAGAAGTCTATTGATGATTTTTTCTTTTTTGATAAATAAGTGTATTGAAGATAAGGAGGAGAAAGCTTGGTCTAATTCGTTTGTTGTGTTTCAAGACAGAAATGAAATCGAGGAAGGGGGTGTATCACTTGTTAGAGATGAGGTGGGCAGTCTTCAAAAAATCCTTGAGGCAGCCTTATTTGAAGATCACATAAAGAGTATAGCATTAAGGGCTAAAGGGAAGAGTATGGGGGGAAGATGCAGATAATACCAAGAGGGGATTTTCTCCTACTATTTCTGGTTAATGAAATTGGTATTATGGAATATTGGAGATATTAATGGGCTTGTTTGGCAAAGACATGTACAGAACAGAACAGAACAGAGTAGTGGGTTGTTAATTTTGAAATTAATAAAAAGTGATGATGTGATATAAAATAAAAAGAATTTGTATAAAAAAGTAAAAAAGTTTTGTATTGTAGTGAATTTTTTTATTTGAATAATAATAAAAAATTATTGATGTGATATAAAAAGTGAAAAAAGTGGGAATGTTTTGATGTTGATTGGTGGTAGAAAATATAAAAAAGTGATAAAAAAATTACATGAACAGTAACAGCATTATGCTGTTCTGTTCTGTTCTGTTCCGTAACCTATCAAACAAGCCCAATAATCTCTTAAAGCAAAAGGAGGTAAGGAGTTTTGTGAGGAGAGTTAAAGTATCTTTGATTTGTCTTTTAGAAACAAGAGTAAAAGTTGAGAAGGCTGAAAAGATTAAGGAAAATATTGTCCCGGGATGGGGGTTCCTTCTTAATTATGATAACCATCATCTTAGGAGAATATGGATTTGTTGGAATAAAGATGTGGTAGAAGTAAATCTCATTAGAAAGCATGAACAATCAATTAGCTGTGAATTAGTATTGAGCAGGGGGTAAATAGATGGGTTCAAACTTTTGTATATGGTGCAAATAAAGGATTGGAAAGAAGGGATCTGTGGCAACATTTGGGTATTATTAAAAATTAGATTGGTAGAGTTCCTTGGCTATTGATTGGGGATTTCAATGTAGTAAAGAATTGAAAGAAAAATGGGATAGTGATGAGCTTAATTGCTATGAGTCTGAATTTGGGGAGTGTGTGAATTAGATTGAAGTGATGGACTTACCCTTTAATGGTTGTTTTTTCACCTAGAATAATAAAAGGGTAGAGGAGGATTTTGTAGCAAGAAAATTAGATAGGGTAATGTCAAATGAAGTATGAATGGAAGTGTTTGGCAAGACTGGTGTTGAATTTCAGGAAGGTGGAGTCACAGACCATTCTCCTGAAATAATATCAGTAGGTAAGTTTCAAAGTTTTGGTCAAAAACCATTTAAGTTCTTTGGTTATTGGGCTGAAAACGAAAGATTCCTATCTTGGGTGGAAGAGGGGTGGAATATAAAAGTTGTTGGGGTTCCTATGTTCAAGCTGTATGCAAAGCTTAAAGCAGTGAAAAAAAAATTCTTAGAGCTAAGAAGAGTTGTATGGAGGTATCAAGCAAAGAGTGATTCAAGCTATAGCCTGCTTGGATCAAGCTAAAAGGGACGTTTTATCTTCTCTTGGTAAGGCTGCCTGTGTTAGAAAGGAGAACGAATGTTTGCATGAGTACATTTCAATCAGTACAGCAGAAGAAGCATTTTTAAAAACAGAAGTTAAGGAACCAGGGACTTAATGTTAGGGATCAATACAATTCGTACTTTCATAGAATTGTAGGTAAGGAATTCTGAAAATATTATCAGTCACTTAGGGGATGATCAAGGGAAGAAAGTAGTAGAAGTGGAACAGATCAAGAAAGTGGCAGTGGAGTATTCTCAGAAACTTCTTGGATCAACCAGTCATGAGTTGGTAGGAAAGCTAACAGAGTTAATCAATAGACAAAGAGGAAGCTAACAGAAGTTCAAATTAGTGAGATGCAAAAAGATATTAGAGAAGAGGAAATCAAGATAACTATATTTGAAATGAAGAATAATAAAGCTCCTGGCCCGAATGGTTTTTTACTGGCTTTTATAAGGCAGCTTGGCCAATAGTTGGTGATGAGGTGATTCCTGCAGTGAAGTCTTTTTTTGAAACAGAGAAATTACTTAAGGAGGTCAATGCTACTATTATCACTCTTGTGCCTAAAAAGTTGAATCCTTCTTCTATCAGTGAGTTTAGACCTATTTTGTGCTGCAATGTTATATATAAATACATAACAAAAACTCTAGGTAGTAGAATGCTCCCTTGTTTGGATGGAATCATTAGTCCTAACCAAACAGCATTCATCCCAAATATAAGTATTGCAGAGAATGTGTTGTTGGCTCAAGAAGTGGTGAAAATTTACCATAAAAAGGAGGGTAAACCAAGATTTACTATCAAGACATATTTAATAAAGGCATATGACTCGGTGGATTGGGAGTTTTTACTTCAATGTTTATCAAGATTAGGAGTTCCTATGAAGTTTGTCAGCTGGATACAAGAATGTATAACTACTCCAAGGTTTTCTATTGCTTTGAATGGCACTCTTGTTGGATACTTTGAAGGTAGGAGGGGTTTAAGACAAGGGGATCCGATTTCTCCATATCTTTTTTGTGATAGTTATGGAAATGTTGGCTAGATTGATAGAAGAGGCTTCTAAGAATGGAAAAGAGTACAGTTTCCATCCTAGATGTTCTGAAATTAAGCTTACTCGTCTTTGTTCTGCTGATGCTACTGCTATTCTCGATAGAAAAATATGGAATCAGTAGAAAAAATTAATCAAGTTTTACAAGAGTTTGCAGACTTGTCAGTATCGAAAGCAAATACAGCTAAGAGTACATTCTACTGTTGTGGTACTTCACAAATGACGAAGGAGTAGATGCTGGCATGTTTAACTATGAAGGAAGGGAAATTACCAGGAAGATATTTGGGATTTCCATTGATTTCTAAAAAGTTGTCAGCTACAAATTCTACAATGCTTATGGAGAAATTTCAAAGAAAAGATTGACTCTTGGCTATCGAAGAATCTGTCATTTACTGGTAGATTGCAACTGTTATCTTTGGTTTTATATAGCATAGAAGTTTATTGGTCTAGTATCTTCATTTTGCCTAAGAAGATTATTAGATCAATAGAACAAAAGTTCGATCAATTTTTATGGAATGGTAATGAAGTTTGTCCAGCAAAAGCAAAGGTTTCTTGGGAGTTAATATGTGTTCTAAAAAAGGAATGAGGGTTGGGATTGATGAGGATAGAAGATTGGAATAAGGCAGCAATTTTGAAGCATGTATGGAATCTGTTCACATAATCAGGGTCTCATTGGATGGCATGGGTTAAAGTGAATTTTCTTAAAGGGAGATGCTTTTGGCAGAATGAAATACCACAATTATACATGGAGCTGGAGGAAGATCCTAAAGCTGAGAAATGGAAGCAGCATACATTTATGGTTGGATTGGTGGCATCCGGATGGCATCCCTTATGATCATTATGGTTATAGGGTAGTATATGATGCAAGAAACAAATTGGAGGCAAAATTATCAAGTGTAATAAAGGGGAAGGAGTGGGAATGGCAACCTGCCAGGTCAGAAAATCTGGTGAAAATACAAACTAAGCTGCCAATGGTGAAAATATGGGTAAATGATAAACCTATATGGGTGATTTCGAAGTCAAGCAGTTACGCAAGTAGAGACACATGTGAGGCAACTCGTGATAAGAAGCCAATGATTGATTGGTGGAAACTGATTTGGTTCTCCTTTGCTTAAATGTTTGTTTTGCAAAAATATTATTGAATGCAGAGACCATTTGTTCTTTAATTGTGGATTTAGTAAAAGAATTTGGAGGGAAGTGATGAAAAAAGGTCTTTTACCTAATATACCTACAGTTTGGGAGGAAATTATGAGCCAAGGAATTAGAGAATAGAGGAATAAGAGCTTAAAACCTTTGGCATGTAAGCTGGCTTGGGGTGCAGCAGTTTACAACATTTGGAGGCAGAGAAATGATGTCAAGCATGGGAACCAGATTCGAACAGAGGAGAAAGTGACGCAAAATATTGGGTGGGAAGTGAGAAACAGAGTTATGGGAAAAAGGGAAGTCTAAGAAAAATGATGGGAATGTAGTAATATGTAGCAATTGGGGTATATCTCAGAATATTTTGTATTAGTGGTTGGTGTCGTCTGTATAACATCTGTTGATTTTGTATTGAGTAATTGGAGTTGTTTGTAGGTAGTTGCGTTGTATACAATGTATAGCATTTGTTGTTTGTATTGAGAGATTGGTGTTGTTTGTAGGTAGATGCTTTGTACAGCATCTGTGGTTCCAGCGTTTTGCTAGAGTGTGTTGTATATCTTTGTTTGATGTTAATAGAAATTCATTCATCCAAAAAAAAAAAAAAAACAGAGAATCTAATTGTTGTAAACTCGCTTGAAATACTGTCGTGCGAAAGTCGAGCAAAGTTTCTGTTTCTTCATTTCTTTAGCTACACGTCGTGTGAGGGTCGAGCGAAGTTTCTGGTGTGAGCTGACGTGATTACAAGACCATAGGAAATAATATCTGCCCAGAAATCATATCTACATGCTTTTTCTCAAACAATTGTAATATAAGTACATTGGATTAAGATGATCTGAAATTCCATCAAATTAAATGGTCCGAGACACAGCACACACCTTTGGCTGGATTTTGCAGAATTTCTGACAACAACTTTGAGGTGTCAACTTCGCGCAATGCACTGCAGCTTATATAGGCACACAATCTCGCACTAGAGTGAAACCACGGAGACTTCAAAACAATACCCTGAATGGCATTGTCTGAAAACAAAACAACGAGCACCCAAATGGATGGGATCTAGTCTAGTCCCAGTAGTGACGAAAAAATGAATTGCAATGATATTAGTAGAGCACTTACCTTCTTGGGATCTGAGGGCAGGGTCCATGGTCTTGAGGGCCTTGCGGACCCTGGACCGGAGGGCTCGTTTCTGCTTGAACAAGGCGTCCAGATGGTCTTGTTCTTCATTGTGGTTCATCGTCCTGAAGGTCACGGTGGCTCGTGGCGCGTACGAGGTTGCGCGAGTGAGGAAGAGTGGCTTTGTTGCCGGTGCGGTTGTTGAGGCTGTTGTGCCCATATACTAGCAATTTGTTTGACCTTTACGGCTTAGCCTGAGTGCCCCCAAATCTTTTTCTTTTCTTTTTTTTATATAGGCGCCACCACATGGCAGTTTTTTATTTATGGAAAATAACATATTACTCCCAACCTTTTTTTTTTGTTTTTTTTTTTAAGGGATATTACTCCCGACATAAAATTTTTTTAATAAGACAAAAATACTCTTATAAATTCAAAAAACTTTAAAATTTTTTTTAAAAAAAAAAAAAAAAAAAAGTGGGTGAAAGTGCAAGCCACCCCAATGCCCTGGGGTGGTTTGGCCAGCCCTAGCCATTTTGGGTGGCCAAAACCACCTCCATAGCCTTGGGGTGTCAAGGTCACCCGCTCACCTCCTTTTCCGGCCTCTTTTTTTTTAGTTTTTAGTTTGGAGTGAATATTGATGTAATCTTTAGTTTGAGGGATATAACATGTTAAGTGTCAGTTTGAGAATGTATGTGTATTTTTCCCTTTTATTGATGTTTGGAACCAAACGTAATCTCCCTCCGTTTTTTATTTTTTTTCCCTACTTTTGTTTCAACATGAAAAAAGAGGAAAGAGAAGCTGGATCACCTCCTTTTCAGGGAGAGCTAACGTTTATTGGGTATTTTGATTTGACACTGCTTCACACCCAAAAAGAAGCAAGCTACGTCTGGGTTAAACTTGGAGATGGTTATTGGAGGAAAGCTAAAATTCATGTCCCTAAAGGTCATGAATTTGAATCTTACTAGCTATGGTTAGGGAACTTGAGACTCATATTTATGGATAAATTTTTTCTCTAAAATGGGGTTGAAGAAAAATTTCTCAAATTCAGTCTACTAAACTAACATGTGTTTAAAATGCATGTGAGAATTACAAGCTCTATTAAAAATGTATGTGAAAAATAAAAATGCATATGAGAAGTTGAGAACCATTTGAATCAGTTAATAACCATTTTCTCACCAAGCCCCTTTCTTCATTTTTTTATTCTAAAAAATGAGAGGAATAGTTATTTTTGGAAGAACATAATGAAATTTTTAAAAACTCACTACTTTTTTATTTTTTTGTTCAAACCCCATTTTTTTTTTAAATTAAAAAAAAATGCTTAATATTCTATGGGTGGCCGGCTATCCCCACGCTAACTAAATATCAGGGATGGCCGCGACCACCCCTAATAGCACCAAGGGTGGTCTTGTCCATTTTAATGTTTTGTTAGGGTGATCGATCATCCATAGAATATTGGAGAATTTTTTTTTAATAAAAATAAAATCTTAGGTATTTGAGGAATTTTGATTCAATTCCAATGAAAGTATATATGTTGTCACCAACCAAAAGAATAAGAATGATCATTCCATTCCAACTACTTATATTTCCAATAATACCCATTCCTATTGTTAAAGGAATAATCATTCTATATACCAAACGTTACTATATGGCATAATACATGATTTTTAGACATTAAATATGTTAGAACCAAGAGACTAAGCACAAAAAAAAAATGGCAATAGGGAAACAGAGATGAAAACTGACATAGTTCTTGAAGAGGCCTGAGAAACAGAGATGAAAACTGACATAATCATCACCTAGTGAAGGATAATACATGCACAATCCACAAGCAAAATGCTTACACAAGCCTCAACAGTCCATATTGACTTTGCAAGCATGATATATAGCATTAGCCCTGCTCCTTACAGAGAAATTTTAAAAACAAAAGGGTTTGGATCCATTATCCATACATGAAGTAACAACTCTGATGGAAGAAACAAATAATGATATGATCTAAATAGTTTATGGAGAGTTCATAAAAGGCTCTCTGTTTCTCCACATTTTTGGGTATATGCTCGTCAGCTATGAAGATCTTGGTCTCTCCTTTTCTACCTTCCCTGACATCACCAATAGCCCTCCAGCATGCACCCTTGTAATACAACAGCTAACCTGTTTTAGTTTTCAATCAATTGCCAAGTGGGTGCCTGATATGAAACTTTAAAGCACTGTTTCCATTTTCTGCCATCCCAGTTATAATGTTATTGTTTAAGTTGACTCTGTTTTCCCACTAAATCAGAGTCGACAGGTTGCATTCAAGGTGAAAAGTTTCTGGAGACATGCTCTTTTCACCTGCTCACTTGCACAGCATTGAGTCAGGAAATTTTTTATTCTTTTTTTGGTTCAATAATAAGAGTGATCAAAACAGGCATTATATTAAAGCAAAACAACAAACAAGCTATAACTTGTAATAATCAAACTTAGTGCTATGATGAGTCTATTAAATTCCATTACCTGGACTTGAGCATTTTAATGAAAAAAGGATGCACATTTGGAATCTGCCAAATTGCGTGAGATACTTAATCTTCAGAAAATGTTTTGCCTCAGAAAGTATGCAAATTTGCAGACAGACCAGAAAGTAGCACAACTCTATAACCGTTCAGAATTTTTGAAAAGTGACATTAAGCATCCATTACTAGACGAGAACCGAAGATTTGAGCATCCTTGAATTACAAGAAGTGTGTTCAAGGGCATATATTTGTCTAACAAATAGAGCCACAAAAAGTGAGAACATTAATGAAATGAAACAGACAGTCATCAGCATAAATGAGACTCCACCGTTTGAACTGTCTCATGCCATGACAGTTTTAGATGTTCCCATACGTGCAATAGAAGAGATTGAAGTGTTAAGAAAGGAAGGAAAGTTTTATACTGAGATCAGTATATGGATAGATTATACATAGATATGCACTAAAATCTAGATTATACATAGTCAAACCCTGACCTCCCTTTTCGGATTTTCCTAAAGAACAGGCCGAACCAAGGCAGTTTTCAGATAGAGATTTGCTCAGGACATGAGGCAATAGCCACAAATGTCTAGAGCACACCGCAGGTTCATTTATGAGTGTTGCTTCATCTCAGTATGAAGTGCCAAAAAGAGAAGGCGTTTAGACATCATCAAACTACTAATGGAATTCCAGAGGACACAACAAATGTCAAAAAACACTGCTGCATATATTACTATAGTAAGAAGCATAAGACTACAAAGATGATAATAATGCAAAAAAGTATTTACGGTTCTTTAACCTATCATCACACAGTTAACATGGAGCAACTGTATTATTCAATTTAACTGAGAACAGAGCAGGTTCATTTAAATGATTGAGTGTTGTTTCATGTCAAACTAAAATGCCAAAAAGGGAGGCGTTTAGACATCATCAAACGATTCAAACTACTGATGAAATTTCAGAGGATGCAACAAATGTCAACAAACAATAATTGTTATGGGAAAGAAAGCACTTACCACAATAAAAGAAGGTAGCAAAACAAAGAGCATCATGAAGCTTCAGAGCTAAAATTACATATACCTTTCCAGCATGCAAGAAACATATGTACATCCTAAGCAGAAAAGAAACTGCAACCAAAAAGATAATAGTTTCAAAAATTTAAATATTCATTAACTTGGTTTAAGAACTGCTAGATCACTATGCTACACCTTTTCCATTATAGTGAAGTTTTACTCACCTAAATTGCAGACATTCAAGATAAAAGGTTGAGTTACTAAGTTTATTTTCAAGTCACAAACAACATATAGCTTTAATAAATATTATGGAATTAGATATAACCTATAAGAGACTAGAAGAATCAAACAGATTAGATCATTCAATGCTTGAGTAGCCACTAGGCATGCCTATGGGGACAAGTGCAAACACATTTCTGAGGAAAACTACAAGGCGCATCATCCTGAATCTTAGGAATGCATGCACTGTGGTCAGTTGTGACCTTAAATTATTGTGCTTCTGTATGACTCATGACGTTTATGGTGGATTAACTAACAAAATACATCTAACACAAGCTTTAGTCTGTGAATCTTCAGATTTTGGATGATGGCTGATTAGAGATATCGGTGCTTCATATGCTAGAAGGGAATTTCATCTCTGCAAACCCAGATTTATGCTGTTGGTTAACACTATAACTCTGAGGAAAGAACTTCTATGAACACATAGCCACCTTAACGTTTAAGCAAATATCTTCAACTATAGTAATTCAAACTTGTGAGAGGGACTGAAAAGAACCTAAAACAATTTGTGAATCTATGCCAAGAGAAATTCATATATACAAGTATCTGGCTCTTCTCCAGTACATGATGCATCCAGTACCTTTACCAGAAACTGGATATAGCAATCAAATGATTGCAGATAAAGTTGTGAAGTCAATAATTTATACATACTTCAAACAGTTCTTTACACTTAACACGTGCTTCTAACTGTCCATGGTCAACGAGTTAGTTAGTTCAACATCTAAGTAACGATAAATATAGTTGGGATCATGTAATGAACACAAGGCTCTTGGATAAGTACTCAAAACAGACTCTTTTTTGTTTCATCACTATGAGGAGAAACAAAACTATATATACAATCATTTCTCCGACGCGTGTCCCCTACTCTCATGTCAAAACCCGACCTCAGAGAAACAGCAAGTAGTAGTGTTAGGGTTCAGCACCAGACTTTCCAGTAACTTTTTAGCCAATAGCAAAACTACACACAATTTTCGAAAAATTATCATTCAGTACAAAAGGCCCTAATATTAATGTCATTATAGATTCTGGATAAAGAAACGGCATTTCCTCTTACTTCCTATCCTATCTCCTATAAGTCTGACTAATTAATTTCCTAAACTTGCCTTGCACTACATTCACTATTTTGTTTTGCAGTGAGAGAACTATTTAAAGAATCTCGACTCATAAGTGAACATATCATGAGAACTGAGCACAATTATTTAGGATTTAACAGCATTTGTACCATAAAAAAGATTAGGATGAGAATCCTGCATCATTCTCTTCAAGGGGCGATGTCACAAGGTGCCGAAGCTTCCGCAGATTTCGAGATATCTCTAACAAAAGTTCTGTTCCTTCACTATGTTTCTCGAGTGTGAGTGTCTGAGCAGCATGGTCTAAGAATCCATTGTCTGCTTCAAGGGCCTTCACCCTCTTACTAAGATGAGACAATTCTCTTGTTAGGATAGGCTTCCTCGGCTTTTCTGCAACATGAGAAAGACTAATTGATCATTTGATACTGGTATTTGAAATCCAAAAGAATCATTATAGACATGCTCATATTGTACATATGTAGATTTTTCAGCATGTATTCTATCTTCTAATCATCTATATGCTTAAAACACAATCACAGTGTTAGTGTACATACATCGATATATCTGAATGTATATTACCTAACTCATCATTTATATGCTCGACACTGTCATAGCTAGACAGCGAGGAATGAACTCCGTTATCCAATACCAACAGATTTCTCTTGTCCAGTTTTTTAAACCGTCCCAAAAGAGTGCTTCCCTCCCCTTTAAAACCATTCAATGATTCACTTAGAGTACCCCCTCCATTTTCTTCCTTTGATGACAAGGCTTGGAAATTATTGTGTGCAGATTCTACAATAATCTCCACTTCATTGACACTAGTATGAGAACTACCACTTTCAGATTTTGCACTGAGAGGTGAGGAAGATTGTGCTTTATACTCCCGGTAATCCTCCTCAGCCTCCATTTCGCATTGTTTGAAACCATCTTCCCTTAAGCATCCATATTTTCCTCTATATGCCTCAAGTTCAGCCTCTAAAACTTTGATGTCTTCATCTCTCTTGACAAGCAAGTCATTTGTTGCTTGTAGGGCTTCTTCATCATACTCTGACTGCTCCTCCATCATTCTCTGATACTGCAAGGCCTCCATCTGAACAGCCGCCTTTTCCGCTTGTAACCGGGTGATCATTGCCATTGCATTGTTAGCTGCAACAGCCGAAGCACTTCTTTCTTCATCCAGTTCCATGTATAAAGCCATCAGCGATTTGCGATCCAACCGAACCTGTCTCTTCAAATGATGCAAAATGGAATCACTATCAGCTTCATTTGGCATATTCTCTTCAGTAGACTCTGAGGCAAACATTGTTTTTTCAAGTGGGGATTTCCTTGTAATCCTACTAGCCCCCCACCTAGGACTATTAGTAGCTGAATCTGTTAGTGGGATTCCAAAGAACCTGTTCCCTCTACCAAAGTTAGGGGTCTTAAAGGCATCGTCATTCAAGTCCTCAGCTTCGGTCAATAATGGCACTGTAGCGGCTTTAACATCTTCCCTAACTGGAATTACAAAATTCAGAGACTAAATTAATGACCTTTTGGGTCTTCTTTCCAGTGGGATATTATGAAAAATTCAAGAGCAAAGCAAGAAAAGTACGGATGACAGATTAAAGATAAAAGACTTTGAGAAATGCAGATAATAGAGAGAAAAGGAGGATTATCATACAAGAATTATTCAAAGCAATTGATCATATTTTGAAGGGTAGAAACTCCACTTACCCCAAAATGTTTGGACACTTTTGCAATCATAAATTCAAAGTTTAAAATGTTGCAATGTCAAGTTTCCTAACTTTAAAAGTTTGTAATGTCACATCTCCATTAAGATTTTCTGTTAAATTATAATGGAGAATACAAAAATCCCCAAAATACACCCATTTAAAAAAAAAAAACAAAAAAATCAGGTCTCATTGCCATAGAGCTTTTTTTTTTAAAATAAAAAATAAAAAATAAAATGTTTATTAAGGTTAATTTTGTATTTTTATTAGTTTTACAGGTTATAACGGATATTTCACCTGTTTACCGTATGATTTAACTTTAAATCTTAACGGTAAGGGTGACATTGCAAAAATTTAAAACAAGAGAACCCTACCTTGCAACTTTTTAAACTTCGAAAATATAATTGCAAAAGTGCCGAAACATGATGGGATAAGTGAAGTTTTTCCAATTTTCAATATCAATAAACAATTTAGAAATGATTGAACTACAACTTATATGTACAAACCCAAGATTTGGTTAACTAAAAATTCTTTGAAAGTTTGAATGGTTCTATTATCAGTTCTCCATTCAAGAACAATTTAGATCCTTAACTCACATTGAGTATCGGGATTAAGTGCATTCAAGCCATCCTCATCCTCCGGAGGCGAGTTGTTCTCGGAAATAAATTTGAGCTCCGTGTATCGGATGTGGGCCAAATCCGAATTGCGAGACTCCTGATCATTTCTCAATCCAACAACGGGTGTTCGTGGGGAAGAAGCAGGAGCCACTGAATACGCAGCAGCACCTTTTCCCTTTGAATAGGATGATTTCACCTTCAATGGCTCTCCACAGCAAGAACAACAATATATGCTACTCTTCTCAAGTACCTGTACAATATCATCCTTCTTTCCTGGATGCAAACTCAGATGAATGTGGCTATCATCCTCAACAAAGCACTCAAGATCCTTATGCAGAATCCCGACCAGAGCCTTGTACGTGTCACAATCAGATTCTTTCTCTGTCGCAAACGAAAGGAGGCACGCTTCACACATGTTTCTTATGTCCGACAGTTTCTTGTGGTTGTGGCAATATGCCAGAGATGAAACACCCTTCTTGTGAGCTTCACACACCGAATCATTGTAGTAGAAATCGGGGCTCCGGTGGACGAGTACATGGTCGATTCTCGTGCAAAGCAAGCAAGGGGCTCGCAGTTCGAAGAACTTGGCGAATTCGTTGGCGACAAACGCAAGAAACCCATCAATGAATAGCAGAATTATCAGCACCCATTCGAGCACGGCGTAGACCAAGAAATGTGGGAACTTTCCCAGCTCTTGTTCCACAAAACGTGGAAACGACCGCTTAGCCATGTTCTTTTCGATCCAAAAACAGGAATTGTCTAATCCTTTATCTGTCTATGTCGTCGTGATCCAATCAGAGTGCACAGAGGCTGGTGATGAATATCGATGAAAGATCATGACCTTGGTGCGACGAAGCGGCAGACCCAGATCATGACCTTTCTTTCTGTGCTTTGATGTCCGAGGAAGGATGTTTCAAAAGTTTTGGGTGGTGTACTTCATTTGGCCATAAATAGAAAAACGCTTCGAGGAAATTGAGGTTGTTATCAGACAGAGTAGCTGAAATAACGGTCTATCATGCACTCTCCAACCAACCGGGTAACTGTGGAACGACATCGTTTCCTTGACAAGATTTTGCGCGGGAAAAGTGGGCTAGTTTTGGTGGTTATATCTGTAACAGTCCAGAAATTACTTTGAAATTCTGGGTTTTATTTTTTATTTTTTAAATATGCTTGAAGGAAAAATTGATTAGTGTTAGATTTGTTTGTTATATCAATCTCGTTTCTGTCTTCTTGCTAGCTAATTTTTTTCATACATCATCCAACCAAAAGATCGAACTGTGCTCACATGATTCAACCAGAATCATCTATACTACTCTTTACATGAATTAAAAATTTAAAGAAAAATAATAGACTCTCAACCCCAACGTGTCTGTGCGACATGACACTATCACGTCAACTCCCTAAAATAATATTAACGGAGACATTTTATACTACTCTTTACATGAAATAGAAATTTAAAGAAAGATGGTAAACTTTCAATTTCTATACTCTCTAACGTGCCCGTGCGACATGACACTATCACGTCAACTCCACTTACCCTAAAATGTTTGAACACTTTTGCAATCATACGTTCAAAGTTTAAAATATTGCAATGTTAAGTTCCCTTATTTTAAAAGTTTGTAATGTCACGTCTCCGTTAAGATTTTCTGTTAAATTCTAACGGAGAATACAAAAATCTCCAAAATACACCCGTTTCAAAAAAAAAAAAAAAAATCAGGCCTTATTGCCATAGAGATTTTTTTTAATTTTATTTTTAAAAAATTTGTTTATTAAGGGTAATTTTGTATTTTTATTAGTTTTACAAGTGTATGACGAATATTTCACATGTTTACCATATGATTTAACTTTAAATCTTAACGGTAACGGTGACATTGCAAAAATTTAAAACAAGAGAACCCTACCTTGCAACTTTTTAAACTTTGAAAATATAATTGCAAAAGTGCATAAACATCATAGGATAATTGAAGTTTTTCCAATTTTCAATATCAATAAACAATTTAGAAATGATTGAACTACAACTTATATGTACAAACCCCAAGTTTAAAAACCAGAATCATCTATTCTACTCTTTACATGAATTAAAGAAAAATGGTAAACTCAGTTTCTATACTCCCTAACGTGCCCGTGCGAACATGACACTATCACGTCAACTCCCTAAAATAATTTGTCCAGCTTCTGTGGGTGGCCAACCACCCCCGACAAGCATTTTAATGGTCGCAAGTCTTGCAGCCACCAAATCAGGTGGATGGAGGTGGCGCTAGGAAATGTGGGCAAATTTTTTTGTCCACTGTCACGTCAGGGAGTAGGGAAAGAGTAAAATGAAAGTGTATGTAGCATTACTTACATTTAAAACACAGCTTTCACAAATCATTAATTCCAGCTATGATTACTTTAGTATGTGATAAAAAAAAATACCACTAATTCTGCCAACTGAATATGGTCAAGCAAATATTCCTAGCAAAAGACATCTCTACAAGTAATAATGGATCAAGCTAGGCCAGCTATGGTTAATGCTCAATTTTGAGTATTACACAAATATATCTTGACTTAATGTAGTTTCTTTCAATAAATTTCATCACCATTAATATAATAAGATTAGAATAATCCACAGGATTGGCATTTCATTCAAATACAACAGTCACAGAGTCTCTCCGATGTCTATTGAAACCATACAAAACTGGCTTCTGCTGTCACTATATATAGCCCATCTCTTGAATGGTTGGGGAACTTAGCTGAGTAACTAAATAGGAGATCCTAAAAGAATCAAAAGATTATACTTGGGTATCATCAGAGCTAGCTCGTAGAGAAAACATTTGCAGACATGTAAGGTGATATGCATCCTTGGACCTGAAAACAAGTCAATTGTTTTAATAAGACACACAGCAGTAATTAATATATAAGATTATAAGGATCTGTTTGTCATGACAGAAATAAAATGAATAATAAACAAATGTTGTTGGATAAATTGTCAATGAATAAAAGGCGGTATATCACAGCACATTGATCATCCCTATTTTTCAGGCAATGCTTATGAGCTAGAGGAGGCATAGATAGCCCGTCATTGTTTTGGTTTTGAGAACCAAGTGCAGGTTAGGGCCAGTAAGGAAAAAGATAGGGAAAAACGGATCATCTAGCCAACCCAACTGCTTGAGATTTAAGGCTTCATCAAGTTGAGTACACACGCACATCCTACTCATACATTTCCTATAGCAATGACGCTGAGCAATTCAGCAAAACATGCCTCCCTTCAATTTTTGCCCCAGTGAATTTCCTGCAAAGGAACCAGTATATGGCAGTCTGTCCTAATTTTCTCATCCTCGTATGCATTCCTCATGACATTCTGACAACAGATTTATCAACACATATATGCAACAAGAAAATTATACAGCATTTCAATTAAACATGAACAAGCATGTGTTTTCTCTAAAAGACAATATTGCAGAGGGGGAATAAGGTGAAAGAAAATTAAAAATGATACAAACTTTTTTCACATTTAAATACATGCAGACAGAAATCAAGCAAGAGACTGTACAGAGATATGCATGTAAAGGATTATCAGAAAAGACATGTTTTTTCTTTTCCAAAAATATACCCCACAGGAGGATGAACTGTTACCTGCAACAAGCAAGTAGGAATTTGGATAAACCCCTGCAGAAGAAGATCAACCTTTTCGAGAGTGCTCTGAGGGACAGGTGTGATCACATATAGCAAACCTTTAAAAGTGTCGATGCCTCTCACTATCCCTGGTTCAAAAAAGAATCAAGTTCATGGGGTTGTCAGGGTTATCAAATCCAAGGATAAGATTGAACATGGAAATGGAATTATGATAATAGGACATAAAATGGTTAATGAAAACATCTCCGAGAGAGAGAGAGAGGAGTACAAACTGCTTTCTTGAATAAATACAGAAACATTTTTTTTCATGTACAATCTGCTATCTTGAAAAAGTACTGAAACATTTACTACTATCCCAAAACTTGATAAAGCTTACATCAGAAGTAAAAACCTGATCCAATCAGAATATCATTTATATTGCATTTTTTTTCTTTTCCATACCGACTCTTATGGATGAAGCAGTAGGTAATGCTTTGCAGGAAATTCTTACAATAGAATACAGTTCTCAAAAGTGTTAGTGTTAGATGATATCCAACCAACAAAAATATGGTGCTAACCATTAAGGATAAGAATATCCTTGATTTTATCTTCCAAATAAGCCTCCTCCCACTGGCAATATCAACTAGGAAAATTATTGATTGAGAGAGAGAGAGGAGAGGATCACAGGAGCTTCTAGCACACTAGCATAGTAAATACACACTCTGGTATGCTAAAACATTAAAATTTCTATCAACATCTTTATATGTGATAATTAGAACTACCTCTTATGATCTTTTATATTTGTAATTCCTAATATGAACTTGCATTTTGTTATGCAAAGAAACAAATTATAGAATGTACTACACTACTACAATTCAACCAAAAATAGGCCGCCATCTGTTGGAGAAAGGAATTCTAACTCATTTAATACTCAAAATTTACCCTCTAGCACAAAAGGCTAGCAATGGACACAATTGTGAGTAATTAAAAATACTAACCAACTATACAAATGAGAGAAAGCAAATAATAACCAATTGAGCAAGGTGACACAACAAAGCAAAAGTGACCTACCAAGACCAACACACAAGGGTAAATTTTCAGAGTCTTCAGAGCTAACTGCCAAGCCAACAATGGTTGCATTCAAACTGAAATATATCTCAGAACTTGGGACCTGGTATCAGAAATTTGAAATATTTTTAAGAACCTGAAATAATTTAACAAATACATGAATACATTCATGGATCACAAAAAAGTTAAAAGCAATATGTCGGAGAAAATATAATCTATCTTCTCTGAATTCCGTCTTAATATATCCCAGACAATTCTTCACTGAAGAGGAAAGGAATATAACAATTAAAATGGTAGTTACACAAGATGTGCCGAAATGTAAAATTACTAAAATAACACTACAGCAATTCAATCAATATCTTGAACCGACCTGGCAATGGAGATGTCTGATCTTGATACTTGACAATGGAACTTCATAAGGAGAGTGAGAGGCAAGTGCATGCGCAAGTTCTTTGATAGTGGTAATATTCAGGTTACTAGGAAAGCACTGCCTGAAATATGCCATTAATCGTAAATCGCGTAAAAGCCGTGCATCCTTTTGCACTAGCACCCTGGAAAACAAAATGGAGATAAGATCTAAGGAAGAAAAGATGCAACTCCAGCAAAATCCATGTCTTCTAGCAATAAATATGCCACTCATGAAGGCAACATAATGACTAAAATTCAAGTGCATTGATAGCCGACCTTAATTACTTTGTTTAGGAGAAGAATCAATGTAAGTATTACCTAACAAGAATTCCTTATATACAAGATCCAAGACAAAACCTAGTATAAATGTAACCTTCAACCAGCCAAATAAACTCTAAATTATTTTTATAACTTAGTACGGTAATTTGGCACTTGCACCTGAACTACTGCAATCACTATAACCCACTTTTTCTTATCATGGAAGGTTTTGGTTTATATTGAATAAGGCTCCAGACAAGGACAAGGTCAGAATTCCAAATGATCCACATGTATGAAGAATGAAAGCTAACATACAGTGAAGCAATTCATATTTGCTAGGGAAATGGATTCATGATTTATAATTTGCAAGTAATAAATTGCATTCACAATGTAACAGTTTCGATATAAATTTGGAGACAGCTAAGAACTTACGATCTGTTATAAGAATCCTGACGAGCTGAATTGATTTCAATTAGATTAACCATCTTATCACAATCCTCATCTAACCAGAATGCCCCAGCTGGTAGATTCTTACTCTCAGCAGATATGTTTATTTTAACTACATGGGTGGGAACAATGTATTTCAACATATCCACCAATATGTCATAACCAACACCTGCCACACAAGAAGAATGAAGAGAAAATAGTGTTGTTACTGTAATAAAGAAGTAATGTAACATTAGAGAAAATATTTTCATATCAGAAATCAAAAGAAGAAGCAATTAAGTATTCAAATAAGCCTACCTTTCACCCAGCCAGGAGTATTTACGACAAGAGGCAATTCAGTCTTAGTAGGGTTTTCATTCTTGCTGGACAAACAATAATCCTTTCGATAGTAATCACATAGGGTAAATACGGCATTTGAGTATGCCGTTGGATCCCTTTTTGAAGAGACATCACCGAAGAAGAAGCATCTGAGAGGAAATAAAAATAGTAAGTCAATACATGTATTTTTTACAATAGAATCTAGACAGACAAGGAGAATGGCCTCTTACAACATAAGGAACAACTTAAAAAGAGAGGTGCAAGAAAGCCAATGAGCTCTAGCTCATATCAAGCTTCCTCCCGTTGTATGCACAAGATGGAATGTAAGGTCGAGGTTCAAAACTCACTAGGTGTAGGCATAATATGCCAATCAAAAAAGAAAAAAGGGAGAGGTGGAAGATGCTGCGTAGAAAATAGAAATAGAACATTTCATCAATATTACTTGATAGTAAATCCTTAAGAGACTGATTACTTTTTAACATTTCATATGAGATTGCCTTTAACAGACAGAGCTGTATTAGGTCACAACTAATGTTTGAAACAAATTTATAAAGTGGCAAGATCCCTTCTAAATTCTGAAAAAAAAAAAAAAAAAAAAAAAAAAAAAAAAAAAGAAGCTTTATACTAATTGTGGGGATCCAAATTCTAATTCATACTATTGGAAGCTCCATACAGAGTTTCCACTTCTTACATGACTAACTGTAAGGTTAGAGTTCCCACATTGAACCAAAAGTCCCTT
Source organism: Alnus glutinosa (assembly GCF_958979055.1). Taxonomy (NCBI): domain Eukaryota; kingdom Viridiplantae; phylum Streptophyta; class Magnoliopsida; order Fagales; family Betulaceae; genus Alnus; species Alnus glutinosa. The sequence goes on from NC_084893.1 coordinate 4,204,881, forward strand.
AAAATTCCCTCAAATTTCCAAAAATATTTCTACATTCTATAACATTTTTACTTACCAAAAAAAAAAAATTCAGAAAACCAGGAATGAGGCAAATCGATCTTCATGTTGTACACATTTTTTTCCATAATTTATCACTGAAGTACTTCTGTATAATATCAACAAGAAGAATAACAATTCTATAAGTTAACAAAAAAATGTTATTGTAACATATATAACAGATAATAGATATAATTATAATCATAATAATGTTAATGTTAATTGATAATGCAAGGGTTATGGCCAGGAAGGCCTATTGACAGGACCATGAAAAATCCATGATTACAATGATTAACCTTTCACAGTCTGAGAGACAAGCAGTAGAGTTAACCCTGCTTCTCATCGAGACCAAACTGTCCAGTCAGTCTTATTTCATGAATAATTCCTATTCAGCACACGTTGAATAACAAATAGTAAACTATATAACATATCATGTAGTTAAATGATTGATCCACTAGGAACTTCCAGTTTTTGAATTTAAAAATGAAGTTAACTGGGGAGACGAGGTTCAACAGTTCATACCTCTCTGGTGTCTTCAGACACGGGATCGTCAAATCTATTTCCACAAAATGAAAAAGAAATCCGGATAAGTAATTAAACAAATAACAAAGAACAAAGACTAAAACTCCAGTGAAATTTTAGAAATACAATGAATTGACAAGATTATTAAGAAAGCTAAAACCATAAGTAATTACCCGGAGTTAGTTTGTCAACTAGAGTGAGGGATACAAAACCAGGTGGAGTAAACTCGGGCTGACCAACATCTGTATCCAAATAAGCTACTTTCCTATACCTATAAACAGAAGTAAAATAAAATTTAAAGGAAAAACAAACAAACTAGAAGCAAGAAGATGGAAATATCAATCAAAGAAGGGAGGATTAAGCTAGCAAAATTATCCGCCCAACACTCCCCCCTCCCTTCACAAACAAAATGAGAAAGCAAAGAAAACATATAAATCAATGTTGAATATAATAAAGCCAGTTCCATACTTCAAAGTAGCAACTGGAATATTTTTCAAACTCAATGCAAGCTATGGAGATGACGGAGGACATACTATAAAGATGAAAGTGAAGTATAGCTTTAATCAATCCAAATAGATATACTAATGAGGATCATAGTAGCCACAATATAGTGAAATAGGTGAAGGAAATCTTACAGTTGTATAAATTGACTGAAACCAATCTACTAATGAACACAGTTCAACATAGAAATATCAGACTTATCATGTAGTAAATGGAGAGCATTCCACAAGAAAATTAAAAAAAAAAAAAAAAATTGTCCTGTTACTGAGGAGTAATGAAATATAAGTTCGCTTAAATAGAATCCATACATACTCAAAGAAAGACATATAACAATTAACGCTGAAAAAGAAATAAAACCAACAACTACTTCAAAAACTAACTGAGAGAGAGAGAGCATCGACCTCTGGAGAAGGACATTGAGGAGGTAGCGGGAGAAGGTGGTTTTGCCAGAGTTTTTGGCGCCGCAAATAAGAGCAATGGGAGGCGGCGAAGTGACCGAGTCGTATGCTATGGAGTCTGCGGCCTCGGACCATTCCTCAGGTATGTAGATGCTTGGCGATGGGCTTTCTGGTTCTAAAAGCGAAGCCATAGCTTAACTCACTTCTCTGTTTCTCTTTCCCGACTCAGCAAATTTACTCTATGTTTGAGCTAAAATATCACCTTTCTCCGTTTTTTAGAGACCGACTTCTTCAGAACAACCTGTATCCGACTCAGCACTTTAACTATCCACCGGTTGCATTTAAACATTCTATTTCAAGGATTTCTTTATTCTTTCTACAACAATCATGTCTTTGAAACAACAATTCCATTTTTACATACCATCAAGATACCCCGATACACATATCAAACCAAGCATAACTTCAATCACAAAAAGCGCAGTAATTTCAAAGAAATCCCCTCTCAGGCATTACTATAAGCATAAGAACCCACAAGAAACAACAATTCCAACAAAACCCAGAAACAAAAACTCCAAACTATGATAAAAAGTTCAAAATAAAGAAAACCTTTGAGGCAGAAAAAGAATACCCAGCTGAAAAATCAATCCTTTACCAAAAAAAAATGAAATTTTCCATACAAAATTTGTTACCGGTGCAGCTGAAGTGCAAATCAGCGATAAAAATACCTGGGTCTGTAAAATCTATACTCTATATATGCACACAGGGAGACAGAGACTAGAGAGAGAGTGTGTGGTACCGAAGCAAGTGACAGAAGCAAGCGACAAATGAGTTGGCTGGAGGCTGCCGGAGAAGCGGGCGACGGAGCTGGAAACGGCGACGGAGTATCGGTGGTGAGGCGCAACGGCTTCTTTGTGCGCAACGGCTCTCTCTCCCTCTCTCTCACTCTCTCAATCTCATGTTTTGTCGTTTTGATCGTTTAATAAAGGTTTTTTTTCTTCTTACCTTTTCTTCTTCTTCTCGGTTTCTGGGTTTCTCCATAATCATTCAATATTGCTCTGGGCCTCTGGCATTATCATATTCAGTGGGCCTGGGTGCTCGGCCCATCGCTGTCCCTCAGTCCAAGCCCAGATACAAACATAAAAAGCCATGGGAAAACATGATTTTGCAAAAAATATTTGTTATCTATTGCCTATTGGTGTGAACAATCATATTTTACAAATATACCTCCAATTAAAATTGAAACATAAATATGATAAAGTGGAATTTGTGTTCTGCATGGATTACATGCTTATAAACACATGCTACTGTCGTGAGAAAACACGAATCAGGCATCAAAACTGCATGGTGTTGCCATGTTGGTATCTAACGTGTTTAGCTTGTCTCAAATTAAATAAATAAAAGATTATTGCACACATAAACGGTGAAGATTTAAAAAAAAAAAAAAAAAAAAAATTGTACAATCTTATCATCTTTACCGTTTATTTTTTACAAGAAAGCACAACTAATTTAGATTGTACGTTCTCTTGTAAAAATAACTAGGGTTCAAATCTAACCAAAAAGATACATAACCAATCGTTGTCATTTTATTCTTGCTTAAACCCTCTAATACTCGCACATATAGAGAGAAGGATCTTCTTCTTCTTCTTCTTTTTATTGAATAAAAGTTTTCATAGAACAACAAACAAAAACAACTCTCCAGTGAAAACTGGAACACAATCCGACAAACCTAGATTACATCAACACCACAGCCAACAAAGTAGGACTGCAGCTAAAACACAAAGACCCTACCTTACAACCTACTAGCACATACAGCAAGCCCACCCAACAGAAACTAAAGTAGAAGCTCAAAGAGCAACAACATAAAACAACAAGACAGCAAGCAAAACAGAGCTTAAAAATAGAGACTAGCTATTAATATTCCACCGGGCAGTAAGTTCCAAATTCTTCCTAGAACACGGAAACTTGCCCTGGACCAAAACTCTCGCACGAACATCCCCTTTAATTTGCGTAAAGATGGATTCCTCAGTACGAGGAGTATTATGGTGAAGCAATCATTTTTCTGCCTCCAAAGCTGATACATTGTAGCTCCCAACCCGAGTCTTCCCAAATTAGCCTTCAAGCTTCTACCACTCAGAACAACTGCACCCCAACTAGGAATATATCATCCCAGTCCAAAGGCGCTTGAAGCACAGAGCACTCGGCCATGGTATTTCTCCAAATTCAGGAACTGAAGCTGCATCTAAATAAGAGATGCTTAATACTCTCTTGAGCACTATAACAGAACAAACAAAGGCTATTCTTATTGTAACCCCAACAACACATCTTTTGCTTTGTAACCAAAGCATTATGGAACACAAGCCAAATAATAAATGCATGTTTAAGTATGGCCATGGGGAACCAAACCATTTTCCACCAATTAACAACCAGAAAACTCACTCTTAACTTGCCCCAAGTATCAGCACAAGTGTATTTCTCATTTATGGAACCCCAAACTGGTTCATCAGTATATCCCAATGCAACTTCATGTAGCTGGCTTTGAATATCAACTAGTGTATCAAACCTAGCACTAGCCCAAAACCAATTTCCATTCTTTATGACAGTGGCCAGTTTAGTATTAAGGGAACAACCACAATCATAAACAATTCTGTATCCATATCGATCAAGCAAATAGCCGGCAGGGTGCCAATGATCCAACCAAAGAAACACCCTACTTCCATCACCAACTTTGAACCGAATAAACTTCTTAGCTAGATCTCTAAGTTGTAGGAGGTTTTTCCAACTCCAAGAGCATGACACCACAACTGAAACATGCCAAAAGCTTCGTCCCTTCAGCCAATTTGCCTCAACCCATGCTACCCACATCAAGCCAACTTTAATAAAAAGGTTCCAAATGTGATTCATCATTGAAGCCTTATTCCAAACTTCAATACTTTTTATCCCTAAACCTCATTCCTTCTTAGAAGCACAAATCTTCTCCCAAGCCACCTTAGCATGAGTTCTAGAATCACTTCTTCCCCACATGAACTTATTAAGTTTCTGCTCAATCAGTTTAATGACTTGTTTGGGCAAAAGGAACACTTTAGTCCAATAGACCTGCAAACTGAGAAGCACAGAGGATATGAGTTGCAAACGACCAGCAAAGGAAAACTTCCTCAAAGTCCAGGACTTGATCCGACCAACCAAAACTTCACAATCTAAATAAGATAAACTTTTAGTGATCAAATGCACTCCCAGGTATCTCATAGGGAGCTTCCCTTCTTGCATATGGAGCAAAGACAAAATCTGCTGCTTTACCTGTAACACCCCGCTTTTACAAAAAGAGTAAGTGAAAATTTTTTGAATTTTCACATGACATTACTAACTTATCAGAGTTAAATATTGGCAACGGATTATATATGGATATAATACAGACTTGGGAATTAAATGACACTTCAGAACTTCTACTGAAATACCTCAAAATAGATATAGTAAGCCAGTCAGTATAATTATACAAAGCAGTAGTAGTTATGCCTCACAGGGCATAATAGTCATACAAGCCAAAATATATACATAACTGCAAAATTATAAATATTGTCTTGAGCTAAGTTAATGAACTACAACATGGTAGTTCCCAAAAAGAAGGCAGTCTAGCCTTACAAAAACCAGTATCAGGAATCATCTAAGAGCCTGGATAGTCATGATATTCTTCTTCTTCATAACCTGAATTATCACGCAATACAGGAAGAAAATAACAATATAAAATACTAAAGCAAGTCCACTGTTTCTCATAATAATATGAGTGTTGATTTATTTAATAAATGCAACATAATGTAATGGCTTCGTGATTACATGTATACGCAATATATAATCTACAGTCGCGAATCATAGACATAAATTGAATATAAACATAATCATAAAGCAATGATATAACAGTTTTAAATGCAGAGTTTTAGGTAATTCCCTTTTTCCACTCATCTGTTGGTCTAGGCACGGTTAACGTCTTATTTGAAGCCTGGGCTTTCTTCCTTTAACTTTTAATTATATTATTTGGGAGCCTAGGCTCCTGGAAACCTCGGTTTCCCTGGTGACCTATGTAACACCCCGGTCCCATATTGAGAAAAGATGAATAGCTCACATAGAGTGAGTAGTTTATAAAGATACTTATGGGTGCTAAGTCCCACATTGCCTAATTACTAGGTGAAACTGGGCTTTATAATGGATTCTAAAAACACTTCAAATTGACTAGTCCTTTGGGAGTGATAGTGCAGATGTGGCTAGCGTTTTTCCTTGGGTCGTTATAAATGGTATTAGAGCCACCTAGTAACGTCAGGTCATGTAGTACTAGAGCACTGCATGACATGGTTCTGACGAGGACGTCAGAGGTTTAAGGGGGGAGTTTGTAACACTCCGGTCCCATATTGGGAAGAGATGAATAGCTCACATAGAGTGAGTAGTTTATAAAGATACTCATGGGTGCTAAGTCCCACATTGCCTAGTTACTAGGTGAAACTGGGCTTTATAATGGGTTTTAGGGAAGCTTCAAATTGACTAGTCATTTTGGAGTGATAGCGTAGATATGGCTAACGCTTTTCCTTGGGTCGTTACAACCTAGGTACACCAGTTTTTGTATCTATTATTCTATTTCGGGTACTTCCACATTCACTGAGAACCTAAGAACTCATGTGAAGCCTCATGTACCCACTGTGGATCTAGATCCAAAAGCTTGTTATTAGACAGATTATTAAAAATAATAAAACATGCAAAGTCACATGCGCAATCAAGTAAATAAAACAGTATCATAATATCATAGGAAAAATCAACGAGCTTCGTCCTTAGTAAGTATAGAGATACTTACTAGTTTCTCCTCCAAAAGTTTTTCCTCTATAACTGCATAATTACAATAATGTAATAATACTAAATTAGTGATAAGGCGTTACAAACATATTTACTATACTTATTCTTATGATATTATTCTAACAATCATTCTAATACTTCCATTTATACATTGGATGACATAACAACATTTTTGTTCTCTTAATTAAGATGTTGAACGCCATTTTAAATTATTGAGTAATGAAACTTAAATATCTTCTTTTATTAACCATTAATTCCAACTAGTATATATCTAACTAATATATGGATATATACATATAACTCACCCTCACATACACATACACTGACACTCTATTTTTAATCCCTTACCTTATTCTCTTCACGCACCACTTTCTTCATCCATCCCTTCTACTATACACACAGTAAGTACACATACTCTCACAACCTACACCTCACATATATATACATTTATCACATGTTCGCTAACTAATCACACTCACTGTCTCTTCTTTTGAAACACACATACACACAACTTCTCTCATTCTTCACTGGCTGAACCCATTCAGCTTACATTTACCTACATACTCTTACTCACATAAAACACACACATATATATTTATATAAACGCAAACCAGGAACATCACACACAAACTCTTAATTCAAAAAACACACTTATTCTTCACTTAATAAAACAAAGGCTGATTTTATTTCTTAAACTCAGTTATTAAACATTCTTAACCATCTTGAAATACTTCATTTACCAGGTAGTAGCTCCGGTAATAAGCTAGGGAGCTCCTCTGTTCAAAACAAAATATCAAAGTAAAGTTACTATCATGTTCATTTAAATCTTCATGGGTGTAACTCTCTCACTAGAAGAAGAGAAGCAACCCATGATTCCAGGGAACAAATACTGAATTCTAGAGAGTAAAGTGGGAAGATTCACTTACTGGAATTCGCACTCAAACAACTAGAGAAGGAGGAGTGAACCGATCCAACATAGAATATTGAAGCTAAGTTGAATGTTGCTGGTTTTTGCACTAGAAATAGAGAAGGATTTCATATATTATTTTATAGTGTTTTGTTGGGAAATGAGAGGTGGTTTAAGGCTTTATTCCTAATCTTCTAAGTGCTGGATTCATAGGAAAAAGAGAGAGCTTTTCCTATGAAATTTATGCACTAAAATAGGGAGGGAGCATGGAGCTTACGTGAGAGAAGTTGGGAGAGAGTTTGATGATTTTGATGACCCATGCATGCTATATATAATGATCTTAGACGGTTGAGATTAAGCCAGCAACTAGGTGCTTCAATAGCCGGATTTGAGCCAAATAATCCTCCAAATTCGCTGCCCAAATCTCTCATATCTTCTAGAATAGGATTTCCATATCTTTAGGTAATAATACTAAATATCTATGAAAATCTAGTTGGCTTTGAACTAAATTGGGCTAACTAGACTAACTAAAAAGGGGTATAATCATCTGGTAGCGAAATCATGATGTGGGTCCAAGAATTGAAGGTTGAAAATCGTCCATCGCTGTTTCAATGTAAACTGCATTGCACTAGATAATTAAGTCGCTCGATCGACTTCGACCCAGAATCGCTCGATCGACTATAAAGTCGCTCGATCGATTCTATTTCCAGCTATTATTCTGTCGCTCGATCTATTTAATATCTTCACTAATCCAATATAAATATATATATATATATAAATACAACTCTATTTAAACTAATAATAATAATAACTAAGCCTTATACTTATATATACATATGCACATGTTTTACTTATGCATTATTATCCTAGGTGTAGTATATTCCAAGGTATTATATCACCTCACAAGAAGCTCCAACCATAAAGATGGAACTCTTGGAAGGATTAGCCCTCATATCCGACAAAGATTCAAACTCAGCAAGAGCATTAAGAATTGCTAAAACAGAATTGCAAGTTGCAGCAAAGAAGACAAACAGGTCATCAGTAAAGCATAAATGATTAAACCTCACAACCTTGCATTTAGGATGAAAACTAAACAGAGGAGAAGCTACAGCCTCTTCAAGCAAAAGTGATAATCCCTCTATAGCCAGTACAAATAGACAAGGGGATATAGGATCCCCTTGACGAAGACCCTTCTTACCTAAAAAATGTACCACCAAAGTACCATTTAATGCAATGGTAAAACTAGGAGAGAAGGATCTTCTTCATTTCAAATGAAATGAAGAGGAGTCGGTTAGTGTATTTAATATGGTAAAATTATGCAAAAAATTAAAATGATCATTTTATCCCTCCTAAATACACTAACCGGCTCATTTCCATTTAAAATGAAAAAAAATTATTTTCCGCACAAATTTTTTTAAAATTACTTTCAAAATTTATGCTTTTTTCATCCCTAAAGCTTCAATGTCTAGTTTTACACCCTGAATTATGATCATCCATTTCCCTTCGCCAAACCACCCCATTCCCCCAATTCCAGGCATAACATTCGCCAATGTCATTCTATGACCGATATGAAGGTGCTATGCCTTGCCTTCCGAAAGCCATAATAGCAAGTGGCACTTAATAACACTTGAATCGTACACGCCTCTAAACCACGTATATATTAATGAACTATCTACGGAGACCAAATCTTTACAAGGCAACAAATCACAAGACTCTACTAGGCAACTCTCCATACAAGGCACACAACAGCTAGCAATTCTCAACAAGGAAACTCAACCAACGGCAAATCATCCACACAAGGCAACCAACAGCTAGTTACACAAAAATAAAAAATTACAATCAATTGTTTAATTTCCTTTGTATTATTTCCTTTTGTATATTGTCCAATACTTGTATAAATTCAAGCATCCAAAGATGAATAATCAAACAATTCAATCTAATCAATTCTTACCTTTCTATATGGTATCACTGCCGTAATTTATTTTCTTTTCTTTTTTTTTCCAAAAATTTCTTCCATCTCCCTCATTCTTCAATTTGTTCTAATCTTCATTGGGGCCTTTTCTCAAACACCCCTACCACACAAATGGCATCCTTTAGCAACCCAGTTGCACCCACGGCTTCTTCCCCCACTGCCACTCCAATCTCCACCGAAACCAACACCCAAGCTTCTCAAAATCCTTCACCTGCATCCCTTTCTAGCTTTGCTTGATCCATCTCCAAATTAACCAAAACAAATTTCCTTGTTTGGCATCATCAAATTGAAACCTACCTTCACGGCCATGATCTCTACGGCTTTGTGGATGGTATCAAAACGCCCCCTCACCCATATTCCTCCACCTCAGCCGATGGGTCTCTCACAATCTATACTGACCCAACAACTCTACACTGATTCCGCCAGGATCAACTTATTCTCAGTATGCTCATAGCCACCATCTCTGAAGATCTTCTTCCACAAATACTCGGTTGCCGCACTGCCCATGAACTCTGGACTTCTCTCGGCCAAACCTTCACTTCCACCACCCGTGCTCGTACCATGAGTCTTCATTATGAGCTCGCTACTGCCAAGAAGGGAAACTCCTCCATCACAGATTATTTTCAGCGGATCAAGCAAGTGTCCGCCACTCTTACTGCTACCAAACAGCCCCTCAACGATTATGAGTTCATCCCGTACCTCATCGCCGATTTGGGTCCCGAATACGACCCCCTTATCACCTTCGTCACGACCCGGCTCGAGCCACTCACCATGGATGACCTCCTTGGCCACCTTCTTGCCCACGAAACGAGGATCAAGAAGCACAACTTTGCTGCCAACCACCTATTCGTTGCCAATGCCGCATCCTGTAGCCGAACCTCCTCTCGTGCTCGTGGCCGGTCATTCCCCCATGGGCGCACTTCTGTAGGGGTGTAAACGAGCCAAGCCACTAGCGAGCTTATTCAAGATCAGCTCGGTTTAAACTCGACTTGTGCTCGAATCGATTATTAAATGAGCTGTTCGTGAACACGAAAATAAGCTCGATTATTAAATGACACAAACTCATATAAACTCAGCTCGACTCGATTAAAGCTCGTGAACCCACTCGTATAAGGATCGACTCGCTTATTAAGGCTCAACTCGTATATATATAGAGACACACACAGATACATATACATGCAATATATATAATATATGTATGTATATAACTTATAAGTAACAAATAATAATTGTCAATATATATTAAGTAGTGATAAATAATTAGTTATATGTATGTTAAATAGTAAAAGTAAATAAAAGCAATACCTAATCTAATAATCATATGATTTAATGACAATTCATATACTTAATATGTCAATTATATTATGCAAGTAATATAATATGATTATATAATCATATAATAATATAATAATATAACATTGTGTCATATGATATATAATCACTATATATACAGATATGATTATATGTTCAAAGTATTATCATTAGATCACGTAATCCAAAATCTAAGATCATATGAATTGGTAAATCATATGATTATACTTTTCATAGATAATCTTGTAAGTTATATGATATTATACGATTCATAATTCATAAAACATTTTATATATATACACACACGTAACACATAACATATACACAAATTAAGTACAAGTATAAATTATAACCATATAATATTAAATAAGTATAAAAATTCATATTAATATAATGATTAAGTATCTAGATACTTATATACAATGGTTAAGTATGATTTAAGATTATAAGTATCTAACAATTATTAATTATACTTAGATACAATAATTAGGTATATAGATTACATATATAAGTACGAATTTAAGTTAATCATATGATATAACGACAATTATGAAACGTAGATCGTATTTTAAGATTAAATGATACTTATTAGTTATTACTTAAGAATTGTTTTTTTTTTTTCTTTCTAAAGCTCGATTATTTTTTAAGATTCAACATCACATGATACTTATTACTTAAGAATTGTTTAAAAATAAATAAAAGTACTATCATTAGATACATAGGACCATAAGATTACGAATTTTTAGATTAAAATTCATAAATATATAATTAGAAAATAAGCTGTAAGTTTGAGTTCATATAATCACATTATTATAAGTATAAGTTCACGTAATTACAAATTAAGTTATGAATATTAAACAAATAAACTATAAGTATAATTGCATAATTATATTTATGTTTATTGATTGATTAATATTTCACACAAGCACAAGCACATAATTTTGATTAATAGTTATAGCTTAATTCATAATTTATAGCCAAATTAATATTATTCTTATTTTCCGGTTCAATAAGTTAATTATGTTAATAATTTGATTTCATAGTTTAAGTATAATTTATAGCCAATTAATATTTTTTTATCTTTTTCTAGTTCAATAAGTTTATTTTGTTTATTTATTTTTTGTTTTTTGTTTTTTGTTAAGTCAATAAGTCAATTATTATTATTATTATTATAGCTTAAATTCATATTTTATAACCTATGATCCTATGATTAAGTGTAATTATTAATAATTATCCTAATTATATAAACAAAGGTGATTTTGTTTATACATGATTAAATATAATTATACATGATCAACTATTTTTTATTTTATTTTTAAAAAAAAAGTTACTAGCTTTTATTGTCCTTGACTTATTGTTATAACACACCATTTTTATTGTTTTAATTGTAATCTTATTATACACAATTATATAAAATTACAAAATAATAGTGTTAAGATCCAACTAATAGCCCAAATCATGCTTTGGGCAATGAGATCCAATTAAAATTAGGGATAATTGCACCATTGGTTCCTGTGGTTGGCTCTAATTGCAAATCACTCTCTGTGGTAATAAAATTAAATGAGGGATTCCTCTGGTAGACCATAATAACAAATAGGTCCCTGAACGTGTTTTCCGTCAGCTATTTTAACAGTTGCCATTACCCGGCTACGTCAGAACCAATCAGAGGCCGACACATGTAAATTTTTTTAAAAAAATAACGCAAATTTTTTATTTACATAAAATTAACACAAAAATGACACATGTGTCATTAATTCCCACGTCATTTTCTTCCCCCCCCCCCCCCCAAAAAAAAAAAAAAAAAATTAACCCCCTACTTCCGCCTCCCATCCTCATGTGTTGATGGCCACCACGTCTCTGCTATACACCTTCTCCTTCCCCAGCGCCTTGATCATCTTTGCCCCCAAGTTGTACACTATCTCCAACTTCGTGGACTTCAGGGTCAGCTTACTTGTCTTAGAGGCTGCTTCGGCGATGGCGGGGCGGTCAATCTGGATCTCCACGACCTCTCCCTCGATGACCTCAGTCTCCTCCTTTATGCGCACGCCGATGGCCTTGCGGAAGGCCTGGGTTGGGGCTTCGGTCTTCGACATCTCCAACGAGAAGAGCTCGCTGTCGGCAAGCATGGTGAAAGGGGTCTCCTAGCCAAGTCACTTGGCCAGGCCCATGGCGATGGCGGTCTTGCCAGTTCCGGGCTGACCTGCCAGGAGGATGACGCCAGCGGCCTTGCGGGCTGCAGTCTGGCCCACCATGCCATCCGAGACTTGGTGGGGCTCGAGGCCGAATCCAGACCCAAGCCACGAATGTGGGAATGTGTGCATAGATGGCTCTTCCATATAACGGTGGCAGTGGGAGACTAGTGGTACGAGAGGGAAAGATTTTTGTATTAATATTTTTTTAAAAAAAAATTACACATGTCGGTCTCTGATTGGTTCTGACGTGGCGGGGTAACGGGAACTATTAAAATGGTTGACGGAAAATACGTTCAGGGACCTATTTGTCATTATGGTTTACCAGAGGGATCCCCCATTTAATTTTGTTACCACAAAGAGTGATTTGCAATTAGAGCCAACCACAGGGACCAATGGTGCAATTATTCCTTAAAATTACAAAGTAAAAGTGCTATGGATGTTTGATCTTATCCACTCCACTCCAAATCAGGGCACTCATACGTCCTTTTTTTTTTTTTACAATGGCACTCTATGTCTTACTTGAATCAACAACTTTTTTGTCTTAATTCTCCCACTGCCCAAAGCCTGACTCATCTTTCATTTCCCAAGGGCCCAACAGATCTCAAAAAATAAAGACAAGCCATCACCCTTCATTAAGCCTGACGCATCCTTCATCTTCATCAAAGAAGGAATAGTTTAGCCTATCATATTTTAGTCCGCTTGTGCATATCCTTCTTCTTCCACAGTTCTAGAAATCATGTCAAGGCAAATCACCTTTCATTTGTGAAAATAATTATTGACTTATAATTTAACCAAGTGTGTGTGTGTTTGTGTACAAACAAATATCTTAAATGCATAATTTAAATAAGACAATATATTTGTTACGAAGTGGAAACTTTGTGAAGAAAAAAACCACTCCAGGGCAGCCAAACCCAGGAAAACCACTATCCAAAAACAAAGCTAGTTACAAGACACTCGTACTCACATACTCTTATGCAGTAGTCATACCTCTAACTTTGACGTGTAACCCAATATGAACGCTTCCCAACCAGATATTTCACCTTAAGGGGTTTTTTATGGATTCCTTTACCTTAGGACCGACCCCTAAGATAGACTTCACAAGAACAACTGAGCATACACTGGCAACGGCTTGAGAGTTAGCGGATCTTCGATTCTCTCTAAACACCCTCTCAAAGCACAATGGAATTCACTGTCGAATTCTGTACAAAACACTAGCCTAGAGCCTTTTATTTATAGGCTTAAAGAGACCTCAAAAATTGCTGAGATTCAGACTCTGGCCGACGAGCGTCCGGACGGAAGTTAGCCACGTCCGGACGGTTTTCTGCGATATCCTTTCAGAAACAGCGTAATTCTATCTTTATCGGATTCACGTCCGGCAGACTTGACCGAGCGTCCAGACGGTCTTCGCTAAAATCCTTTCGCGTTCGAACGGAACTCTGAAATACTCTAAAATACTGGACATCGTCCGGACGTGTTGCCACGTCATCCAGACGGCTTGCAGAGACTTCTCAAATAGTGTCGACTTCTGAAATCCAACTCCTTGTTGAATACTGATTGACCTAGCGTTCGGACAGTGTTGCTCTGAAGTCCAGACGTTTTCAATGTTTATCTGTAAGACACTGCTGGGCGTCCAGACACCTTCAAAGGCACGTCCGGACGGTTGCACAGGAACTGGCTCTTTTGTCTTGGATTTTGCAAGGACTCTTCATGGACATTTTGTAGAAGCTTGTGATCAGTTATTGTCTTTGATTTGAACACTATCTGAATACATGAAGATTCTGAATTGAAAACCAACCATCCTGTTAAAACACAACAATTACATAAAGTATTTTTTGTTTTATCCAGAATGTAGCTAATAAAAATACTAACAAACTCCTTATTTGGCTATTATGGGACAAAAAACACTTGACCGGTTTGGAAATACATTCTCAGTCCAAAACAAAAAATACTCTCATTTTTGTCTCAAAAGGACAAAGGGTAAATAGAGTATAAAGAAAAACCATAACCAAAATAAAAAATAGAGAAAAGAACAAGGTTAGGTCTTAAACGAGAAATCAGCACACACATGTATCTAAACCTGTGAAAACAATCATATAGTTGGTCAAAAATACGCAAGCATATAGAAAAAGAGTTAAGTAATCAATTAGCATAAATTTCCTGCAGGCTTAACTTTTTCAATAATAAACTTAACTCATGCAATGCGTGTGTGTGCGAAGGCTTTCTCAATAAGGTAAGAAGTTACTGATATGACTTAAATCACCTGGATTTTCTAAATAAGAGAGAAAATCAATGTTAAATCAGTCAAAGGTCAAACCTTATTTTACTAGGGCCTAGCCACCCTCATCTGATACACTCCCCCTAAGGTGCAGCACTTTTCTTTTACTTCGTCCTTTAGTGATTGTCTATTTTCACAATGATTTGATCACTGACTGTTTTTATAGGGACAAGTTCAAAAACAGATTTATAGCACAAAAGCAGTGGATCTTTTTATTTATCCATATATTATTCAAATTTGAATGTTTTTTATCACTTGGTGCTGCAACCTAGAAAGAATGTCAGAATTTATGGGTTCTAGGTTCAACTGGTGAGTTGGTCAGTTTGACCATCTTAGCAAAAAAAATCTCTCTCATTAGAATTTCTAGAAGTTAAAAGTCAGATAGAAAAAAAAAAAAAAAAAAAAAAACCTTAGGGAGCCTTGGATAGTGCACATTTTTCATCGCATGAGAAAAGCAATTATCTAGTAAATATGCAGCAAGAAAACTCAGCACATATTATATTTAGAATCTTAACCATATGCATGTATATTTTATCAAAGCACAGAGAACTGTCAAAACAGATAAATATACATGAGATAGCTGAAAACTTTTAGAAGAAATCTTGCAACAAATCCCCTTTTTTTTGTTGAAAATAAAATTAGAAAAACAACAAAAACATGTTAAACGGGAAAAAAAAAATCTAGTCCAAGCATGTAAGGTAAGGGCAAACCTAACCTTAGGGAGAGATGTTTACCTATACCAAGACAGAAAAGCAGCCACCCGACGTGCTTTTGTTGTCATCTCTATGAAATACCTGCAGAATTTTCTCAAGATAACATGAGAAACTATAGGGATAGAAAAAATGGTTCCATAACAAATATGCAAAGCATAAACAATATATGGCAATATAAAATATGCAATGCAAGTGTACCTGACATGCACTAGGATTTAGGAACAACAATCCTAAGCATGTGTGACCTCACCTACTAGATGGGTCCGCTCCCCCTAGGGAAGTGAGTGTGCCTATCCTGTCCTTCATCCTTCGGCTACAGTTCCATATATCTGATCAAGCTCCTCATAAAGCTGCCAGCAATGGGTAATTCTTCATAGGATGGATCCTTTTTAGGCTTCTGCGGCTTTTCTTCATGATACTGAGATTTCTTATTCTTTGGCAACCAGGCCTGTTTTACAGGAGCAAACCTCTGTTGCTGTCGCTGATGCCTTGGAGCAGGATATCTTGTATAAGGTCCAGTCTTTCTAGGTGGGTCCTTTTGAGGCTGAGGACCCCTGGGTCTGACATGATTATGAACTCCACATTGGTGACATATGGGAGTTTTGTACATTGAAGTATACATTGATAGTTTCCTATGAGCCTGATGCTTCCTAAGAGGTCTGGTGCTATCAGAGTCTTTCTTTGACAACTCCTTCTTCACTTTGGACCTCTGAACAAGTACGTGGGGACACTTGGGTCAAATGTGACCACTTAACCCACAATGATGGCAAATATGGACAAACTTCTGAATGAATTGTCTCCTATATGGATGAACATATTTTGTCTTGAAATATTCTTCAACATCTTTTTCCTTATTAGGAGCATTCTTCTTATTCCAAGTTATTGGGAATTTAAACTGACCACAATTTGGTCTAATATGTCCCACTATCCCACAATAATGACATGTAGGTAGGCTTCTCTCTGTAGAATGCTTAGACTTCACAGGAGTAGTATTATCATTCTCACAATAAACCATAATAGCCTTACCTTTGTCATTATGAGGCTCCGAACTTGAGGGCTTAAAAAACACAGCTCTGGAAGTAGAAGCAATGTTGGAGGAATTAGTAGCTACATACCCGAGACTAGTTTTGTCAGATGAACACTTATGACCTGTCAGCATCTGAGCTATCTTGTTGTCTGAGAACTTCTCCAACTGTAACTGTGCATCCATCAGTTTATCTTTCAAGTCTGTGATCTTTTGAAGTAATGTGTCTCTTTCTGTCTTCATCGTGTTCAGCTTTATCACCTTCTTCTGATTGGACTCTCTTAGCTTCATGAGTTCCATGTACATGACACAATATTCCTCTTTTAGTTATTCGTCACCATGCTCAGAGTAAAGATCGTCCTGGTTTTCACTTGGAGTCACACATGTTAGACACTTCTCAGGAGATTCTTCTTCTTTCTCAGACTCATTGCTGAGAGTTGCAATGTAGGCCTTCTGTAAAGACCAAGAAAATAAATAGGGCAGTTATTGATCGATAAATTGTACCTATTAAATAAAATGAGTTTTAAATAAAATAATGGAATAGGAATAATAATAATAATGAGTCCTAGAGTAATAAATAATTAATTGTATGAATAAAATGTAGTTAAATTAAATAAGGGGCCGAATATTAATTGATAAATGATAGAGGTAAAATTAGATGGGGTCCTACTATAAATAACAGTAGTTTGAGGGTTTAAAGAAAAAGAAATCCTATCCTGCCACGTGTCATCGCCAGATTGGGTAGGAGAAGATTACTCTATCTTCTCCCAACCACTCTCAAGATGACACATGGCCATTTCTTCTTTCTCTTCCCTTTCTTTTTCTTTTTCCCTTATTTTCTCTCTTTTCCAGATTCCCTTCTTTTCCCCCTCACTCGCACGGCTCTTCTTCTTTTTCTCTTTTCTTCTTTTCTCCTCCCCGTCGCACACCCCCTTCCCTTCTCCTCTTTCCTTCTTCCTCTCTTCCGCTCGGCTCCAGGCAGCAGCACACCGGACTCCTTTTCTCATTTTTTTCGTTTCTTTTCTCTCTTTTCCCTCCACGCGCAGGTCCCCCCTCTCTCTCTCTCGGTTTCTCCCCTCGCCTGAACCCCTTTCTTTCCCTCTTCTCTTCTTCTTCCGCCACAGCAGCACCGACGCCCTCCTCTCTTCCCTTCCCTCTTCTTCCCTTCTCCCTTCCTCCTTTCTTCTTCTACCCACAGCAGACCATGAGAGACATTGAGATTGTGAGAGAGAGATCCACCCGTGAGAGAGAGAGAGATGAATTGAGTGAGACCCAACCCGAGTGTGGAGAGCAGTTCTTGGCCGGTAGTGGTGCGATTTTCGGAGCTGTGGTGGCTGGGCCACCGTCGGGTAGTGGTGGCAGTAGCTGGGCCGTGAATTCTGGCCCTGTTCCGGTGAGATTTCTTCTTCCTTCTCCTTGATTTCATTCCCATTCCTTTGATTTTTTTGTAGAACCGAATGGGTTCTTTGTTGTAGGTTGAGTTTCACCGATTGCTTTGATGGTTCTCGGTGGATTGGACTGATTTACTTGGGATTTTAATTACAATTTCTGAATGGGTATAAGGGTAGGAATATGTGTTGGTTTTTGATGATTTGGGGTTTCGGTTGTTCTGATTTTGGGGCTCCTTTCCTATTGTAGCCGTGTGTGTGTATTAAAGTTGTGGATTGTATTGTGTTTGTGATTTGTGATTTCGGTTGTGGATTGGTTGATTTGCATGCTTGATGTTGATTTTAGTGGCTTTTGTTGGTTATAGACGATTGGGTTGATTTTTAGTGGATTTTGGAAGTGTAGATGATGGCTGGATTTTGGGTGTTAGTAATTTGGGTTTATGGTTAAATGGGTGAGAATAAGGATTTTGTTAGAAATGACTTGTAATTCTGGTTGTGGTTAGTGATTGCATTTTTATGTTGGAAATTGTAGGTTTTGCTTGAGATGAAAATATAGGGTTTCAAGGGAATTTTGAGTCGTTGGCCAAACGGTAATGTTCTCTTGGGGTTTCGGTCTTAGTGATGTTATATATGTGTTTTGGAATGTGGTAGGCGGGTTGTAATTAATTGATGAAGGTTATAATTGATTTCAAGTTGTTTAGTTAAGAGATTGACCCTATGAGTTGAATTTATTTATAGACTTTGGGCTGAGACTTTATTGTGAATTTAGAGAATGTAATTGTCAATTATTGATGATAGTTGTTATAGAATTTTGGTATAAGGTAATTCCAATTAGAGAATATTGATCTTGTTATGTAAATAAGGATTTTGAGAACATGTAGGATAAGATTGACTCAATTGAGTTAGATTCTTTATTATGGTTTATTTGGATGCTTAAAGGAGCTAAAAAAAAATTAATAGGTTAAATAAGATAAGGCCCCATAATTTAAATTACCTAGATGGTTAGTAGCCAATATGAGTAAAGCGTTGAATACATAGTAATGGTGTCTAATGGATAAGAAACGAAATAAGCTATAAACCTAAAGTCTAAGATCAATATCAAAGGTGGACAACAATTGTAACAAGAATGTTGAAGAGTTATAGATTACTTAAATAACCTTAAGTTAATAAGTATAAGTTAGTAAGCTATAAGAAACACATAAATATAGTATGAATCCATTAGGTGACAACTTAGTAATTAATTCACCTATCCATGTACACATAATATTTATGTGTACTAATGAATTAGGCTTAAGCGTTGAATATGTATATATATATATGTAGACATATACATGTATATGGCTTAAGTATAAATATTATTAACATAATAAAAGAATGACAAACTATAAAAATGGGGGTTAGCAATAATAATGTAATACAACAATAATATATAAACTAATGAAAAGAGTAAATACATTTTATGTTAATAAACAAGATACAATTGGAACCAAGAACCAATGAAAAATCTAATAGTAGCAAAGGATACCTAGCTAGCTTTAGACGCGCGTGATGCGACGCATGAGCACGCGGGTTGTTTATACGTCATAGAGCATTGGTTCAATAGCTTAGTCTAATATCATATATGTTTGCAGGCACGTAAGGTAGAGACTTCAATTGCTCTCCAACGGCGAGTTCAAGGTAACTAGAACATGGGGGATATTCGAGTACTTAGTCCAATGCAGCCAAGTGAGTATTCTACTCACTGAGGAATCCTAGGAACTTAGATTTACGTATTGTTGCATTTGGTTGCATTTATGATTATAGAATTTGTTGGTGAAGATGCATGTAATTGAATTGTGAGTTATTGGATTGGGAATTGTAATGATAAGTTGATATTGATAATGATTGGTTGTATTTATGATTATGGAATTTGTTGATAAAATTGTTTGTGATTGGGTTGTGATATATTGGTTTGTAATTGTGTGGATAAATGGATGTTGAGGAATCTTGATTGTTTATGATAATGGAATTTATTGAGAAAATTGTTTATGATTGAGATGGGATATATTGGTTTGTAATTGTATAGATAAATGGACGTTGAAATTGTAATGTATTTATAGTTATGGAAGTGTTGGTAGAAATATATGTGAATGAGTTATGATATATTTGGATTGAGAATTGTGATGATAAATGGATGTCGTTGAAATTAGAATGTATTGATGGTTATGGAATTGTTGGTAAAAATGAATGTGGTATGTGTTGAAAGAAAAATGTTTGGGAATACACATGTGATGATATGTATATAGTGTGGATGCTTTGGTATTATGAGAACTCGGTAGTTGATAGATGGTAAGTCCAGTGTTGTAGTATCTGGCACAGTGGTAGGCCATAGTGTAGCAGCTCTTGGCTGAGATGAGTGGTAGGCCAGAGGGTAGCAGCTCTTGGCTGAGATGTGTGGTAAGCCTAGCATTAAAGTGCTAGCACTAGTGAGATATGTGGTAAGTCTAGCATTGAAGTGCTAGTTCACGTGAGATGTGCGCCCTGCGGGTCGTAGCTTTACGGGCGGTGTTGATGGTAAGCCTAGCATTGAAGTGCTAGCACTAGTGAGATATGTGGTAAGCCTAGCATTGAAGTGCTAGTTCACGTGAGATGTGTGCCCTACGGATCGTAGCTTTACGGGCAGTGTTGATGGTAAGCCTAGCATTGAAGTGCTAGCACTAGTGAGATATGTGGTAAGCCTACCATTGAAGTGCTAGTTCACGTGAGATGTGTGCCCTACGAATCGTAGCTTTATGGGCGGTGTTGATGGTAAGTTTAGCATTGAAGTGCTAGCACTTGTGAGATGTGTGGTAAGCCTAGCATTGAAGTGCTAGTACACGTGAGATGTGTGCCCTGCGGGTCGTAGCTTTACGGGCGGTATTGACGGTAAGCCTAGCATTGAAGTGCTAGCACTGGTGCGATGTGTGGAATATTGCTTATGGTACGCGTGGAATATTGTTAGTGGAAACCGGGATAAAATAATGTGTGATAAACGAGACTTGTACTTGATAATGTGTTGTTGCGGGAACTTAATAATTTGTGAATAACGTTGTTGTACTCTACAAGCAATTATGTTTGTGTATATTGTATACTTAGTGAGTTTTATACTGCTGAGGTGGTGAACTCATACCTTCCACCTGTACAGATGTGATTAAACCCACAACCGTACAGACTCTGATGCTTTGATTGCAGGTTCAGTGGACCTAGTGAATGACGTTATAGCATAGTAATTGGGATGTTCTGACTGAAGCCCGACGCGACAGTTATAATAGGTGGACTATGGGTTGTTCGCCTTTTGGTAGACTTAGTTTATGGCTCGTGTTACCTGTGACACTTGTATTTATGAGCTAATCTTTTGGTATGTATTTAATAGTTATGTAGAAGTCTTAAATAGATAAACATTAATGGCGCTTTTGTTGTAATTAACTATTGTTTATAGATGGACCTTCCGCTATATTGATAATGTTATTATATGTTATCCGCTGCGTAAATGAAACTCTGATTATCAGGTACATGTTATGGAATGTGTACTGTATGTTGGCTGAGCGACATGTAGTCGTGCCACTGTGATGACTCATTTTATGTTTCAAAAAAAAAAAAAAAAAAATTGGGTCGTCACACCTTCCCCTTATCCTGCTTAAGATTTGCACATTCAGTTCTCATGTGCCCAAAGCCGGAGCACTCACAACATCTCTGACCTCTTGGATCTTCTTCTGGCTCGGCTTCACTGAGAGTTTCCCTCAATCCTTCGATGAATTTATCAGTGTTCATCAATTTATAGATGTTGTTGGCGATCAGGGCTAATTCTTCTTCATTATCCGAGTCTTCCTCTGATGAGACTTTGCTTTTAATTGCCTTGAAGGCCATACCCTTTACTTTCTTGACTGGGGGCAGGGAATACTCATAAGTTTGAATAGATCCCACCAACTCTTCAATCTTTATAGAGGCTAAGTCCTTGCTTTCTTTAATGAAAGTCACTTTAATCCTCAAACGCTCTGGCAAAGACTTTAGAATCGATGAATTTTGCATCAAAGACCTTTTTCCCGAGACTCACCATCGAGTTTCACAAGTCGTTGATCCTGGTGTAAAACTCACCGAATGTCTCATTCTCTAACATTTTAATTTATTCAAATCTAGAAATCAACATCTGGAGCTTAGCATATTTAACAAGTTTGGTGCCCTCATATGTTGTTTCTAAGATTTGTCATGCTTCTTTAGTGGATTCACAATTTGAATTTCTTGCGAATTCAGATGGGAAAAGCGCTTGACATAGGGCTTTATCATTGGAAAGTCGTGCACTATTTTGAGCAACAGATAGTTCGGCAGTTATAGCCTCTGGTTTAATCCAACCAGTTTCTACAATTTGCAAAACATCAATAAATTTTAAAAAGAAGCACATACGAGCTTTCTAATACCCATAATTCGTGCCATCAAAGGCAGGAATGCAATGAAGAGATTGAGACATTATATAAAAAATATTAAAGTAAAAAAGATTACACTCAATAAAAAAATCTTAAACGGAGTGTACTAAGCTCTGATATCAATTGAAAATAATTATTGACTTATAATTTAACCAAGTGTGTGTGTTTGTGTGCCAACAAATATCTTAAATGTGAAATTTAAATAAGGCAAGATATTTGTTACGAAGTGGAAACTCTATAATGAAGGCAGGAATGCAATGAAGAGATTGAGACATTATATAAAAAATATTAAAGTAAAAAAGATTACACTCAATAAAAAAATCTTAAACAGAGTGTACCAAGCTCTGATATCAATTGAAAATAATTATTGACTTATAATTTAACCAAGTGTGTGTGTTTGTGTGCCAACAAATATCTTAAATGTGAAATTTAAATAAGACAAGATATTTGTTACGAAGTGGAAACTCTGTGAAGAGAAAAATCACTCCGAGGTAGCCAAACCCAGGAAATCCACTATCCAAAAACAAAGCTAGTTACAAGACACTCGTACTCACATACCCTTATGCAGTAGTCATACCTCTAACTCTGACGTGTAACCCAATACGAACGCTTTCCAGCCAGATCTTCCACCTTAAGGGTTTTTTGATAGATTCCTTTACCTTAGGGCTGACCCATAAGATAGACTTCACACGAACAACTGAGCACACACCGGCAACGGCTTGAGAGCTAGCGGATCTTCGATTCTCCCTAAACACCCTCTCAAAGCACTGTCGAATTCTGTACAAAACACTAGCCTAGAGCCCTCTATTTATAGGCTTAAAGAGACCTAAAAAATTGCTGAGATTCGGACTCTGGTTGGCGAGCGTCTGGACGGAAGTTAGCTACGTTCGGACGGTTTTATGCGATATCCTTTTAAATGCAGCGTAATTCAATCTTTATCGGGTTCACGTCCGGATGGCTTGACCGAGCGTCCGGACGATCTTCACTAAAATCTTTTTCGCATTCGAACGGAACTCTAGAATATTTTGAAATACTGGACATCGTCCGGACGTGTTGCCACGTCGTCCAGACGGATTGTAGAGACTTCACAAACAGTGTTGACTTCTGAAATCCAACTCCTTGTTGAATACTGATTGACCTGGCGTCCGGGCGGTGTTGCTCTGACGTCCGGACGTCTTCAATGTTTATCTGTAAGACACTGTGGGGCGTCTAGACACCTTCAAAGGCACGTCCGGACGGTTGCATAGGAACCGGCTCTTTGGTCTTGGATTTTGCAAGAACTCTTCATGGACATTTTGTAGAAGCTTGTGATCAGTAATAGTCTTTGATTTGAACACTGTCTGAATACATGGAGATTCTGAATTAAAAACTAACCATCCTGTTAAAACGCAACCATTACATAAAGTGTTTTTTTTTTAAAAAAAAAAAAAAAAATTTAATCCAGAATGTAGCCAATAAAAATACTAACAATTTGTCTATCACTTCACTTTTTTTTCACTTCACTCGCACACCCTGCGTTGAACATTTCATTTGCCAAAGCTTCTGCAAGTTGCGACGAAGTGCAGTACCCGTCCAACAGTGACACCATCAACAACAAGGGCAAGTTTGATGACCCAACGTTGCCGTCCACTGGTTCTCGCAAGCCCATCAGCTTCTCCACACTGATTGCGCCTCAGTCGCTTTAGGTTTACATTCTATTTTCGAATTTTCCTATCCTTTATTTTTCCCGATTTTATGTATGGGATTTGTTGGTTGGTTCTAGGATTTTCGTGTTAGGGGTTTACAATTTTGGGTTTGTATTTGTTTAAATTTGTTCACTCGGGCCGAGCTCGAGCTTGATCAGTATTTCTTCCATGATGAGCCAAGCTCGCACACCAAATTCAGGCTCGTGTCGAGCTCAAGCTCGAGCTTCAACCCAACATAAACGAGCCGATCCCGAACAGCCAATACTCGCTCAGGATCGACTTGTTTACATCCTTACACTTATGGAATGTCCATAACTTATCTCCCCTCAAATGGCATCCATGGACCACCGAGACACCCACCAAGGCATAATGGGCATGGCTTATTACCCATGCCTTCCTCTATACCTTTCTCCTCTAATGCATCTGGCCCACTCAATTCCTCGTGGCCCACATGTCAAGTTTGTGGTGGATTGGGTCATATTGCTTTAAATTGTTATCGCAAGCTTGATCATGCTTTTCAAGCTGCAAGGCCCAATCTTATAGCTTACACTGCTGGCCCATCTCAACCACGAGATCTCAATTGGTATCCCAACACTGGCGCCACTCATCACATCACCTCCGACCTTAACAATTCAAACATTCACTCCGAAGCCTATGATGGCACTGATGAGATTCAAGTGGGCAATGGTACCCGTCTTGCCATTAAAAATACGGGCATCTCTAAACTTTCTCCTAATTTTATTTTACGTTCTGTCTTACATGTTCCTCAAATTACCAAAAACTTACCTTCTATTCAAAAGTTTACGTCTGACAATAATGTTTATGTGGAATTTCACCCATATTGTTTTTTTGTTAAGGATCGTACCTCCGGGAGAATTCTACACCACAACTTGAGTAGACATGGCTTATATCATTGGTTTTCTCCTAAAGCTGCACTGCCTAGTATTTTTTCTACTTCTCCCACTGCCTTTGTGGACTGGCACGCTTGTTTTGGTCATCTAGCGGATCGCATTGTTCGCCATGTTTTGTCAAAATTTCAGCTCCTTTTTGTTTCAAATAAGAAGCTCACTATTTGCCCTGCCTGTTAGCAAGTAGGGGTGAAAATAACCGTCCGCTAACCGCTAACCGTCCCTAACCGTTAACCGGATAACCGTTAAAACTGCCTAAAAACCGGTAACCGGTAACCGCCTTAAAAAGGCGGTTACCGGTTTTAAGAAAGCCGGTTACCGGTTATAACCGGTAACCGGCTTTCTTATTATATATATATATATTTTTAAAATTTTTATATATAAAACGGCTCCGTTTTGGTGTTTAACACCGAAACGGCGCCGTTTCTATTCGGTCTAAACCGTCTAATAGGCATAAGCCATTAACCAAACCCTAGTTCCCATTGCTATACTCTCCCCGTCTCCCGACTCCCTACTCTCACGAGTCTCACTGCGCCGCCTCCCTACCTCAGCCCTCAATCTCTCCGAATCTCCCTTCTCGCAACACTCTGCCACTCGCCGACCTCTCTCCTCCACTCGCCGGCCTCTCTCTCCGCCACTCGCCAAAGCCACCATCGACCTCTATCCGCTACTCTCCGTCCTCTCTACGACTTTGACAGTAAGCTTTATTTCTTCTTCTATCATTAGACTTAATAGGCTGTATTTTCACTATTTTGGGTTTCTGTTATGATTATATGTTTGATTTATTTTAGTTTCAGTTCAAAATTTTTCTGTTGTGACAAATTTCCACCAATGATGTTTTTTTTTTTTTTGGTTTCTTTTCTGTTTTTCTAGTTGCATGTCAGTGTTTATTGTTATGTTTTATAGGTTTTGTGGGTTTAAATCTCCTTATGCCACTATGGTTTGATCTTGATGTGGAGATTTGTGTAATCGGAGCTTTTGTCTTCTCATATTCGAATCCTTGGGACTGATTTGGTTTTTCATATTCAAACATTATAATTTATTTAGCTTAAGCTATCCCCTATAGGTTTCGATTTTCAGCCTCAATCAAAATACATCAAATCTGGAATTTCAAAAATTATAGTTATGTTTCCTCGATTTTGGCCCGCTGTGATTTATACATAATTAGATCAACGAATGGTTGGCACCATTGGAAAATAACTTGAAAATGAAGAATATAGTGTTTTTGCCTTCAAATTTATTGCATATGGACTTTTTGATTCAAATAGCCTTCTCATTATGGCCCAAAAACCCAATTGCAATATTAATTTTTTGATTTTCTTTGATCAAAGCACTACTGATCAATCAACAAATATTTGCAAGGTCTAAATAAAATAGGACCATAGTCAATTAGATCATCTAATTGAAGAAATTGAATCTTACACCTTTTAGACACAACAATCTTCGTTAAGAAACGAAATTAAAATATTTTCGTGCGGTATATTTAATTGTACTTTGTTTACCGAAGACAGTTTGAGGATATATTTTTATTTTCATCTTTCATGTCAAATTACAGCTAGCTATTAAATCTATGATTAGTTTGAGATGAGATTTACTTTTTTTATGTGTGATTGAGTGATTCATCTTTCCTTTGGTTATTAAATAAATTTTATTGTTTATCTAATAACAGATGACAGACACTTTGAGTGATGCAACCACCCCTATTATGGTAGATGACAATTCTGAAACACCTTCCACTGCAAATGTTGAAAGCCCCACACCTTCCCAACAGTCACAATCTAAAAAACCACCCGTGAATCAATCCATTGTGTGGAGTCACTTTAAAAAAGTGGAACCGATCGATAAGGAAAACCCTAAAGCTATGTGCAACTATTGCAATAGGTTAATAGGGTGTCATTATAAGAGGAATGGCACTTCAGCCATGATGCACCACCTTACCTATAATTGCCCAGACTCTCCACTTAAGAAATCAAAAGATTCAAGACTACCCAAAAACCAAACAATGTTGCAAATGTCATTCAAGAAACCAGTAGAAGGTGGTAGTGGTAACCAAATTGGATTCATGAAGTATGATTCAAACAATATAAGAAATTTGATTGTTCGGTATTTCATCAAAAGTGAGCTGCCTTTTAGGCATGTGGAGAGTGATGGGTTTAGGGAATTGATAAATGGAATTGAACCTAGGTTCAAAGTGCCATGTCGTATCACTTTACAAAAAGATTGTTTGAAATTGTATGAAGAAGAAAAGCTTAGGTTGAGGACTTTTTTGAGCGGTAAAAGGGTATGCATCACTACCGATACATGGACATCCCTGCAAAATATAAACTACATGTGTGTTACCGCTAGCTTCATAGACTCTGATTGGACGATTCATAAAAAAATTCTCAAGTTTAACCAAATTCCCAATCATAGGGGTGAAACTATTGGAAGAATGATAGAGAGTGCATTGACTCAGTGGGGGATTGATAGTGTGTTCACTATTACAGTCGATAATGCCTCAGCCAATGATGTGGGGATTGAGTATATGAGAAAGAGGATGAAGAACAAGAGTCATACTGTTTTAGGAGGAGATTTTCTTCACATGCGTTGTGCCGCTCATATTTTAAACCTTGTTGTGCATGAAGGCTTGAAAGACTTAGGTGACTGTGTTACTAATATAAGGAACGCAGTGAGATATGTGAGGTCTTCACCGGAGAGGATGTCAAAGTTTAAAGAGTGTATAGAGCGGGAAAAAATTAAATGTAAAAACATGGTGTGTTTAGATGTTCCAACTAGATGGAACTCTACATATTTGATGTTGACCACTCCTGAGAAGTACCAAAGAGCTTTTGACCTATTGGGGGAGGATGAGCATAATCATTTTGTTGTTCCTCAACCTATTGATTGGGAAAATGCTAGGGCATTTGCGACATTTTTGCAAACTTTTTATGAAGCTACATTGAAGTTCTCTGGTTCAACTCATGTCACTTCCAATTCATATTTTTTGCAACTTTGTATTATTCAAAATACTTTGAATGATGGTTGTCTCAGTGAAGATGAGGTCTTGAGTTCTGTGAGTTTTAGTATGAAACAAAAATATGAAAAGTATTGGGGGACTATGGATATGATCAATTTAATGTTGTATGTTGGTTTTGTTCTTGATCCACGCAACAAGATGAAGGCATTGGTGTTTTGGTTGAAAAAATGTAATGGGCCTATGTGGGCGGATCAAATAGAGGCAAAAGTGAGAGACCTCCTGAATCGTTTAATTGAGCAATACAATAAGTTTCATGGGAGGGGAGTAGGGGAGTCATCTAACATTGTTGAAGATACAAGAAGAGTAGATGTCAATCCTATTTGTGGTGATGGAGATAAAGAGACACAATATAGGAATATGTTTTCCCAACACCTTGTCGCAGAGAATGACTTGGAATGTAGGTCGGATGTGGATCAATATTTGTTGGATGGGTGTGAAGCAAATATTATAGATTTTGACATCTTAAATTGGTGGAAGGTTAATACACCAAAATATCCTACTCTCGCAGCCATAGCTTGTGATGTATTGGCCATCCCTATTTCCACCGTTGCCTCTGAGTCTGCCTTTAGCAACGGAGGACGTGTATTGGATACCTTTAGGAGTTCATTGTCTCCGCTTACCGTTGAGGCCTTGATTTGCACACAAGACTGGTTGAAGAATCGCCCAATGATCTATGAGGAAGTGTTTCAGGACTTTATGGAAAGCTATGATGAACCTGGTAAATTTTTATGAATTAGTTATTTATAAATTCATTTCATTTACTTTTCATTATTTATTTATTTAACTCAAACTTTTTCTATTGTAGATGGGCCTAAGAATCAACATTCTCATTCAATGACGACAGACGACTGACACATCTTATTCCTAGAGGAAGGTTATCATTTTTTGACTTGTCATTATATTTATATTACAATGCAATTGCTTAGTTTGTCAATTTTTTAAGTTTATAATATTTATTGTTGTTATCTCCACAGGATTTTGCTAGAAGACCGAATAGGAGTCGTGTTGTTATTTCCACAAGATGGTTTTGTTCTTGAGTGTGGACTTATGGACTATGGATATGGTTTGATAATTGATGGGTGTGGGTGTGTGGACTTTTGGACTATTTGGATATGGTTTTTTTTTTTTATGTTGTGAATCAAACAATGTTGTGAGTGTGGGTGAGTGGACTTGTAGACTATGGACTATGGACTATGGATTATTTGAATATGGTTTGATTTTTTGATGTTGTAAATCAAACCATATTGTGAGTGTGGGTGAGTGGACTTGTAGACTATGGACTATTTGAATATGGTTTGATTTTTTTATGTTGTGAATCAATTCATATTGTGAGTGTGGGTGTGTGGACTATGAACTATTTGAATATGGTTTGATTTTTTGATATTGTGAATGTAGGGGTCTAAGACTCTAAGAGCCAAGAGGTGTGTTGATAATTGACTTGTGTTTTGAATATGGTGTGTCCACTTGTGTTTTGAATTTTTGATTTTATGTAAACGCATAATTGCTTGCAAATTTGTAATTTTGTATTTTAAACAATAGCCTAATTTAACAAATTGCATAATAGAAAACTAGTAAAAAAAAAAAGGTTCAAAACAAAACAGGTCCAATAGCTAAAAAAAGAAAACAAAAGAACCAGAAAAAAAAAAAAAAAAAAATGAAAACCGGTTCCCGGTTACCGGTTGGCGGTTATTTGAAAACCGCCAACCGCCTAGGCGGTTGGCGGAGGCGGTTAGCAATTTTCGCTAACCGCCCAACCGGTTACGGTTGCCGGTTTTGTCCAAAAACCGGCAACCGTAACCGGCTTTTCAGCCCTATTAGCAAGGCAAAAGTCATCAGCTTCCTTTTTTCTTTTTTCTGAAAATAAATCAAGTGCTCCACTTGAATTAATTTTTTCTGATGTTTGGGGCCCATCTCCTATTTTATATAATAATGGTGCACGTTTTTATGTCATTTTTGTTGATCATTTTAGTAAATTTACCTGGCTTTACCCCATTGCTTGCAAATCTGATGTCTTTACTATTTTTTCCAAGTTTCAGGCTTATGTCGAACGCCAATTCAATCACAAAATAAAATCTATCCAAACCGATGGTGGTGGCGAATTCACAAAATTATGTCATCTTTTTGCATCACATGGCATCCATCATCGAATCACGTGTCCCCACACCCATCAACAAAATGGGTCTGTTGAACGCAAACACAGGCATATTGTTGAAATGGGCCTTACTCTCTTAGCCCATTGCTCCGCTCCCATTCAATATTGGGCGCTGAGGCCTTCCATACTGCATATTACCTCATTGATCGTTTACCAACCCTTGTCCTCAACAATGGCTCACCTTTTCAAAAACTATTTCCCTCTCAACCAAATTATAATTTTATGCACATGTTTGGATGTGCTTGTTGGCCTCACATTCGCCCTTACAACCAACATAAATTAGACTTTCGCTCTAAACCTTACATTTTCATCGACTATAGCCCCTCACACCGTGGCTACAAATGTCTTCATTTACCTACTAGTCGCATTTACATATCTCGCAACGTCATCTTTGACGAATCTGTTTTTCCTTTCCAAAACTCATCACCATCTCCCACCACTCCTCCTCCCAACTCCTAGGCCATTCTCTACCCTCCCTTTCTAGAGACTCTTACCACTCCCCTCACCTACCCACTGCCCCAACCCAAGCTCCCTCTCCTTCCGAGCCTCCCAAAGCCGTCCCTCAGGAATCACCTCTTCCTCCCATTTCATCGTCCTCTTCTCCTACTAACGTTGTTTTATCTCCTCGTTGTATGCAGATAGCTTCTAGAGACCCTGATCCAAATCCAATGCTCCCACCTCCGCAGCACACCATGCATACTTGCTCCAAGAACAATATCTTCAAGCCCAAGATACTCTCCATTGGTCTCATCCGCTTTCCTCTTCCTAAAGCTCTTACTGCTACCACTGGCTTAGCAGATGTCGAACCAACCTCCTACTCTACAGCTTCCAAGCACTCAGCTTGGCGTGATGCTATGAACCTTGAATTTGATGCTCTTCTCCGCAACGGCACTTGGACTCTTGTTCCTCCCACTTATGACATGAACATTGTTGGTTGTAAATGGGTATTCCGCCTCAAACACAAAGTTGATGGAACCATCACTGCCGCCATTGATCGCCATAAGGTCCGTCTTGTCACCAAAGGATTCCACCAACAACCCAGTGTCGACTTTGAAGAAACTTTCAGTCCAGTTGTC
The DNA here is from genome assembly GCF_958979055.1 of Alnus glutinosa. Classification (NCBI taxonomy): domain Eukaryota; kingdom Viridiplantae; phylum Streptophyta; class Magnoliopsida; order Fagales; family Betulaceae; genus Alnus; species Alnus glutinosa. The sequence continues at coordinate 4,236,229 of NC_084893.1, forward strand.
AAGCCTGCTATCATTCGCCTGGTTCTCTCACTGGCCACCTCTGCCGGTTGGCCCATCCGCCATATTGATGTCCATAATGCCTTTTTACATGTATGGCTCTCCGAAGGTGTGTTCATGACTCAGCCCCCCGGCTTCATTCATCTCTAATTTCCCCATCATGTCTGCAAGCTTCGCAAAGCACTCTATGGCTTAAAACAAGCCCACGTGCCTTGTTTTCTCGTCTTAGTGATCGCCTTTTAGAACTTGGATTCATCAGCTCCCACTCCGGCCCCTCACTATTCATTTGCCGCACACCTCAAGAGACTAACTTTGTCCTCATCTATGTTGATGACATCCTCATCACCAGTTCCTTTCCTCAAGATACTGCTACCCTCATCCAGTCCCTCCGTCCTGAATTCACTATCAAGGACTTAGGCCCCCTTCATTACTTCATCGAGATGGAAGCTACTTTCACTCCAGACGGCCTCATTATCTCCTAACAACGATACATACTTGATCTTCTCCAAAATAGCAACATGTCCGAAGCCAAACCCGTCAAGACTCCTATGTTTACCGCACATACTCTCTCACTCCTCTCTGGTGACTCTCTCACCGACCCCTCCCCATACCGTAGTCTTGTTAGAGCCCTGCAATATCTGTCCATTACCCGTCCTGATATATCCTTTGCTATCAAAAAAATCTCACAATTCATGCATCGACCCATTTCTCTCCATCTCCAAACCGTCAAACGTATCCTCAGGTACCTCAAATCCACAATTTCCTATGGCCTACTCCTTCGACGCTCCTCAAACAACGGACAGTTGCCTGTTCCAGTATTGAATATGAATATCGCACCCTTGCTACCACTACCGCTGAACTCATTTGACTTCAATCCATGCTCCGCGACCTTGGTGTCTTTCTTCCCTCCCCACCAACACTCTGGTGTGACAACATTGGGGCCACCTATCTATCTGCAAATCCCGCCTTCCATGCTCGCACCGAACACATTGAAATTAACTGTCACTTCGTTCGTGACAAAGTCGCCTCCAAAATCTTGGCTGTTCGCTTCATCTCCAGCAAAGACAACCTTGCTGATATCCTTACCAAACCCACTGCCTTACCATACTTTGCTCTCATACGCACCAAGCTCAACGTGGTGTACCCTATGTCTTGCTTGCGGGGGCGCAATGAACCATCTACGGAGACCGCATCTTTACAAGGCAATAAATCACAAGACTCTACTAGGCAACTCTCCACACAAGGCACACAATGGCTAGCAATTCTTAACAAGGAAACTCAACTAACGGCAAATCATCCACACAAGGCAACCAACGGCTAGTTACACAAAAACATAAATTACAATCAATTGTTTAGTTTCCTTTGTATTATTTCCTTTTGTATATTGTCCAATACTTGTATAAATTCAAGCATCCAAAGATGAATAATCAAGCAATTCAATCCGGTCAATTTTTACCTTTCTATATCCATGACACATCACATCAAACGTCATACTCAACTCGTGTACTACCAAATCTATCACGAACATTAAAAACCATCCCAAAAGATAAGGTACATACACCTACACTTTTTTATTCTCTCAAATTCTTCTTACTTTCTCGAGTTCTATGCCCTTCTCACCATCACTATTGACTTAGGCATCAAAAATATCTCTCGCCAACACATTCAATAAGACTTAATTTTAGAGCTATCATATTGCAACTTCAATCCTCACTTAAACAAGTCAACAACAATAATCATTACTATTCATTTCAAATTGAAAGTAACTCGATCATAATAGATTCATTACCCTAAAAACATGAATGCTTATCATATTTACAGGTGCACACCAATATCACAAACAGTAAAAACAATTGATAAAAATGAATAAATAAATAAATAAAGGTGTAATATATAAAATTGCTTTTACAATAATTACTAAAAAAACAAAACTATACCTACGAGGAAAAAAAAATGTCATTGATATGCGATAGAATTCATCATTCTTCTGAGAATATTAAAAAAACAAGTCATAATGAGACTAGTAAATGGTATTGTTATGGTGTCCCAATCTCAACAATTTCACTTCACCCGAATTTAATTACAGTTAGTCAACTTTTTCTTTCGGGTCAATAGTCAACCTATCTTAGCCAGCGTGTCTAATTCATGCCACGTGTCCATTTTCCCAACCATCGCCCTCATCTCAAACCCGTACACAGAACTGGCATTGACCAGAGGTCAAACACGCGCAGATCAGACGGCTAAACCCTCGTTTCCTTCAAATCATCACTGATCATCAAGCAGTCTCGCCGACCCCTTTCTCACCCGGGCGCCAAAAAGCTCTTTATCCAAAAGAAAAAGAAAATCAAAAACCCAAAGAGCAAAAAGAAAGAGATATATATTACAAAAATCCTAGAAGAGCATTCTATTTTTCGCAGGCTTCGGGTCGATGAGCCAAGCATGGAGCTCCAGAACACAGTGAAAGAAGCCCTAAACGCACTGTACCATCACCCCGACGATGCGGTTCGACTGCAAGCCGATCGCTGGCTCCAAGATTTTCAGCGCACCCTCGACGCCTGGCAGGTACTCCACAATTCACTTTCTGCCTATCAGATTCAACAATTTCGGCTGGTATTGGAAGCTTGTGGACTCGGTTTGTGCGAAGAACTGTCTTTGATTAATCTGTGCGAGATTCGTGAGGTTTTCGCGATGAATTTGGTGCTGTTTTATTGTTTCACTGATCAAGTTGGATTCGAGATGTTCACAGGCGTATTTTCAATTTGTTTTTGAAAACCGATGCGTGTGTGTTTCGAATGTGTCTCATGTAGGGTTCATTTTTGAAATCTGAGTAGCGGTTCACAGCATTTTCTTCATTGGATTTTATATATTGCGTGTGTGTGGGGTTTATTTTTGTTGTATGTTAGGCAAGGAAACAGACGTATCCTCTTTTTGGGTACTGAGAAAATGTGGAGAAATGGACAAGTTTGAATTCTAGAATTTATATTGATAACTGCACGAAGTTCATGTTGTGCACTGGAATTCAATCATAATATGATTGGTTGATGAGAGAAAAAAATGGGGAAGGATAGTATACTAAAGCATTTGAAACTAAAAATATTTCAATCGTCTGAGACTAAAATGAATGAGAGAAATAGACAGTATAATTTAAAATTTCAATTCTGATTTTGTGCACCAACTAGATAATGTACTTGTCATTCGTCTACTGTAAGATTTCAGAAGTGGTTGTTATTGACTTTACGGTTCAGTCCTATATGTTCTGTACTTGTACACTAGGTGTTACTTAATTGTTAGGTGAAGAAGAATTTTAATTCTCAATTAACTATAAATCGTGTCGAAGAAATATGTTCTGTTCCGTATTTTTTAAATATTAAATCAGAATTGATATGTGTTTGTTTACATACTTTGGTGTAGGGCTACAAAAGAGCCAAGCTTTGCCTGCTTCGACTTGGGCTTGAGATTGAGGGCTTAGGCTCACTATCAAAGCCTGGTATGCTGGGCTTGGGCTAGGCTTGGCTTGATTTTCAGTGCTAATTAAATGTAGTTTAACTGTTAACTGAAGATAAAAGGTTTACAACTTAGACGGCATCATATCAATTATGACTTCTTTCATGCTTATGTTCAACTCATTATATATGTTAAACATGCTTGCTTATCAAAAAAATATGTTAAACATGCTTAAATCTTTAATTATTATGAAAATGCTTTTGACTTAATTTATTTATAGTAGTTAACTTTCTCCCCCTCTATCTCTCTAGCAAGATTCCTTTTTTTTTTTTTTTTGTAAGTAATAGAGATATCATTAAGAGCGTAATGCTCCTCCAGGTACACATGAAGTATACATTAGAAAACACCTTACTTGAGGGAGAAAAGAGAAACAAGGAAATCATGATAACTAATCCCCAAAAGAGAAATAGAAGCTATTGTCCAAAGATACAACTACTTAAGCTGCTCCAAAAGTCCTTTCACGGTCCTCAAAACTTCTATCATTTTTATTTCTCTCCATAGGATGGTGCCAATCTGCATTTTTTGGTGTGTTTGGAAGGAAAGAAATATTAGGTGCTTCGAGGATTTGGAGAGTTTCATGGAGGATATTTTAACTTTGTTTTTTCATACATTGTATCTTTGGACGGTTGCCTTTTTGTCACCACTGTCGATTAGCTTTGCAGATTTTCTTATTCGATTTTCTATTCATAGTTAGTTGTTTCATTTTGTATACTTCCAATGTACTTAAGGGTACCTTACGCTTTCAATAAGACTAAATTTACTTATATAAAAAAAAAAATCTCTCCATAGACACTACAAGAGGCAGAAATGCACAATTTGTCACACATCAGCACTTTGAGCACTCCCGGTAGTCCATCAACACGCATATAAGTCAACTACTCATCTAGGCATAACTCAAGACAACTCAAATCGACTGAAGAAAACATCTCATAAGGTACCAGGAACCTCACAATGGAAAGGGAGATGGTCCACAAACTCCCCGTTTCTTTTACACATATATCACCTATCAACCACAATGACATGCCGCTTTCTTAGATTATTCATGTTCAGGATCTTTCATAGGGTTGCGAACCAAGCAAAAAAGACCACCCTCAAAAGAGCTTTAGTCTGCGAAACACTATTCCAAGGGAAACGTAAGCCATCATTGCGAGCCAAGACATTGTAGAAGGATCTAACAACAAACACGCCTTTTTTGGAGGAGACCTACCAAAGATTGTCTTCACCTTCCCGTCTCGCTCTAGCTGAATACAACACCCTTAATAAAGAGGTAAAGACATCCACTTCTCAATCGTGAGCCGTTCTAGCAAAGCTTACATTTCACTGAGTGGAGCCACTTGAAAACTTCAAGCCACAACAAAAGCATCCTTTGCACACGCAATGCCGAATAAATCCAGAAATGCATCCTTGAGGGCCAACCCCCACACCACATATCATGATAGAAACTGACCTTGGAGCCATCTCCCACCTCAAATCTGGTATGGTTAGAGAACTTCCTCCAACTTCTCCTAATATTCTTCCATAAACCTTGGAGCTATCTTCCTGCTTTTTAATAGCACTCTTCATACTCAAAGTTCAGGTTGTGCAGTTCTTTGTTGGTGCTATTTGGTGACGGTTCCCTTTGTATTTGGATGCTATTACATGCTGCTCCACTCTAATTACACTTTGCCATATTGTTTTGTGACTTTTCTGCCAATTAAGCCATATATGTCATAATATGTTCTGTTTTAGACAAATTAACGTTTTGTTTTCCTATTTAGGTTGCTGATAATTTGCTTCATGATGCCACTAGCAATCTAGAAACCTTAATCTTTTGTTCTCAAACCCTTAGAAGCAAGGTAAACTTAAACACTTGTGAATCTTTCCATTGCTTTAGACTATGGATATGTGAAATGCTAAACAACGAAAACCTTGTGTGTTTGATCTAGGTACAACGAGATTTCGAAGAACTACCTTCTGAAGCTTTTCGCCCTTTACGGGATTCCTTAAATGTGAGTGAGTATCTGTTTTCTATCTGCTATTGCCTTCTGTTCTTGGCTTTATTTAGATTTAGTCTATGAAGAAATGGTCTTATTTCCTATATGTATTCAAGAAAGCATTGATATGCATGTAGGCATAATGCTTAAGAATTTCTTATCACATCAATGAGATATGATTGCACGGATGTTTTAAATGCAGACTTTACTGAAAAAATTTCACAAAGGGCCTCCTAAAGTTAGAACCCAGGTATTAATTGAATTTCCCTTCTCATGTACATTCATCCTGTAATGTTGGTATTATCTTCAATTGGCTTGCTCTGTAGATTAGCATTGCAGTGGCTGCCCTGGCTGTATATGTTCCTGCAGAAGATTGGGGAGATGGTGGTATTGTGAATTGGCTTAGAGATGAGATGGAATCTCATCCAGAATATATTCCAGGGTTCTTGGAGCTACTTACAGTTTTGCCCGAGGTACATATAAAATCATGCATGTTCAGAATTTATACTTGTGATCTATTCAGAATTTTTTAGGAAGAAGAAAGATGGAAATGTTGTGTACCTAAGGATTAAATGATGAGAATGCTCTCCATGGATGGATGTTATTGTGTAGAATGTGCTTCATTAGACAGTGGAGACAAATACTATTAATGTCATGATGTTATTGTTTGTAGAATTGTTCACATCACTATGTGGATGCAGCATGAATTTGTGTGTTTAACAGATAAGCTTGTCTTTAAACTAACTTTTTCCAAGAGTGTGAAGCACTGCAAGTGTAAACAAACGTAACAACCATTTATGTGTTGGAGAGACCATTTCCTAAAAGCAAATTACTTTAAGTAAAAGTTGTTTGTCTATGATTTGATATGTCACCTCCGAACAAAATCTTGAAAACTTTTAAACAACGAAGATATCTGAGAAGCAGGGTTGACATACACTGGTCAAGCACAATATTTAAGTTGGCTGTAAATAAGTGGTCATATCTTTATTGCTTGTTTAAAAGGTGATTATTGATGTATTTTATGCATCCATACTGGTTCAGATTTACCCATTAAAACCAAAGAAAAATTATGGTTTAAATTCGGGTTTCTTTGATGCTGATTACTCTTGAAAAGAGGATGGTATGGATATTTGCAACTGTATTTGTGAAAGGACATCGTGAGCCCCTTTCTAACACTGTTCTAGTTTTTTGCTCTACAATGCTCTGGTTTATGCTTCCATTCTGGTTCATATTTACCCATTAAAAAAAAGAAAAAATTATGGTTTAATTTGGGTTTCTGTGATGCTGATTACTCTTGACCAGTAGATTGTGTGGATATTTGGATCTGGCTTTGTGAAAAGACATCGTTGCTGGTTTCTAACACTGTTTTAGTCTTTTGATGCACAATACTCTGTCATCTTTAATTCTCTCAAATTTGAATTCTTATGTAAAAGAAAAATACAGGAAAGGCTTTATTTTGTAGCCTTATGCTGTCTTTTTAAATGGAGATTCATGTCTTATTTAAAACATGGGAATTTTTCATTTACTAGTATTTATTGAAAAGCTAATAATGCAAACACGCCTTTCTTTTTTTTATTTTGGGTAGATAGTCATAATATATAACTTAGTAGAAAGGTAGTAGCTTTGCTGCATTCATGGATTCTCTACCTGTTTTGTTCTTGCAATCAGGAAGTATATAACTACAAGATAGCAGCTCGTCCGGAAAGGCGTCGCCAATTTGAAAAAGAGCTCACCTCTCAAATGGAGGTTGCTTTAAGTATCTTGACTGCTTGTTTGAGTATTAATGAACTCAAGGAGCAGGTGGGAGCCTTTTTCCTTGTCAGAAACTTTTTAATTATTTATTCTGTTGATATTTGGGACATAACAGATGCCGGATTTTGATTTTTTACCAAGTGGCTTTGGATTTCAATGTAATTGATTGTCAGGTTCTTGAGGCATTTGCATCTTGGCTTCGACTGAAGCATGGGTATGCTTTTCCTCTTCTTTGAATCTTGTATATACTTATATTTAAGAGTATGTTAAAAACATTTTGTTTCCTATACAGAGATGGGAGTACTTTTTGCAAGTTATGTGGTCTGGTAAATATCGATCGGTGGCTCATACTCCTCAAATCTAAAGGAGGTTTTGGGCTGAATTATTTTGTTATTCTTTCATAATAACCGATGCATGGGTGGGTACAATTACATTATAAGATTATCCCAAGAGTTGTGGTTTGCAATTACTGGAGCTCTGTGGTGGTTTTACAAATTCAGATCTTCCGCCTGGGAAAGCATAGCTAATTTGACTGCATTTTCAGGAAAGTGTAGTGTTTAATAGACTGGAGTCTATTTAATGGTGTGGTAGACGAGAAAAGTTTCTTTCATGTCATACAAGTGCTTACCCTCAAACAACTTCAGACCGCTGCTCCATTGTAATTGATTTTGTAATTTTTGAAGTGGGGCCCAGTCCCCTTGAAGTTGATTGGAAGTTTCCTTATGCTTTGGGTCTTCTTATATTGGCTTTGTAAGAGGGCTTAATCATTACTCTACAAAGAGATGAGGTGGATTGGAGAGTTGGACTGTGGATTATTTATTATGTGATAGAATAAATAGTAGAGTTTGGGATTTTGCGGCTTTTAGTGATTGGAAATTGGATGGGGAATTGAGAAGTTGGGGCCTTGTCTTCAATATAAGTTCTTAATTTCTTGTTAGAGAATGTAAGGGTATTGTGTACTTGGGGGCGCCTTACGCTTTTAATGATATATCGATTACTTGTAAAAAAAAATGTAAGGGAATTGTGAGCGCTAAGGGTAGACTTGAGGAGACAGCTAAAGGAAATGGGTTGAAGGCAAGCATGGAATGATAATACATAAAAATTTCTTTTAGCCTTCTTGAAATAGTTGGGTCGAAGACTTTGTTGAGTTGAGTTACATGTGTTATACATATATTTATGCATGTATGTATATTGCACATTTGCATTTGTGCATCATGATTTTATGCATCATTTATCTTACTAGACTAAGAATGCCTCCACTTGGCAAATAGAGATGTCCTTAGTGTGCCATTCATATGCAGCCTGTAAATTTTCCTGAGCATGTAGATGACATGTCAAGTAATCTTGTGTTGGTTTCAGGATCCCTGGGTCTGTGCTTGCTGCTCACCCCTTGGTGCACACAGCTCTTTCAAGCTTGAATGCTGAGTTTATTTCAGAGGCATCTGTAAATGGTATTTTTTTTTTTTGTTATAAGCAAGCAAATTATCATTAAAAGCGCAAAGTGCAACTCAGATACACAAGAAGTATACAATAGAAATGCCTAATTAGGAGAAGAATTAGGCGTTGGGAAAAAGTTAATATTTCTGTGAACCGTATTTGAAAAGTTCCTTTATTGTTTTGTATTTAAAACTTAGCATAGTTTATCTCTTTAATATTGATTAGATTGTTGTTTTCATTATGTCCTTTATTTTTTGCAGTCATCTCCGAATTAATACATTACTCGGCGGCAGGAAGCTCTGATGGTGTTGCTGTACAGATGCCTTTGATTCAAGTAATTGTACCTCAAGTTATGAGTCTAAAGGCACATCTTAAAGATTCTTCAAAGGTATTGCATTTATGGGGTTGTAAATGTTTTCTTTTTCCATGCCTGTATAATAGGCTCCTAATAGCATGTATTGTAAGAACAATGGTATTGAGTCAGTAGCATCAAGTAAATAGTTTACCATTAAAGTGGTGGTTTTTGTTTTTAATCGAAAATTTATTAAAAGCGAAATGACACAATCTAAGTATATAGGAAGTATACAAGACAAACACCTAATCAGAAAAAGAAAAAAGATTAAGAAAATCATGATAGCTAGTAAAATGAAAACATTCATAGGCAGTTGTCCACTGGTATAGGGTTTTGAAGAAGAAGACCTTTAGATCTACCATCGTTCTCTCTCATTCTTTAAAGATACAATCATTTCTTTCTCTTTAGATATATCACATCAAGCAAGACATGATCATCTTTCACACTGCTACATTTTGAGAAGAACCACTTTGCCCTCTCCAACATGCAAAGAGATCCACTCCTCTTCGCAGCATGACCCACTTTAATACATAAAGGTCAAAAATAGGACTCCATAAGGCATACGCAATCTTGCAGTGGAGTATAAGGTGACCTAAAGATTTTCCACTCTTCTTGCACATGCAACACTAATCTACCACTATTAAATGTCATTTCCTTAAGTTGTCCATAGTGAGGATCTTCTCTAAAGTGGTCGACCAAGCAAAGAATGCGACGCTTGAGGGAACCTTATTCCACCAAATACTCAAAAGGAAATGGTCACTGTCTTGGGTGGTAAGGACATTATAGAACGATCGGACATCAAATAACCCTCTCTTGGAAGGGCCCTAACACAACTTGTTTTCACCACCCCATTTTAGTTCGATGGAGTACAAAATATCGAAGAACGTGGTGAAGAAATCCACCTCCAAGTTCTGCGCCGCTTTGATAAAGTTGACGTTCCACTGATGGGAGTCACTAGCAAGCTGCAAATGATCTACCACAAAAGCATATTTGAAGCGAGCTATATTGAAGCATCTTTGACAAACCTTATATACACATTAACTCTCTCTCTCTCTCTCTCTCTTCCCCCACCCCCCCCCCCCCCCCCCCCGCGCGCGCGCCCGTGCCAGCATGTGGGCGCACCCTAACATTTCTTAGTTTGTATGTTGGTTTCCCTGCATCTTTGTAAGCATAGCTTCCTTTTGGTCTTTGCAATGGGTATTCGAGTAGATTTTATGCGGAAGTCAAGTCTTTCGAGCTCATTTGTGAGGAGGGTGTATAAGTTGCTCGAGTTTATGAAATTAGGGGTCTTGTGCATTCTATTTCTCTAGGTTGTGTTAGCGTGAAATAGCTGTTGGAGCCCATGGAAGCTCTGCTTCTAGCAGAGGGCTTAAAGGAGTTCTATAGATCATCCAGGGTGGGTGCAAAGCTTATATTGCCCAGCGCTGCTCGAATTTTCATGGAAGATTTTCAGCTGTTGAGGAATATGGTGGTGGTGGTTTTGTGGTTGTACCGGAAGGTAAAGGTGATAGGGGTTGGTTAGGCCTTGCTCTCGAGTTGCGGAAGATTCTAGAGGTTTTCCAACTATCCTATGGTGTTGTTCATAAAGCCACTCGTTCTGGGGTGTCTCTAGGTGGGGAACCTCCGTCTAGCATGTTTGTGCACTCCTTGGCGTCGCGGCCGCGTGCTCCTGCCAAGGCTACTCTTAATCGGTCATACGCAAACGTGTTGGTTGGGCAAGGGCTAAGACTAGTTAATACCTTGTCTTGCAGCAATGGTTTCACTACACTCGAAGATACCTTACCACAAGATCATAATGACAACGACTGTGTAATCCCTAGGAAAAGGTACAGATCCTAGATCTTCCATCGGCTTAGGACATGGTGCAGACTTTTCATGTGATTTGAGGAGAGATGTGGACCTTAGTTGTGCACTTTGAGATTTAAGATGCCAACTGGATCGATTGAGAGGGTATGTGGACCGACTTATTGTGAGATGTGGACTCGGGTCGGGAGCTAGTTGGGTCGATTCGTAAAGATCATATTGGCTCGGTGAGCAAAGTTAGCCCAGAGTGGGCCACAACTGTTGTGTTGAAGCCTAGCCAATCAGGGGGGGTTGTTCCCGCTCATAAGCATTCAGTTGGGGCTAAAGGCCCAAAGCAATTAGGCCAAGTTGATGGTGCGTTTAATAGGGGCAAAGACCCAGTTGCCTCTCGAGTGAGATGTTGCCCAAATTTAAACCCACTCTTTAGTGGGTTAAGAAACTGCGATATGGGTCAAAGCTTTCTTTGGGTAAGGATTTGTGTATGGGTATGGGTCCTGTGGGTGAGAGCTTGAGTGCTGCTTAGCGTGATGGATCTTTGCTTGTCCCACTGCCTAGCCCCACCTTCCATGTGGAAGTTGATTGGAAGGGAAGAAAGAGCGTCGTGGGGGATTATAATCGTAGAGAATTCTCTAGCTAACAGACGGTGTCGTTGTCGAACACCCATAAGCAACTTTTCTCTCATCCTTCATACTCATATTTTGCCAATGAGGAGGATGTGATGTTTGTTTTCGGTGTTGGGCTTCCTGAAGTATGTGGTTTCGGCGTCACTCCTAACTCTGAAGGGTTGACTTGCGGCGTTCGGCAGGTTGGATGTAGTATTGGCGATGACGTGCCTTCTGAGCTTGTGGGTTGTGATAGTATGGTGGCTATTAACGCACATATGACTTATACTATATCTCACCTACTTTGTAATGATCAAGTCAATCTCATGATAGGCATCCGAATGATTAGGCATGAAAATATAAGTTTAGGAAGAGGAGTTCTAGTTGTATATCAAGAGTTAGAGTTATCTATCTAGGTTTGTATTAGAGTTAGAGTTAGAGTTATCTTGTAAACAATCTTATCATGTAATCTCTATATATCAATACAAGCTCACTTAGATGAGCAAGAGAGAATACTGATTCATAAACCTAATATTCCTGGGTTTCTATATGGTATCAGAGCTAAACATAGATTAACGTCTTTTTTTTTTTTTTTTTTTTTCCCCTTTCCTCTCCATCATTATGTCTCAATCTGGTTCTACTACATCTTCCAACACCTCATAACCACCCCACTCCATGAATTCTTCCTCTTCCAATATCATCTTCACTGTCCCCAATATGAACCACTCATTGAATATCAAGCTCTCCAACGGCAACTTCACGGGTTGGAGAACTCAAATTCTGGCTTACATCAGAGGCCAAGATGCGTATGGTTTTCTGGATGGCACCTCTCGACCTTCAGTCTAGACCATCCCCAATACCAGCACCGATGCTAGTGCTCCTGTCACCATGGCCAACCTAAAATTCCTTTCCTGGTGTCAACGGGACCAGATGATCCTCAACATGCTAATCTCCATGCTCATAGAGCTCCTCGTCGTTCATGTCGTAGGATGTGCTACTGCCCATGATCGCTGGACAACATTAGTCACCATGTATGCCTCTCAAGCACGATCTCGTGTTATGCAGATTCATTACCAACTTGCCACGTCCAAGCTAGAACTATTAGGTTTATGAATCAATATTCTCTCTACCTCATCTAAGTGAGCTTGTATTGATATATATAGAGATTACATGATAAGATTGTTTACAAGATAACTCTTAACTCTAACTTTAATTCTGATACAAACCTAGATAGATAACTCTAACTATATACAACCAGAACTCTTCTGCCTGAACTTATCTTCTCATGCGTTATCATTCAGATGCCTATCATGAGATTCACTAGACTCTTGACTTGATCATTACAAAGTGGCATAAATGAAAGTTGGTATACTAGAGAAGCCTATTGCTCCTAGACCGGGCCCTGCAGTAGGTGAAATGGTTTTGTGAGATGAGTGATATCGGTGTTGATCCCAGTTCTGGAGGGTTGTCATGCTGCGACCAGCAGGTTGGATGTAGCGTAGGCTCTGTCGTTGACTCTGAGCTTGTGGTAGTGGTAGGATGATGGCAAAAACAAAGGTTTATTGGAGCAGCATGTTGCTCCGAGTTTGGGACCTGTAACTATTGAGGTAGCTTCTGAGGGTTCAGACTGGGCTAGTATCGTCAAAGTGGGGAAGCGGGTTCCTCTCCTTAACCTATGCCTTATGCTGGCTTGGAATCCTATTTTGTGGCAGGTTTTGATGGGTTTTGTAAAGAAGGGCTTAGTACCCTTGAAATCATGTCCCTGCCTTGCCAAGATGTGGAATTTTTTAAGGGAGGATCCAATCTTTTGTAAGCCATTGAGTTATTGTCGCCTTGTTGTGAATGAGATACCCGATTGTTCAGGATCAATGACCTCAGATTGGGTTTTGTGGTGCTAGAGTGGTGTGTTATGTGTAAAAAGCATGGGGAATCCGTTGATCATCTTTTTCTTCATTGTGACGTGACTCGGATCGTTTGGAGTTCTTTTTGTAGATTGTTTGGGGTGGAGTGGGTTATGCCTAGTAGTGTTGTGGATTTATTGAGTGCTTGGGGCACTTTGCTGGGTCTTGGTCCTGTTCACCGTATGTGGAAGCAGGTTCTTCTATGTGTCTTGTGGGGCTTGTGGCGTGAGAGAAATTCTAGGCTTTTTGAGGATGTGGAGGTACAGGTTGGGGCTCTTTGTAGAAAGGTGCTTAATATGTTATATCTTTGGGTGTCGGCGCATAGCTTGGGTAGTATGCTGTGCGCTGATTTTTTACTTTCTTGTTCGTTTCAGTCCTCTTTTTAGGGGCTCCTTTGTATACTTCCTGTGTACTAGGGTTGCGCCTCTCTGCGCTTTTTAATGAATTCTTACTTATCAAAAAAAAAAAAAAAAAGACCTCAGATTGGGTTTTGTAGAAAGTAAAGGATTTTTGCCATATTGTGAGGCTATCGTGCAAGGGTTTTGAAGAGCAACTTATGGTCTTACTTACAACTATTGAACTGAGTCGTTCAAGAGTTCAACATCTAGTTCCAAACAAGGTAATAGAGGGAACATGGAACTAAAAAGATTATCACGTTTCATAAATTATGATTCCAAAGGTGGAAGTTCCAGCCAAGGCAGGGTTAAGGGGATGGATTTCTTTGGTTCTTTATGAAGCCTAAGTTGCTTTCTTGAAATGTGAGAGGGTTTTATGAGGGGGATAAGCGCCTAAGGGTTTGAAATCTGCTAAGAGAAATCTGATAAGCGGATGTTATTTGTCTTCAGGAAACTAAACTGGATCATATGTCTCGTAGCCTTGTGAGTAGTTTGTGGGGCTGCCAACTTGTGGATTGACGTTGTCTAGACTCTAGAGGGGGCTTCAGATGGGATTCTGCTTATATGGGATAGAAGGGTGGTGGAGAAAGCGGGGGAGTGTGAGGGGAGTTTACCGTGCTTGTTCTTTTAGGAATATTGAAGATCAATTTACTTGGGCTTTTGCCGGTGTTTGTGGTGGTTCTTTTATCATGAAGTATCATTCTATGGCCTTTTTGGTTGAGTAGCAATTCTGGATTGAAACATCACCACTAAACATACGCATTTGGCATCATGGTATTTACGGGAAATTTTGATATGTTTCACTTATTCGTTTATTTTTAGCTTCAGTATTCTCCTCCCAACTTGGATCATGACCTTGAAAGTGTACATTGATAAAGATATACTCTGGTAGCATTTGGTCGAGGGATTTTTCTAAATCTGAGAGAAATTTGGCATGGTTATCATGGAAGATATTGGAAATGATATTAGTGCATAATACTTGGTATCTTTAACTTGTCTGCTAAATGAAAATGATAACAGAGAACTAAATTATTTGTATTTTTCTATTCTCTTTTGCTTTTATGCTCCCCTCTGAGGATATGCATATTATTCAGCCTTTTTTTTTTTCAATTTTTTTTTTTTTGAAGTTTAAAACAATTATGTACATTCAGATTCTCAACAAAATGTTATTGAAATTTGGAAAAGTTAATGCATTGAGGGTAGTTATTATTTTTTCTTCTATCTTTGCTTTTAGGATGAAGAGGATGTGAAGGCCATTGCTCGATTATTTGCTGACATGGGTGATTCGTATGTTGAACTGATTGCTACTGGTATACATATATACAATTGATTGAAACCCTTCACTCGGAAACTTTTGGACGCTTTTTGCCTCTAATGGTGCAAAGTACTTTGGGGTTGCAAAAATGCTCCTGAGTTCATCAGTTATTCTTTATCTGATAAATCTCCTTTCTGGTTGATTATTTATTTTCTTCAGGTTCTGATGAATCAATGTTGATTGTAAATGCATTATTGGAAGTTGCTTCGCACCCAGAATATTATTTTGCTTCAATGACATTTAACTTTTGGCACAGTCTTCAGGTGATCTTGACCAAAAGGTAATCCCTCTGTATGTAGTCTTTTCCTGGATTGTGCTTAAAACAAAATATTGAATATTGCAATTGCAATCTGTCAGGGATTCTTATTTACCATTTGGTAATGAGGCGTCCATTGAAGCTGAGAGAAAGCGGAGGCAGGATGCTTTTGTTCCATCATATGAGTCACTTGTATCCCTGGTGAGTTTTTTCAATTCAGAATTCAAACATTGAAACTCTTGTAGCATATTGCAATTTGAAATCACTGTTTTCTTGGTATTTGTTCATTGAAAATTTGATCCGTCATTTCCTTTTATGGAGTTTGTTGACTATCTTAATCTAGGCAGTGGTTTCCTCTATATGGGTGGGGGATTTTGTGTATAGTACCATGTAGCAGAGATCTGCCTACTTCATTTTTATTTTAACATAACTTAACCAGAAAAATAATAGCATTGACTATGAACGCCACTGAATACTGACATGTGCTTTTACACCCAAAAATCTATATCATAGCCATGTTTATGTGATTATAATAACTATTGTTATCGCTCAGCTCTTCTATTCTTAGCATTTTGTCGGTTGTATTATTATCTTAATAATTTCAGAAAAAGTTAATCCTGATCTTCTTGTTTAGCCTGATAATATGTCTCATCTTTGGGGTGGAGAAGCACATGCATTTCTGTGGTTGTTGCTATTTGCAACTTCCTTCACTCTTACTTTTTCCAGGAAATGATTCCTTATGAACAATGGAATAATAATTTGAGGCATTTTTTCTCTCACAAGTTAAGTGAAGAAGAATTGACAAATGTCTCTCAACTGAACTTAGAACTGTGTTGAAGATACAACTATTGTGAGTGTTTTTTATTGCCTATAAGATTTTTAGAGAGCTACTGTTTTTCTTCACAGGTTAGCTTCCGAGTTCAATATCCCCAAGATTATCATGATCTCTCACATGAGGACCGCAAAGAATTTAAACAGACTAGATATGGTAATGATCAGCTTTATGGTATTGCGTTTGTTTATCATCCATTGACAGAAGTTCATATATTGCACTCAAGATTTTTGTATGTTATTCTGTTTGTGGTAGCACGCAAAAGGGCTACTTCTAGCTGCTTGTCTGCATTTCATTGTGAGAATCTTCCAGATAATGTAAACCAGAATCTTGTGTTTGCTGAACCAATGAATAGGTTTATACCATTAAGACAATTGTTGGAGAGATAATTGGCAGAGTATAGTCAGCGAACTAATCTTCTGTATTTTAGATCATGGCAGAATATCTGATTAAGTGCAAAAAGGTCCTAGTTGATTGGAGTTACATCTTGTGTCTCCTTATACTAAATAATTTGGTGGTTAACGATATAGATCTCTAGCTCTTCAATGGTATTGTGCTGATTTATATGGCTTTTTTTTTTAAAAAAAAAAATATATATTCTATCCATTTCCTTTATCAAAATAGAATCCTAGATGTTGGAGTAGTGGAGGGCACCATGGATTGGCAACCTGAAGCAATCCTAATCAAGAAGTGCGATCATTAAAATATATTATTTTATCAGATTTGCAGGATTGAACCTTCCATTGAGTAGTTGAATTTGTTTTCTTCATGTTGTTGTCTTTGGCTGATTATTTATCTCTTCTTGTATAATGCTAACTGAATCTGTGATGGTTGCTAGCTGTTGCGGATGTCTTGATCGATGGAGCATCAGTTTTAGGTGGTGACGCAACGCTGCGAATCCTTTACAAGAAGCTTGTTGAGGTGCGTATACTTTTGTTTGGTGCTGGAACATTATTCTTTTTTTGAAAAAAAACATATCAGAAGATCTTAATTTGTTCTTTTTAATCAAATATGGCTGTGATTTGTATTTTTCCTATTAGTTAAGTTTATTTTTCTTATATTTATCAAAAAAAAAAAGGAAGTTTATTTTTCTTTTTGCTGTTGCCCGGATGCTGAAAGCCTGAAATGCTATTACTTAAATATATATGATAAAACATTTTATAAATATGCAAAGGGGCTATTTCAAACTCATTTAGCACACACATTCTTGATATAAGGTGGAGGAAAAAGAAAAAGAAATTCAAAAATTTGCAAGCTTTGCACTTCATTTGGTCTATGAGAAGGTGAAGGAAAAAAGAAGTTTGTAAAAGTTTTGTTAATGTCATCTCGTTTCCTCAGTTTTCTCCCTAACAATGTGTGGATTTGTGGTTTGTTGGTCAAACTTTAAGAGTGTTTTCAGCATCCTGCATACTATACTTTTTGTTGTTTGAAGACCTTGTTGTAAGATTTTTTGCTACAGTACATTCACTACCTATTGTATTTAAGGCCGTAGCTGGCTGTGGAAATGGTGAAAATAGTGAATGGCGCCCAGTGGAGGCTGCGTTATTTTGCATTCGAGCTATATCAAATTACGTTTCAGTTGTTGAAGCCGAAGTAATGCCTCAGGTATAATTTCATTCAAATCCCTCTTGTATTCTTATTTACTCTTTAGATTGAGTGTTTGTTGGGAAGAAGATAGGGAGGAGGGAAAAGAGGGAAAGGATAAAGGTTTTCCATTGTTTGGTTGAGTGGAAATAAGGAGGGGCGCGGGGGGATGGCAGTTCTCCATCTGGGCCCACCAAACCTCATCTGCCCAAATATGGGCGGAAAATGGGATGGAGATTGGTGCATAGGGTAAGGAATGTAGTAAAAGTAGCATTTTTACCCCCCTGGTTGATCCTCGTTTTTTTTTTTGGATATTTTTTAAAAGGTTTGTTTTCGCCTTTTACCTAGACAAAATATTTATAGAAAAAGGGGGAAAAAGTGTCTGCTGAGAGCATGACTGGAAGGTATCAATATATTTGTAACAATGTGCAAATAAATTGAGATGTTTTAATGAAAAAAGTGGAATGATTAATTTTTTTTAAAAAATATTATCATGGATTTAACCAAAATGGAATGATTTTCCAAATAGAATATAAAAGAACAAATTAAGGAATAAGTGGAATCTAAAATGGGTTTTCCTACCTTGCATCCATCTTCTTTGTCAAACAAGGGAAAATGGTGACCTTTTTCTGTCCTTCCACTTCCATCTTTCCTACCAAACAACTATTATAGAAAATAGTAATCTCTTATTTCCTCTTAGTTTCCTATCCTTCTTGCCTTTTCCATCCTCCCTACCAAACTGTGCCTAACTATTTGCCTGTATCATACTAAATAAAGACTGTCCCCGCTGGTGAGAACATAACCTTAAATGTATGCTTTAGTATTTTCCTCCCGGAGTTTGTGTTCTTCAGGTGACCTGTGCTTATACTAACACACGTGGTGGAATTCATAAAAAATAATTAATTAATTGACGAATGCCTTCTTCGTATTTGGTTGTATTAATAGATAATATCTGTTAGTATAGTACTTGTAATTCTTAAGAGTATACATTTTTGTTTGGCGTGTTTGCTATGTGCAGGTTATGAGTTTGCTTCCCAAACTTCCTCGACAACCCCAACTACTTCAGACGGGTAATATTTTTATTATAGCTCATAGGCTGCTCTTCCTCCCTTTACCTTTCCCCCAACAAGGGTCATGGTTGTTACCATGGAGTGGAGATGGTGAATCATCTCTACCAAAGGTTGAAGAGGTTTTCAGTCTAAAAACCTTGCTTCAACTGGCTGCTCAAAGGGATGCTTTTTCTATGTGATATCTAAATTTTATCATTTATAATTGATGCTCATCATATGCTTATGGAAAATGCTTTCAGTGTGCTTATCAATCGGAGCGTATTCGAAATGGCTTGATTCTGCCTCAATTGGACTGTCCATACTGCCTTCGCTGATTGATATCCTCATGAGTGGCATGGGTACATCTGAAGATTCTGCAGCAGCTGCTGCATTGGCATTTAGACACATCTGTGATGGTAAGGAATATGTCTTGAAAAGTATAAAATTGACTTCCCATTAGAAGCAATTTATAAAAAGCTTGCTTTGGGTCCAATGATCTCACATAGGTAAATGAATGGCTTATTTTTCACCTAATGATGACAACTCATTGTTCTAGATGGTTTTATTTTTATTCAGCACATTCTTTTCTTTTCTTTTTCTTTTTGATTCAGCACATTCTAATCCCTATAGAAAACTTAGATTGCTTTGAGCTCCAGATCTTCAGGGCTGATCAATCTTAGCTGCTAGGATTTATTGGTGGGGCTGTCACAAGCACACCTGAAATTGGGAATACCAAGTGTGTAGGCTGAAATTGTTTTATTAAGTGGCTGTTGTTATTGCTTCTACCATATGAAGTCATTCAAAGCACTTACTGTGATTTTTTAACTGCCAAAGAAAAATTTATGCTAAGTTTAGTACTCTAAAGCTATTAAGCTAAATTATCTCCCCTTCGGTCTTGCTTGGTTTTTCCTTTATTTATTTATTACTCTCTTTCTCAATCGGTAATATACAACTCATGAACCAGTAACCTCCCCCTCCATCATTAATAATGGTGGGAGGGATGGGGTACATCTGTGATTTTTTATTTTGTTATTAACTTATTATTATATATGTTTCTTGTGGTTGACTTCCCTTTTTAATATACACCTCCGATATTTAGTTTTGGTAAGACACTAAACAGATTGTCTTTCTCACTGCACTACAGTGTTGCACATTAACATTTTGTTTCATATTCTCCGAGTATGGATTAAAATTATTCAATTTATTCGTATTAACTGCAGATTGTCGGAGAAAGCTTTGTGGATGTTTAGATGGTCTCTTCCACATATACCATAGGGCAGTTAACGGAGAGGGTAGTTTTAAAGTGTCTGCCGAGGACTCGTTGCATCTAGTTGAAGCCTTAAGGTAAGTTGCTTCTGTTGGAGATAATAACATTGCCTGGTGAAGCATGTTCTGTGATGAGCGGTTATTCTGAACTTTCTTAATATCTTTTTGCAGCATGGTCATTACAGAACTTCCACCTGACAATGCTAAGAGCGCACTGGAGGCATTATGCTTGCCAGTTGTTAGTCCTTTACAGGTTGGTTTTATTTCCAGTGGAATCGTTCATTTAAACTTGCTTTGTGGATGACACAACCAATTTTGTAATGTGAACAACCAGGAAGCAGTCAGTCAAGGTCCAGAGATGCTAAATAAGAAACCTGCTCGTGAGTTGACTGTTCATATTGACAGATTTGCGTACATCTTTAGGTGTGATCAAAATCCCTTTGTTATTTGCTTTGTTTCTCTTTATCTATTTATATGTCGTCAACATAATTCTGAAACCAATTACAGATATGTAAATCACCCTGAAGCAGTAGCAGATGCAATTCAAAGGCTTTGGCCAATCTTTAAAGCTATCTTTGATCTGTAAGTAACTGTAAATGTTTTTTAGGTAGGATAAGCTCCTATGTGAATGTACCTGGATTTTCCCATTCTTATCTGATTCATGTTTTAAATGATTTTGGATTAGTCGTGCTTGGGACATGCGAACAATGGAGTCCCTTTGCCGAGCTTGCAAATATGCTGTGAGTTTTCCAAACCATGTCATTTGCTATGTTTGCTTGATGAAGAAAACTTTAGGTTACACCGGTTAAATTAAGAATGTCAAATAATCATTTCCTAGTAAAATGGTGCTGAGAACCCAGTGGTTTGTTTAGTATTGTAGTACTTGATTGTCTGCTTTCAATCTCGATGCATATTACACCTTTGCTTAGGTTTGTTCTGATGCATGAACTGTGTAGACCACTCTCAACTTGACCCTTTTTTTTTATTGATGAATGACCACTTGCAACTTGACTTTGTGGTTATTTATTTCGAGTAACTGATGTTATAGACTGAAGTTCTTTTGCAAGTCATATGCTGCTCAGTAATCAACTGCATTGTGGACGTATTTGTTGAGTAACTTGTATTTGATCATCGTTAATCCTCCAACACTAAAAAATTTGATTTTTGAAGTCAAAGGAATCTATGGTGATGTAGGTTCTCTATAATGATGAGTTTAGCCTTATATTATTCCCGCCCTCTTAATGTGGAGTATTTAGAGAGAAATGAACCGTCGGCTCTTTGAGGATAGTGAGACCAATGTGCTACTTCTTAAATCCTCCTTCCTGAGATCTCTTCTGGATTGAGCCCTTACTCATGTTCCTAACTTCTCTTCAGGGAATTTGGTAGATATGATTTGTTTTCTAGATTGTAATAGCAGCTAATTCTTTGGTGCTCTTGATTTTCTTGTATACTCTTCGTGTACGAGGAATTTCCTTTTTCTTCAATAAAATTATTATTATTCATAAAAAAAAAAATGATGAGTTTATCCTTATAAGCATCGATTTATCCTGGTATCTCCTTTTAGACTATGGTTTCACTTTCTTCTTACCCTATATATTTATTGTCAGGGCAGTTTGTCAGAATTATGTGGTTAATCCAAATTGATTGTTATTCGTAGTATAATGTATGTTCTGAGACTAGAAAGATAAGAAATTTAACTTTTCTCAGGTAAGAACTTCTGGAAGGTTCATGGGAATCACAATTGGAGCTATGCTAGAAGAGATTCAAGGCCTATATAAACAGCATTACCAGCCATGCTTCCTATATCTCTCTAGTGAAGTTATAAAGGTATGGATTCCTTTTATAAAAATGAGATACTTTATTCTTCTTGTTATCAGATATGAGTGGGGAGTGCATCTTGGATTGCAGATATTTGGTTCAGACTCATCTTGTGCAAACTATTTGAAAATTTTGATTGAATCACTCTTTCTGAGTACAACACGGCTTCTCACAAATATTCAGGTATGGCTTCTAGAGCAGTTTATTGCTTTTCCCTTCTTGAGATCTGCCTTTAGATTTGTTGATACTTGATCCTATTTGAATCTTTTCTGCAGGAATTTACTGCCAGACCAGATATAGCAGATGATTGTTTTTTGTTGGCATCAAGGTGCATTCGCTATTGTCCACAGCTATTTATGCCATCTGAAGTATTTCAATCATTAGTAGATTGCTCTATGATTGGGATCACAGTACAGCATAGGTATGGCCTCTCTCTCTCTCTCCAAATTGTATCAGTGACTAACATTTATTTCATGGTTGTCTTACTTTTTCTTCCCTTCGCAGGGAGGCTTCCAATTCCATATTGACCTTCTTAACCGATATCTTTGATCTTGCGAACTCTAGCAAGGGAGAGCAATACTTACCTATTAGGGACTCTGTGATTATTCCTCGAGGCGCCACCATCACCAGAATTTTGATTGCCTCTTTGACAGGGGCTCTGCCTAGTTCTCGATTGGAATCGGTAGCTCATAGTTTTGTTGTCAAATTGTTGACCTTTTACAACATTTGCATGCACATGATTAGCCATATTCATTCACTTTTAAAGTTTTGAAAATTCATGGAGTCTCCTTTCCCCAGGTAACTTATACACTATTGGCATTAACTCGTGCATATGGGGCACGAGCAGTGGAGTGGGCTAAGGAGAGTGTTTCTCTAATTCCATTGACGGCTGTCACGGAAGTTGAGCGGTCCAGATTTTTGAAGGCATTGTCTGATGCAGCTTCTGGATTTGATATTGGTAGTCAGAATGTTCCAATTGAGGAGATTTCAGATGTTTGCCGTCGTAACCGAACCGTTCAGGAGATTGTTCAAGGAGCTCTGAGGCCACTTGAGTTGAATTTGATACCTGTATCATAGGAGATCGGAAAGTGACAAAAGGGCCATTTTGCTTAGGCCACCGGTAGTCATTAGTTAATTTGGCTGTGTATCATGTGTTACATTCTTTACTTTTTTCTTTTTTCTGTGTTTTAATTACCATTCTCCAATTTTAAAGGAGAGTCAATGCCCCCTCCTATTGGGTGGGAGAGGAGCGACTGTTGTCTCTATTGATGAGATGTGGGATCATTGAGTGGGGTCTCACTTGTCTTGGCTTTGTAATTCTTATTTCTTGGGGTTGGGGGGGTAAATTTACTTGGTGAAGAGTTGTAATTTACTGTAATGGGGGTGGGGGGGGGGGTGGGGGGGGGGGGGGGATAAAAAGAGAGAAGAAAAAGGGCATTCTTTAGGAGTGTTTCATCCTTCACAATGTTGGAAATCTCGATTCTATTGTTAATAGTTGTCTTTATTACCGTTTGTTCAAACAACTGCAGTGCATTATTTGTATTGACGTGCATAATTTACAGTACGAAATTGGTTTGATTATGTTGGGAACCCCTTATCCGAAAAAATGCTGGGAACAAAACAAATGTATTTGAAGTAAAAATCTCAAACCAAATTCCCCCACGTGCGTGTGCGTGTGCTTTGTGTACTGACTGTGCAGTCTGCATTTCAATTTCAAATGCCAGGATTGTTTTATTTTTGGGCGGTCTTATTTCTGTCGTTACCGATGATTATTGTCACATCTTTTTTTCTTCTCTCATTTTCGTCCATTTTCTGTCAAACCAAACACACCTCTCTAATCATAGACAAGGTTCAAGCATTATTAAGGAGCGTCTCGACAGGTGTATTGCTACTAACCAGTGGCTTCATTGGTTCCCTTCGTTCTCAATTACCTACTTATCGGCTCATACTTCTGACCCTAACCCTCTGCATCTGAATTCTTCCCTTCCCTTTCTTTCTCTCCCTCGACCGTTTCGTTTTGAGGAATTTTGGACTAGAGATCCATCTTGTGAGATTGTAGTTGGCGAAGCCTGTGCCTATCTTACCACGGGTTCTCCATCTTATTGCTTAACATAGAAGTTGAAATATACAAAGAAAGCAATCCGTCATTGGAATAAACATTATTTTGGTGATATTCGGACTAAACTTAATTCCACTTTGCAGCTTCTTGATGTTACTCAACGGGCTCCACCCTCGGACTCTAACTTGGCATTGGAATTACATCTTCAGTCTCAGTTGGATGAATATTTGCTTCAGGAGGAATCTCTTTGGAAGACTAAATCTCGGGAGTTATGGCTTACTTGTGTTGACCTCAATACTAAATTTTCCATACAAGCACTCTCATTCGGCGTAATCAGAATACCATTTTTCTGTTACAATCTCCTAATTCGGGTTGGCTCTCTGACCGACAAGATATTGGTGATTGTTTTGTCAATAATTTTAAAGACCTCTATACTTCTACTTGTCCTTCTCCTCATGAGGACCTTTTGGCACTTTTTGATAGTGCTATTTCTGTGGAGGATAATGTTAGGCTATGTGTTACTCCTACAGAACCAGAGATATTTGCTTCTCTCAACAGTCTGAGACTATCTAAAGCTCTGGGGCCCGATGGTTTTACTGCTCTGTTCTATGTGAAATACTGGGTTCATATTAGAGTGACTGTCTTACAGGCAGTTGGGCATTTTTTTCAGCACATTCAATTACTTTGTGAGCAGAATCACATGTTCATTGCTCTAATTCCTAAAAAATTGGGTGCTTCTTCGGTTCATCATTATCGTCCTATTAGTTTATGCAATATTTTCTACAAGATCATCTCTAAATTGCTTGCTAATCGGCTCAAGCCCCTGTTGGATAAGATTGTCTCTCCTTTCTAGACGGCTTTTGTTCCAGGCCGCCTCATTGAGGACAACTCAATTTTGGCTCATGAAATGTTATACACGCTCAAGTCTAAATGTGGTATTGTGGGCCTTATGGCGATCAACATTGATATGGAAAATGCTTTCGATAAAATGGAATGGAGTTTCCTCTTTTCTATTATGAATAAACTGGGGTTTCATGCTAAGTGGATAAATTGGATTCGCCTATGTATTTCTACTTCTATCTTTTTCTGTTCTTTTCAATGGTAGCTCATTTGGTCACTTTAAACCGGCTCGGGGTTTACGACAAGATGATCCCCTATCACCTTTTCTTTTCATTATTGGTACATAAGTTATATCTCGACTGATCCATCAAAGTCTTCGTGGCTTTAAAATCTCTCGTTCCTGTGATCCTATAAACCATCTGCTTTTTGCAGATGATTTGGTTATTTTCACTTTTGCTACTTTTAGCGAAGCTGGTATTATTAAATCTTGTTTGGCTAAATATAGTGCCTAGTCAGGACAAACGGTTAATATCTCCAAATCCAATATTGTCTTTAGTAAGAATACAGATGCTTCTACTGTCTCTGGCATCCGAGCTATTCTTCCATATGATGCTACTCCTGTCTCTGCCAAACATTTGGGGCTCCCTATTATGTTTGGTCGTTCAAAGCATGCATCTTTTCTTGATATTCTGGATAAAGTTCAAGGCAAAATAGAAGGTTGGAGATCCAAAACATTATCTCAGGCGGGCAAGACTGTGTTGATTAAAGTGGTAGCTTTTGCTGTCCCTTCTTATGCCATGAGCTCTTTTCTGTTATCTGATTCTTTTTGTCATAAATTGGATATGGTCTTTAAAAACTTATGGTGGGGTTTCCTTAGGGATAAGCTTCGTAACCTATCTCTCAAATCTTGGAGCTCTATGTGTTTGCCTAAAGACCAAGGAGGTTTGGGTTTTCGGCTTATGAAAGACATCAATTTATCTATCATTACAAAGCTGGGTTGGAAGCTTCTCACTGATCATGACAGTCTTTGGGTTTCTCTCTTCAACAGGAAATATATCAAGTATGGTAATCTTTTATCTTGTCCTCTATCATATGGTTCTTTTATTTGGAACGGTATTAAAGCCATTGTACCTATCTTAACTCAGGGTGCTTGTTATATTCCCCATTTTTCCAGTCAATTATCAGGTTTTCCCCTTGGATCCCCACTATATTAGATTTTAAGCCTACTGCTCGCGATCCCTCCTTCACTGATCGCTTCCCTTTGTCAGTGGTAGATCTTATTTGCCCTTCAACTGGTTATTGGAATATGCACTGGATTTGTATGCTGTTCACTCTGGCTACTGTCTTGGAAATTTTGAAGATTGGCATTCGTCTTATCAGTGATTCTATTATTTGGACCCCTTCTTCTTCGGGTGTTTTCTCCACTAAATCTGCTCATCACCTTATCACATCTGAACGTATTGTGCCCATTTCCCCTCTCCCTTCTGCAACTTGGAAAGCGCTTTGGAAACTCAAACTTAATCATCGCTTGCATTTGCTTCATTGGAAAATGGGTTGGAATATTCTCCCCACAAAGTCCCCGTATTTCATGTTGCATTCCCTCTGCTCCCATTGATATTTCCTGCTCTCTTTGCTCTTTCCCTACTGATTCTCTGTTACACTTATTTTTCTCTTGTCTAATTGCTAGGGTGGTTTGGAGGAATTCTTTATGGCCTTTGGATAGCCTTGCTCTCCGAATTGATTCTTTGTTTGATTGGTTGTTTATTATTCTGCATCCGAAAACTATTGGGATTCCTGTCTCAGAATCACATCTATTTCAAATATTTGCTGCGGTTGCTTGTGATCATATTTGGTTTGCCCGAAATAAAGCTCTTCATGAGAATTTGATTCCCAATGCTCTAGATATCTCTAGCCGCATCAACAGGATTGCTTTGAATCATCATTCAGCTTGGAATGCTAAGCTTGTTCCCCACCTTGCGGTTTGGTCTGCCCCTATTACGCCTTTTTATAAGATTAATTATGATACAGCTATTCGACCATCTTTCTCGGCTCAGGCTGCGGTTTGCAGGGATTCAACGAGTTCTATTGTTTAGTGTTCTTCTATTATAAGCCCACCTTGTTCTGCCCTTTTGGGTGAGGCTACTGTAGCTTTATTGGCAGCTCGTATTGCTCTCTTGTTGAATCTGTCTTCTGTCATTCTTGAGGGTGATTCTCTAGCAGTTACACTGGCACTTAACCACCCTAATATCACTCAAGATTGGAGGATTGCGTCCATGGTCTCCTGTATTATAACTACTTTTCCCATTACTACTAGTTGGCCTGCTAGTCATGTAAATCGAAGTGCAAACTTTTGTGCCCACAATGTGGCAAATTGGGCCGCAACTAGATTCTCATCTAGCTGCATTCCCACTCTCTCTCTTAGTTCTAGCTCCTTTCCTTCCTGTTTTGGAAAGTCCACTTCATCTTCTTTTTTAGTTCCCTAATTTGTATCTCGCTCTGTTGTACTTCTAAAAAAAAAAAAAAACACACAACTCTCTCTCTCTCTCTCTCTCTCTCTCTCTCCCTCTCCCTCTCCCTATGTGTAAAAAGATGATTTTCTGATAAGTGTTTTGTATATCTCACTGTAACGACTATGGAAAAAGATTTTTGCACAACACTTTGGTGCACAATATTTGCACATGTGGGACCTATTTGCTTGGGTCTCACTGATAAGTCTGGGTGTGCAAATGTTGTGTACCAAACGCTTCTCAACAACTATTATCACATGTAATGCAGTCGAGGATCAAAATTAGTTGTAATTTGTTGATCAAATTGTAGTTTGACCGACTCTTCTACGAAAGAGGTTTTGCTGGCCGGAAAGATGCTCGAACAAATAGGTCTATGATACCACTTTTGAAAATCATCAATTAGATCTATTGGTTCATATGATGGATCTCCATTGACTCCATAGATTCAATAATAATTTTTTAAGTGTGAGAATGTGAGAAAGAGAGGAAAAAAGGAAAAGAATTGTTTCTTTGATTTGAATGCCAATAGGTTAATACATTGAGGACTGATTCATGCACAACAAAAGTGTGCATAACTACATATATGGTGGGACTCATGCACCATGTATTTGGTTGGAGAGCTGATTGGTACACAACTGTTGTGCAGAGTCTTTTTTCTTGTGGTTGTGCACACTTATGTTGTGTAAAAATATTTGAGAACAGACTCTTGCACAACAATTGTGCACTTTTGTAGACACATAGGGTGAGACCCATGTAGTTAAACTTACTATATGAGTCTCACCTCATATGTTTACAAAAAATGCATAATTGTTGTGCACCAATAAGCCTCAAAGTATTAATTAAGGTTCAGTTGTTGCGAGTGTTGTACACGACCACCAAAGGCGCGTTGACAGACGCAGTCAACTTCTCCGTGGTGGATCCATTGAACTCGACCTTCCCTGCTGAAAGTATTGGTGGGTCACAGGTGTTAACGTACCGGTAATTGCCTTTCCCACCTTTCTCTTGCAATCACACTTCCACTGTTCCACACACTACCAACTTACCAAGATGTAATCCGTGGTGGCTCTCTCTCTCTCTCTCTCTCTCTCTCTCTGTGAGAAGTGAGAATCAAAAAAATGTCGTCCAATTCTCAGAAGAAGAAAAGCCTGCACTCTCTCTTGGCCACCAACCTCAGTAGCAAACTCACCATCTCAATCCCATCGTCCGCCCAAGACCCCGAGCTCGACTTCGACTTCTCTGAAGTTTTCGGCCCCTCAACCACACACCATCACCAACACCCAAACCCCATCCCCTCATCATCACCGCCGTCCACGTCATCCTCCGCCCTCCCCCCAGGGGACCCACCCGTCATCCACCACCGGTCCCACTCCTTCGTGGGCCCCTCCCCCCGCTTCACCCTCTCCCGCTCCCTCCCCATCCACACACCCGAATCCGAATCCGAGTCCGAGTCCGACACCGAAGCTAGAAATGGACCGAGTGATGCCGATACGAGCGAGGATGTGGGGAAGTTTGGGCCTGGGGATTTCGAGATTCTGAGAGTTGTGGGGCAGGGGGCGTTTGGTAAAGTGTTCCAGGTGGTGAGGAAGAGAGCGAAAGCGAGAGCGAGTGCTCCTAATGGTGAGTGTAAAGAAGAAGGAAATGGTGATGGGATATATGCGATGAAGGTGATGAGGAAGGACACAATCATAAAGAAGAACCATGTGGATTACATGAAGGCCGAGAGGGACATTCTCACTAAAGTCGTCCACCCCTTTATAGTTCAGCTCCGCTTCTCCTTCCAGGTACTCTTTCGACTTAAACTTGTTCTTTACTATGCCTGCTATCTTGTGTATACAATCATGGTCTTTATATATATATATATATATATAGTGTTTGGCCCATGTGATGCAATAGTTCAATTCAGTTTACAAATTAAAAGTTATGCTATATTGGGCATGGTAGATTATAGATTCTACAAGGAGGACTAGTCGTCCTTATAGAATTACTCTTCCTTAAGAAATGTTTTCACATCTCTGCTGGATAAAAAATTTGGTTGTGTAATGTGTTTTGCGGTATCTTCTTTTGATTAGTAGAAACCATCTCTTTTGTCCCTCCTGACCGAACCCGCTAAAAAATCAGAATAGAAAAAGTTGTTCTTGTTGAGAGCGGAAACATCTTTATCTGAGGAGGACACCTCGTCATCCGGCTCATCCTCGGATCCGAAAATAAAACTGAGACAAAAAGGATTGTTTCAGCGACATATATAATCAGACTGAATAGGATTTGATAGAAAACCATTAGTTCTCTAAAGGGTGCTGCTTTACATGTATAATTTTGGCTTAAGAGCGTGCTAATTTTGTGTGTGTGTGTGTGCGTGTGTGTTTTTCCACTAGGGAATGGTGGTTGTATCTTCATGATAAATTGTCAAATATAGTTTGAAATTTGTGACCCTTCCTTGTGAACTTAATTGGGAATTAGAATGTTGTAATTTTTCTTTTGTGGATTTCATTGCAGACAAAGTCTAAGCTTTACTTGATTCTGGATTTTATAAATGGAGGGCATCTCTTCTTTCATCTGTACCGGCAGGGAATCTTCAGGTACCTTCTGCAGTGCTGTTTAAACTTTTAGATTTCTAATCACATTGTATGTCCGCCTGTTTGATTTAGGCTTTGGGTGTGTCTTGATGTGTAGTGAGGATCAGGCAAGGGTTTATACTGCTGAGATAGTATCTGCTGTTTCACATCTTCACAAGTGCGGAATTGTGCATCGGGATCTTAAACCTGAAAATATTCTCATGGACGCCGATGGGCATGTAATGGCCGTGCCCGTTTACGCATTTCTTTTGTAGGAACTTGCATGGAAGTCATGAAATGTGCTTTTCTTGCATAGATATGTTGTCTTCGAAATGATTTGGCTTTTTCTTTTTTTTTTTCCCCCCTAATGTTGGTACCTATGATACAGGTTATGCTAACTGATTTTGGACTGGCAAAGGAAATTGACGAATCAAGTAGATCAAATTCTATGTGTGGGACCACAGAGTACATGGCTCCAGAAATTTTGCTGTCTAAAGGCCACAATAAAGATGCAGATTGGTGGAGTACTGGGATACTCTTGTATGAGATGCTAACTGGGCAGGTAATACCATTTTGTGAAACTTTTAGTACTTTTAAGAATTTCCAGATTTTGACTTATGAACATGTCTTCTCAGGAAGTGGTTTTAGTAACCAAATGAGCTTTTTTGACAACCATGGTTTTCATGTCACCCAAACAATTGTCAAATATCCAATCAAAGCGAGTAACCTATTGTTAGTGTGTGCCAATGTCAAAGGGTCAAAAGTTTGGTAGTCCGGTTCTTCCCTCGAAAGGGAGCGTATATTGTTTCCTAGAAGAAATGGGATAAAAGAAGATGATAAGGGACAAATCTTTCTGAATTAGCTAGTTATGAAGTTTCTCTTTCCATACTTCAGGCAAAAATGAAGTGCATCTGTAAAAAATAGCAGCTTGTAAGTTGTGGGTACTTCATCATATTGGGCTATCCATGCAAGAGAGAATCATTATTGAGAAAGGTTGGGCTAACTTGTAGAGTGCTAGGAAGTTGTTCCTCTTTTCCTTTGGCTTTCATGCCTTTCGGGTATGTATTCAACTGTCGAGTTGAGCAGATGCCTCATACTCGTGTTCTTCTCATGTTCAGTTCGCACAGGTGCTCAGATTTTAGCATCCATAATTCCATATAGCACAGATGTCATTCACTCACCTGGTTTGGACTGCCTTGTTCCTCATTGAACTGAGTTGCTCCTTTCTTGGGCCACAATATTTAGGGTGCTCTTGATTGCGGAGGAATGTATCATGAATGTTGGTTCCAATGCTGTTTCAGTTGCTTCATTTATTGCCACAAATACCCTGTATAAAGGATCAAAAAGCTGTTACCTCAAGCTACCAATTTATTATTGTTTGTTCCAAAGTTGATAAATGTTTCTTCCTGCAGCCACCATTTACACATGCAAATAGAAAGAAACTTCAGGAGAGAATCATTAAAGAGAAGGTGAAACTTCCATCCTTTCTTACCAGCGAAGCCCACTCTTTGCTCAAAGGAGTAAGTATATCCTTTCCATGTGGTTCTCTCTTTCTCTCTCTCTCTCTCTTCTTTTGCCTTATTTTATTTTATTTTATTTTATAATTTCTATCTGTTGAATAAAAG
The DNA here is from genome assembly GCF_958979055.1 of Alnus glutinosa. NCBI lineage: Eukaryota > Viridiplantae > Streptophyta > Magnoliopsida > Fagales > Betulaceae > Alnus > Alnus glutinosa. The sequence continues at coordinate 4,267,648 of NC_084893.1, forward strand.
ATTAAGAAATTTCTATTTCTCTTTATTTTTGCAGTTGCTGCAGAAGGAACCATCAAGAAGATTAGGCAATGGGCCTAGTGGAGGGGATGATATCAAAAGTCATAAATGGTTTCGATCAATCAACTGGAAGAAATTGGAGACCAGAGAATTACAGCCTAAGTTCAAGCCAGATGTGAGTGGAAAAGACTGTACAGCCAATTTTGACCGGTGCTGGACAGCAATGCCTCCAAATGACTCGCCAGCTGCCACACCAACTGCAGGCGAACATTTCCAAGGTTATACTTATGTAGCACCTAACCCTTGGCTTTCATCGGGATAAACTTAAGGCTTCTGGCTGAGAACAAAATTTTGATGATATCTATTATTGTGAAGATCTTTATAAACGTGTGCGCATTATGGCGGTTAATCTGAGCCTTCAATTCTCATTTGCTCCATTCAGAAATAAACAACGATTTTGTGATGGGGTGTATTTTGATACGTAGCTTATCAAAGTACACACCATCACAAAATCGTTGTTTGTTCTTAATTGGAGTAAATGGAAATTTAACGCTCAGATCAGCAGCCATAATGCACACACGTTTATAAATATCTTCACAATAATATGATGAATGGTGGTAGCTATGTATTTGATGTGCTATACTCCTAAAGATGTTTCGGCCATTTGTACCAAACACAGTCAATTTTATTTTTCTCCCTTTTGTTTGCGACTCAAATCTTCCATGACTCCAACTAGGGTGGCTTTCTTTATATGGTCATCAGCTTTGAGCAAAATATTGACGTATGATAACTTGCGTAAGATGAATGTTATAATGATTGAGTGGTGTTGTTTGTGTAAGAAAAGTGGAGAGTCTATTGATCATTTGTTGCTTCACTGCGAAGTCGCCCGGGATCTTTGGAGCTACGTTCTTATTTTTTTGGGGGTAGAGTGAGTTATGCCACACACGGTGTTGGAGTTGTTGAATAGTTGGGAGGCGGTGATTGTGTATGGTAGTGCTAAAGAAGCTTGGCGGTTAGCTCCTTTATGCTTATTGTAGTGTATTTGGCGGGAGCGGAATACGCGGCTCTTTGAAGATGTAGAGACATTTATGGTGGAGCTACATAAGTGGTTGTTCAATACATTATATATTTAGATAGCGTCTTATCATAGCTTAAATGTTTTTACTTATGTAGATTTTTTTAAATTATTCTATGTTCGTCCCTTTTAGAGGCTCTCTTGTATACTTTCCATGTATAAGGATTGTGCTCTTCTGCCCTTATTTTGAATAAATTGCAATTACTTATAAAATAAAATAAAAAAATTTCATGACTCCGATAATGTTGGATTCCTTCTCAACAAATCTAAAAATTCTTCGTATGTATGTAAAATCAAATAAATAAATAACTCTATAATTAAATTTTAAAAAAAAAAATCATTTTATTAAAGAAAAAAGGCAGAAGTAGAGGTTCATATCTGATGTACATTATTTCTAACCTAATCTTGAATAAATAGTATCCTGGATTTTCACTTACTACTTGCTTACAGCTTGATCTTAAATTCTCGTTACTTTTTTTTAAATGCTTACAGTTAAATAATGTCTTGAAGTATGTCTTTTTTTATGTTTCATTTCATTGATTCTACCCATATCAGCTAGAATATGTCACATAAGATGAGAACTTTGCCATGTGAAGTTCTGTTAATTCCTTATGTGATTGATAAATCAGTATTTATTACTACTGATCATGTAAGTTAGTAATGCTAGAGAATGCCAAAAAAACAATGTTTATCGATGTGAGGCTGTAGAAAAAGAGAGAATTATTTGATGACCTAACAAATGATAAGACCCTAGATAGTGTACGTTGTATAGAAAATGAGGATCCAAACATTTAGCTACAGGTAGCGAGTGGGTTTTTAAGGTTTTGAATCATGCTGAAGTTGGTGGATTAATCAAAATTGCAGCAAACATTTTATTTTATTTTTCCATTTTTGTTTATATTTTCATCATCGAGTCTTAAAGAGCCAGCCATATTGTCTTTCTTATTATGAAGTTAATTGTGCTGGTCCTATGATGATTGCACATTGATCATGTTTATAATTCTCCTTTTGTGCAAGTTGGAGATCGAGCATGATAACTTGAAATGGCCTTTGAAATTTTAATCCAGTTACCAATCGAAGCATATCATCAGAATATCCAATCTCTAAACTAGATTGTGGCCACTGGCCAGACTTCCAAGTTACTTTAATTTGATGGATTGTGTTTGTGTCTGTAACGTCCTGGGGAAGGTGACAGAAAGCAATGAGGAACAGTAAAGAGAAAAGCAATATTGCAGAACAATCTTGTTACATTTCACTTTTATTTGATGCAACAAAAATAAATTTAAAAATACTAGTTTAAATCTAGGCATCTAAGAAACTTTAATTTGTTTTTTATTTGAAAGCGATTGGCATGAATTTGATTTCATTTATCTTTCATTTATGTTATTAGAATTAACCATGCAAGAGACAAGAGTAAGCTCAGTTAATCAAGGTTGGTGAGGACCCCCTTCGATGGTCATGGAATATATGTTAGATCAGGCCTTTGATCATCTCTTCTGAAAATTAATTGGTGTTTATTGAGGGAAGCCAAAACCTTTTATGGCATTTGAAATTGTACCCTGTAAGGCATGTTCTAAGAGCCGTTCAGTAGAGCAGAACGACATTGTTGGTTGCACCCCAACAATATCACTTTTCACACTTTCACAAGCATGGATAGGTGGGAGGAATAGATTCTTCCAATTAAGCGTAGGCCCCCAGCAATTCCCTAAAGAAAGTGTTGTTTCCTTGGCTGTTACTACTAATTACAAGGAGTTTACACAAAGGCAGAAGAAGCCAGTTAGAAAAATCACTTAATCTATACCCCTGCATTGCTTTGCAAGCAAGCAATCGCTTGCTTGTTGCTTGTTGCTTGTTTTATTTATATACCCATTTTCACCAGTCAGCTGCAATCATCTCAGTTGCTCTTAGGGAGAGTAAGTAGCCTGTTACAGCCATGAGGAACGAGTCCCTTTGTGAGAAGTCGATAAAGATGGCGGCGAACATCATTAAGATATTGTCTTTTTCTGTCGCAAAGATGACTCTCGGAGCAAGCGGACATGCGGCAGCAGCCAGAAGCTTTGAACAGCCTTTGTTGGACTCTGCCATGGTTGACAACAAACCAGTGCCGTCCCAGATTGACGGGAGCCAACGATCGCAGCAACAACCTGAAGCAGAAGAGGAGAATGATTCTACGTATGAGATCATTGAGATCCACGAAGAGATGTGTGTTGATGGTAGGGCTTCTGCCTACATTAAAAAGGTACATGAGAAGAACCGAAATAATTATGATGCATCAAAGTTTTCTTCACCTCGTGCATCACTCAATTAACTAGCCATCTTCATCTGTGTTGTTCTTAATATTGTCTGCGTTTTTTTTTTTTTTTTTTTTTTTTTGTGTAGATTTAAAAAAAAAAAAAATTAAATTAAATGAGATGGCTTATCTTTCTTGCTTGCTTGGACAAGTTAGTGACTATTGCCTTCTAATTTTCTAAGGTGTATTATAGATTCTCCTGGTTCCTTTTCCCCTTGTTGAATAGGGCTCATGGTCCTCGACAAAAGCCTTTTTAAAATAATTAATTAATTTTTAAATAAATAAATAAAACTAAATAGAAGCAATTAATGCAAGATACACATAGAAGAGTGGGGAACCTCAACAAGCTCCCTGATACAGTGCCAAATAAAAGCTAGAAATTGGCCAAATAAATTAAATGATCTAATCCAATAGCTTCTAAAATAATTAAGCTTCTTTTAGAAATTTGAGTTAAATATATTTTAACCCCCCAAACTACCAATGCTTATAGATTATGGCCCCACAAACTACCACTTTCTGATTTTTTGGCCCCATTCGTTTATTTATGCCGTCAATTCTAACAGAAATTGGTCAAGAACTCGAAAATACCCCCCCTTTAACCATGAGAATTTCAAAGTGTATGAGGGGTATTTTCGGATTTCTGTTTAGAATTGATGACATAAATGAATGGATGGAGCCAAAAAATAAAAAAGTGGTAGTTTGGGGAGCCAGAATTTAAGCATTGATAGTTTGGAGGGTCATCCGGAGAAATGGTGGTAATTTGGGGGGTTAAAATATATTTATCCCCAAGCAAATCAAGACAATGATTTAGTCAAATGTTTCAATGTTTTCGAATGTTTAGTCGTACTTAAGAAATTTGGTCCATTAAAAAAAATACTTTTAACATACCATATAATACTTTTTATTTTTCATAAAATAATTTAAGCTTAATGCTATGCGTATAACTCTTTTATAATTTTTTTTATGAATATCAAATGTTGACACGTATCATCAAGTTATAAAATAGTTGTAGCTGTAGCATTACTAAATTCTTCAATGCATTCACTCTCTAGTCTTTATGTCAATTCACGATATTTTTCGTAAAATGTATTATCTTTTTTTTTAAAAAAAAAAAAAAAACCTATATTATATGCCCTAGATTTTTTTCTTATGATAATCAAGAAAAGCATTCGTCCATGGCAGTGATAAATCATAATTTTGACGTAAGAAAAACTTGTATGAAATAAAAGGAACAGAGAATATAATATTTTAGCTTGATTTCTATGCTCTAATTTCGCTCTTTTCGCCATGGTCGGTCGCTGACTGTAGCTCAAAGCTCGGGGTATTTGATGAATCATTCGATAGACTAGTCAAAGCAGCTTGAGCAATACGTTGTTGAACTTGATTCGATTTAATTAATGTGCCGGAGTTGTTTCTGTTTTTGGGTAGTTTCGGAGCTATTAAGATAATGGGAGGAGGAAATTGTTTGGTTCCTTCTTCCTTCTTCCCTTGTCGACCCCAAAAATGTGTAAACTGGAAACTCTCAGGTTAGAAGTTGGAAATTTGGAATGCGGGCGTTGAATGAAAAAGCCTCCGTTATTTGAAACTTCAGGGGACATTGCCAGACTGCCACCTGTTACAGCTCCTATCCGGTACAATCACTAAAAATCATCAATGTTTGGCCCATTAACCCTAAAGCCCAATCCTATGCCTACGTCGCCCCATCTTCAACTCAATCCGGGTATTTTGGATCCGGATTCCTGCTGTTTCAATAATAATTGGAGCATTTTTATCGGGCTAGTCAAAATAACTCAAATATAATTTTGGCCAGCTGAGATGCTTAAATAATAAACAAGACCAGAATGAGCTGTATCTTGCTCACCAAATTGGAAATCGGAGAACTCACCAAATATAAAAAAAATTATTAAACAATCTTTTAAGATAGGTCTGTTCGGGTGTTAAATTTTTGAAATCAAAATTGAATTTTTATTTTGTTTACAAAGTTCAGATTTGACTTTTTAAAAAATAGTAGAATAAATTTATTGAATCAGATGTAAATGCTCTCTACCGTAGGAAATTGCTTATAAGAATATTTGACATTCATACAACATATTTCTCTCTCTCTCTCTCTCTCTCTCTCTCTCTCTCTCTATATATATATATATATATATATATATATATATATTTAAGTAATTCAGCAAACTGAATAAGTTATGAAATTTTGATCTATGAATAATATGAGCCAAAATTGTTTTTATTGTTTTCAAAATTGAAAAGCATTAGTCAAAACGACAGCAAACAGTGAGAGATTTTCCTTTTACTTTTTGTTAGATTCTCCCAGCTTTTATTACAAATTTTGGCGACAACTTTTGTAATGGATGAAATAATTAAACATAAAAATGACATAATTAATTAATAAGGTATATTGTTGCGTAAACAAGCATTACATTATGGTTTCCAAAGTAGCAATGTAAAGCATGATAGCTACTATTCTCTACCCGAATGAACAACCAATCAACACATGGGATGGATTTAAACCTTAGAAATGTATGACCCGCACGACAACATTAATTATAGCACCCCCCCCCCCAACAACCATGATCCATTATTGAGTATGATCCACATTCACAAGAAGATTTAATAATAAAGTGTCCAATTCACCGAAAAGGGGAAGAAAATGCCTCACTACCACTCATCCACCCTGATATTTTTACCCAAAAAGCGATTAAAAATAATAAAAACAAACCAGACCAGACCCACAAAAAGTCCATGTTATTTTCAGTTATATCAGGCTATAAGCTAACATCGGAAACAGCCAAAAGACCAAGAGGCAAGAATCTAACATAATACCATAAACCAACAAGAAGATAAAGACACGACAGTTTTTGGGTCTGTACAAAACAAGCAAAGGATCAAATTCAGTTGCCTAATTTACCTTGTCTTCTCTAATCCATTGTCTCTTTCTTTTTTGAGATTTTTTTTTTTTTTTTTCTAACCCATCTGCGCTAATTATGAACCATTTTCCATTGTTTAATTAACGACCTCTCTCAAGCAACGGTGATGATGCTGTCCCCATTATTGTTGAAGCTTGACATTGCCTGGAAAGCCGAATGCCTCGATGGTGACTCCCTCTGATCCGAGGGCAAAGAAAGCTTGAGAGTCAACGGTGACGAATTCAAGTTAAGGTCAGACATGGTTGAAGCACGATGACCCGTGTGGACAGGAATCGGATGGACTAGATTCGACGACGAGGCGGCATTGGTCTCCACGTTTCCCTGTCTTAGGTTGAGGTTTTCCATTGGGCTCTCAATGGGGACAGGAACCACTGCCGGACCAACAGTCATCGGAAAAGCAGACATCATAGGAAACCCACCAAAATTGCAAGCCTCGGATGGTGGCAATGGATGTGACTGCGAGGCATTATCTTGATGATGCCCTGCTTCTTCTAGTTCCATTGGAATCGCCGTTACCTAATACACCCACATCGGAAAATGGTCACGATTCATGAAAAGCTTGTCTTTCTTTTCTTTTCTTTTCCTTCTTTTTCAGTTTGGTTGTTGAGAAAACGTAGCAAAATGCAAAGAAAATCACAACTTTACAAAAAGAAAAACCCAACTCAAGAAAAGAATCTGATAAAACTAATCTGCCTTCGAATGGGTCAACTATCGAAAACTCTAAGAAACTAAAAACCACCACAACGTCTTAGGATTCTTCCTCTTCACATTTTTGTTTACTATCCCCAAGTCTTCTCAACACCAAAACTAAGAAAAATAACATAAAAATGAGAGCACCACTTCTTTTATGGAATCCTTTGATAAAAGTCACAGAAATAAGAAAACCATACAAACAGTTTCAGAAACAGAGATTCTTTTTTTCTTTTCTTTTCTTTTTCTCAGCAACCAAAACAGAGAGAGAAAGAGAATAGAGAAGTAAAAAGTACCGTATCGGTGGTGATGTCGAAGAGGCTAGATCTGCGGCGGCGGCGGTTGAGATTGGAGCGGCGGAGAAAGTACTTCTGAGCATGGCTTGCAACCTGCGTTGGCGTGCGAGTCTTCACGAAGTTTCTCGATATTCCTCTCCAGTCTCCTTTCCCTACCTTCTGCAATCCCAGCAGGAACAGCTTGTGCTCCTCCTCCGTCCACGGAACCCCTGCAATACTCAAATACCATCATCCACAAAATCAATCCAATTATACATACCCATCAATCAAAATATTTAAAATACTACAATCGTTTGGAAAAATATAAATACATAAAACAGGATTTCTCAATTAAGACAAGCTTGATCATAGAAAAATTGACCAAGAAAAAGGAAAAGGAAACAGATTTTGACAAACAAATCAATTATTTTGGTATCGAAATATTGAGAGAGAGAGAGAGAGAGAGATGATCGGCGATCTGAATCGGACCTCGCTTGCGCTCGCGCTCGCGGTGGGAGCGGGAATTGGGAACGGCGTCGTCTGCAGAGGCGTAACCGGCACCTGCGACGTCGTCTTTGGTGCTGGTGTTGGTGTTGGTGTTGGTGTTGGTGTTAACCTTGGACGGGTCCTCGGGCTGGGGCTGCTCGTACTGGGACAGATTGTTCATGCTCACACTCTTCCGCATCGCGTCCACCACCACCCTCACCCCGAACAGCATGAACTCCCCTGCGCCGCCCGCGTCTCCGCCACACGCGCGAGACATCTCCGCTTCACCCTCTTCTAGTTCTCGCTGCGGAGACTGGAGACGTGGTATCTCTTGAAGCCGTACAAGTGGAAAATGAAGAGAGAGAGAGAGAGAGAGAAATAAGAAATTTGTGATGGATACGTGGGCTTTGGTCGACAATTATATATAGACGCACTCATAGATGGGGTGGCACCATGTGGATGTGTGGGTGTAAAGGCGTGGCCTCGTTTCTCAATTCCATTTGTGTCCTCTACGTGGCTAATGCCTAAGATCATTTTTATTTTTACATTTTTTTAAGATTTTTATCAATTATCCTCATCTTTAATCAAATTGGTCATATGTTATTTGATCGAGATCATCTTGACGGTGTTGTTACGTTATCTAAATTTTTTTAAATAAATAATATTATACATTACATCTTTATTTTATTTGGCTGAAACCAGCTGATGTAACATATTCATTCGTCTTTGATTTTTTTTTTTTTTTTTTTTTTGTTTAAAAAAGAGTGAGTAGTATTAATCACATCAGTCCAACACAATGATAATGAAATGAGGTATAATATATAGCATTACTCTTTTAAATAATGTGATATTATATACACAGTCAATACAACCAAATAAAATTGAACTTTAAAAAGGTAAAATATTTATTTAATTCACAAATTAAGACTTTTATCGTTATCGTTTTCTCAATTTGTGGCAGTTCTTTTTATTTTTTTTATTTTGAATATATTTAAATAATGGGTTTGGAACTTTGGATCATTTGGTTAGTTCTTTTGCATATTATACAAGTGATTTTTTTTTTAATTTTTTTTTTTTATATAATCTTTGACGTTATTCTATTTGGTGTAGTTCCTTTTTGCTTAGGATTCAAGATAATGATGCATTGGTTTTGTTGTGATTGGTAAATCATGATCATAGGTTTATGTGTGACACAAAATGTCAAAAATTGGTGGATCTCATGTATATATATAATAAGCATGAGGTTCATTTATCTTTGTTATTTATGAACATACCCAGTAAGAGTCCAATCAATCCTTGTCGTGGTGTGGGGGTTCAAAAAATGAACAAATACCGCTTCAAGGCATTTTAGAGCCCATCTTACATATTACCATCAAATTGAAGTCTCTTCTTAGTTCTTAGAAATAAATTGCTCCAAAAATGAAGAAAAAAATATGAGTAATGCTATTATATTATTATTATTTTTATATTTTAAATAAAAAAAATAATAATAATCCAAAACACATTAACATATGCACCTTTTTCAGGAATTTTTTTGGAATTAATGCGAGATGATAGGATAGCAAAAATGTGTGGATATGAAACTATAAATCGTACATGCTGCGGGATTCACAATATCTCATGTGGTCACACATTTCTCTGCCATCCACATGTTGAACATTAAAGTTGATAGAAAAATAAATTAATTAATTAATTAATTAACTCTACAAGTACGAAAAAAGCATCTACTTCGAGTTGGACGAAAAACGAAGCTGAACAAAAATATTTTATTTTTTATTTTCGAAATAAAATTATTGATAAACAATTCAAATATAAAATAACTTTCAAATTTATATTACATTAAAATATTTTTTCAAATAAAAAATAAACTTTCCAAAACACACGTATCGTAAACTATCTCACATGTAATTTTAATAAAATTAAGAGAGTATGTGATTCTAATATATATTTTAAATTAAAAATTTATGTAAGAATTACATATTATATATAAAGATATATGTTAATTTAATAGATTAAATTAAAAAAAAAAAAACAAAACAAAACAAAAAGAAGAATCGTTTGGGTTTGCGATTTTAAAAAGTGCGATTTAAAAATAGCAATTTTAAAATGTGTGATTTAAAAAAATGATTTTTAAAAACGCAGTTAAGCGTTTAGCAAAATCGCAGTTTGACCTTTAAAATCGCAGGTTAGCCTTTTAAAATACAGCTTTTTCAAAAAAGCATCAAATTGCCTACGATTTGAATAAGCATTTTTCTACGTTTTCAAAACGCAATTTTTTAAAAACGCAGTTTCCAAACGGTTCATTTTCTGCGATTTGGTTTAAAATCGCATTTTTTCTCTACGAAATCGCAATCTCAAACGCACTCTAAGATTGACTAATTTATTTATGGACAAAAATTTCTTACTAATTGGTTTGTAGGAAATTTCATACAACACACATATACGAGTGACATATGTCCTTTAAACATGTGAGAAACACATGTTTTTTTTTTATTAATGCTTTTAAAAAAGCATGTGAGAAGCACATGCTATTAAAAAACATGATTCTCACATGCCAAGGGACACATGTCAATCTTATATGTGAATTGTATAAAATTTTCTATAAACCGGTTTGTAGGAAATTTCTGTAATTTATTTATGGGAAAAATCAAATCTAGTCTCTAGGTTTTCAATTTCGACAATTAAGTTATTACATTTTATTTTTAGTTTCACATAGGTCATTCCATCATTATATACTGTCAAATTAATTAACGGTATGTTACGTTAGACTAATCAATTAATTAAACGTGACTCTTGCTTGACACGTTAAGCGCTAGTTGTACATGTTGTGTGATACAATTATTTTAAATTACGAATATACCTAAATAAAATAAAATAAAAATTAAAACAATTAGAACAATTTTTTAGAGCGGTGGTCGACCACCGCTAATTGGTGAGTTGTGTCGCCCCTAACCGCTTGACTTGTCAAACTAGAGTCGGGGAGCATTAATTAATTGAATAACAAGTTAATGAAGGGACCTATTTGAAATTGAAGGAAAATTTAAAAACTTATTTACCTGAATTAAAAACTTAATGACTAAATTGATGGCAGTTTAGGTAAGCCAAGGCATTAAAGGAGATAAGCATGAGCTATGAGGTAGAGTAGTATAGCCTGGAAGACTTTTAAGCACCAATGACGGAGTAAACTTACTATTGAGCTAATTTTGAAGCACGTGTTTAAATGTAATTTGCTTTATTTCAAATGACCTCATACCCAGGATTGCAGCAGATGCACTTTAAATATGAATTAAAGTATTTTTCTAATTTGTTTTTTTTTTTTTTTTAAAATTAATATATTGAATTGGCATTTATCTAAAGTCTATATGAGTCACTTACATTTTAATATAATTACATAAATGTTTGATTAAAAGTACATACATTTTGAATAAATATCAGTTTAACCTTAATTAACGAATTTGGATTAGGTGCTGTAAAATAATTTTTTTATGAGCGAGAGAGAGAAAAGTTAAATTTGAAAAATTAAAAAAGCTACGCACATATACTTAATTAATTAATTAATTTATTTATTTTGACAACATCTAAGCCAAATCCCAGTTTAACAGACTGAATTGAAGTAATTACTATCACCAATGTAGAGAAAAACTTTGTTAGGGGTTGAAATAGTTTCTTACTAGGCTTACTTTTAAGGGAAACTTCACTTATATATATATACACGAACTACCAAGCAATTTTTAACGTTTCTTTTAAACTTTAAAAATTTACGGTGCGGGGTTCAATCTTTTAGCTCAATTCAATTACTCCCTACTGGTTTTAATTTTTTAATTTTTTAATTTTTAACTTAAACAGCTAACACGTAAAATGTTTATTCTATCCCTATAAAATCTCCAAAAATACCACTATGCCCATAGTTTAAAAAACATTAAAAAAAAAATCAGGAAAAAAAATAATAAAAAAAAGAATGGCCCTCTCCGTGGCTGTGGGTCATTTTGCCCTATTTTTTCACATTTATTTTTTATTTTTTTTAAAAAAAATCCTATTTAATAAAGGAGTATTTGGGTTTTTTTTTTTGTTCATCTAGCATATTTTTGAATTTCTACATTATAAATTTTTAAAATTTAAAAGATCATTAAAAATTAGAATAAGTGAAATTTTTCCTTGGTTTTACGAAGGCAAGTAATTAAAAAAGCAGTGGATATGATATCACCTCGTCTCATGACATTATTCAACCACCACCAATTCATGTTGTCACTTCGGAATATATATATATATAATTAATAAATAAAATGAAAAAAACACTGCACATGGGCCAGTCAAGATGAATCTAGTCAAACCACCCAACTTGTCTCAACAAATTGTTTAATTAAAACAAAAATGTTATCCAAACCAATAATTAAATTAAATTAACTCGTCCAACCCAAACTCCATACTGAAGAGCCGCATCTTAACCTTAATTTTTTTTATTTTATTTTTTTCTTTCCAAAATGCCATGCCCAGTTGGCAGTCATCATAATATTTTGCTAACAAATAATAAGTCCTTGATAATTGATATAACCAACTTTGAGAGTGTGTTTGGCACTTTGGTGTCGCAATTTTTAAATAAAATTATTAAAAAAAAAATGTCCTGGTTCAGAGAGAAAAAAAAAAAACGATTTAAAGTAGGCTTGGTAATTCGGGTTGGCGTGTCAACCCATCGGGTTAGCGTGTCAACCCATTTAACTAATTTGGTAAAAAATGTGTAATTATCGCGTCATAAATATGTTATAAACGGGTTGATAGGTCATAAACGAGTCATAAACAGGTTGGTAGGTCATAAACGGGTTATAGCTTAAACCCAAACCCTATATATTCGTGTCGAATTCGCGGGTCGTGTCAAAATTGCCAAGCCTAATTTAAAGGCGTGAAATTTTGATTTTCAAAACACACGTTATAAGCTTACAAAATTTGAACTTTCGAATTTCATTGGGCATGAAAGAAATTTGAGAAAGAAGGGAAGACAAGAAAGTAGTAAAAATGTTGAAGAGGAGAAAATCCGCACTTGAACTTGAGACTACGTGTGTCACGTGCCGTATCGATTGCTTGTTTGTCCTGTCCAAAACTTCTGCGATCGAATGCTTTTTTAGAGGTTAAAATTGTAATTTTATCAAATACCTAATTATATTAATAAAAAAAATGGTATTTTGATTTATTTTATTTTAAAGTAATTATTTTTTAAAAGTAGAGATTTATTAGAAACCGTTAAATCAAAGAAACAAGATTGATTGAGAGTAGAATTATTGAAAGGCACAATAAATTATTTGACAGGTGGAAAGAGAATGGCGCAGAGAGTGTACGTGGACCGTCCGCTTCGCATATTCGGTTGCTGTCCATCGAGAGTGGGAAGAAGATATCTTTTTTTTTGCTATCGTACGCTTTTAACATAATGGCCTTCCATGGTGGGTTGCTTCTGGGAGGATAAGCTAAGATAAGGTTTGTGGTGTTCCACTCTCCTCACATGCCTTCGCATTCAATTCATGCCAAGCTAATTGCATGCATAAATTATTTAATTAAATTCTTCTTCTTCTTTTTTTTATCGATTTCTATTTTCGTGATGATTACAGATGATTTAACAGGGTACGACAGAATTTTAACTTTATTGTAATTTACCTTCTATTTTTAAATATAATGGGTTGTCTGATTTTATACATAAAAATAAAAGATGAGCGTTAGAGTATTAATTAAATGATTTGATTCATTATTTTAAATTGCTACCATCGTGATAAACTATTCATCTTCTTAGGAGTCAAAAGCTTTACTTGATTAGGATAATCTTTTAGGAAGGATAATTAATGTGAGATCTCTTTGATTAGGATAAATTTGATAACTTCACATTCGTTTGAATATATTAGTTGTTCACTTTATCAATAATTTATCTTGGAAGCTATTTTTTCACACTAAAAGCCTTTATAAGGCATTTGATGTTGAATAGAAACGTATCAGAAGTTAATTATTCTCTGTTTTTCATAGACAACTCGTTTACATTGGACATATATTTACTATGTTTTCCTTGTACAAAACACACTGTCTGAATCTTAGAAATTCGGGTAGTTTAAAAAAGAGGGGTTATAGGGTTTATCTGCTTCAAGAATGTGAATCTTGCATTTTAAAATGCCTAAAAGAGGTGAGTTCAAAGCCCTTATTTTAAGCTGCCCAAATTTTTATAAAATTCAAATAGCCTAATAGTAAGAATTCTCGTCCGAAGCAAACCAAAATCTTATCATCTTATTCGTGATGTTACTTTAAGTGCAATATGCCCAACTAAAAGAGGTGGTTTTGGTCTATCTCAACCTACTTTGAGGCAGTTGCGCAACCCTAAAACAAGTTGAAAATGATCGAAATACCTCCAAAACATGCTTTCGGTGACTATCCAACCAACCCTCGAGAAAAAGAACTACCCTAACATATATTGGCACGTGCGCATTTGCACACTTTGTTTTGGTAGGTAAGGACGTGTGGACACATTTGATGAATATTATTATAGAATTGTAAGGGACTTGTTTTTGGTCTTTCCTTTTTCTGTTGGGGTGCATCACATACGTGGACTCTGGTTAGAAGCAAAAATGAAGCAACTCGGGGAGCTTACCTAATCTGCAACTTTTTCCTGTAAAAGGGTGCCTACCATGCCCCATTTCAATAAAGAAGGATCATCCTTTACATCACAATCTTATTGTCACATCCCATCCCATCCAATTCCATTTTTCTTAGTGGTTTATGGACTTTTCAGTTCTTTTTTTTTTTGAAATTATATTAAATAGACATAAATAATGCAATATATTATACTTCCATCTCACTAAACTGATGTGAAAATGTTCATCGACTCTTTATTTATTTATTTTTTTTTTTTAATATGAGCTTCTAAGGACCGATGAACAGTACTACATCTGTCAAATGAAATAAAATATAATATGTAGCGTTACTCAATTGACATATGTTCAAAATTAATGTGATTCATTTAATGTTACACATTATAGATAACAATTTGTGTTTACGTGTCAGGTTTCGGTCTTGTTGAGATATTAATATAAGATATATAGGTAAATTCTAGCCCGACCCACTTAATTAAATGTGTTGAACCCCTAAATCACAACCATCTAATTTTGAATTTGATTTTTGTCGAGTTTGCAAGTCATATAAAATATTGCTAGCCATAATGTCGCGTATCGGGTTCGAGTCAAAACATGTATATAAAATTATATAGGTCAACTTAAACTCAATCTATTTAATCAAGCGGGTCAGAATCTTCAACCCTAACATTTTAATTTGATGTTGAGTTGATTCTCGGGTCGTGTTAACAACTGTGAACCCTACTATACACCCAATTAGCAAATATCCTCTCTTTCTCGCACGTGCACATGTGCAACATTTTTTGTGTGGTGATACTAAAGTAAAAAAGTGAACTTCTCATACTTTGTTTCCTCTTAGACTTTATGAAATGAAATGTGGTGATGCATGCATGACGGCTTATTTGTCTCCATTGGGTTAGAAAGAAAGATGGCTGATTTCTTCGAGACTAAGGATTGCCCTAGTGCTATCTATAAAAATAAATAAATAAAATAATAAAAAAAATAAAAAAAATGGTGTCATGGTCATAAGGTTAAACGACAAGGCATCCACGCATGTAAGGCCATCCTAAGCCGAAAGTCAGAAATTACTTTTACTATTCACAAACTTTTATTCTAACACCTAATCCCACGTTGAAAAGGGGATTAATTCAAATAGGCTAAAGTCTTATATTAATTTTTTATTAGGTGAGATCGAATTTTATAAATAATTTTAAGAAGTTTTAATTATAATTTGATCCATTTTTTTGGATGATAGTGACATATATGACTAGCGGGTTTCCGAATCATTACATTTATACACAATATGTTTGGTTAAAAGAAATAATTTCAATGATGATGATGGAAATATCTGCAATTGTGCACTAATGACATCAACAAATGTATACGAACCTTGACCATTTTAAAATCGATACTAAGAACCTGTGAGCTGCTTTAAGATATCAATGCCAATTCTATATTTGGATCAAGATTTTCAATGTAAACATCCGTTTCTTTGGACGTAAAATTTTTTTAAAAAAATAAAATTTCTCTGTACTTTAGTGTTTGGTACAATTGAAAATTTTGGTTAAACCAAAAACATTTTCGATTGATAAGAAATCCTCATTTAAGTTGCATAAAATAAATTTTATATTTTATTTTCGTAAATCATTTTATAAGTTTGAACTTCTCATTTTTGAACGCACTCTCTCTCTCAATTCATTCTCTGTTGTTGCTGGATGTTGTTGCCCATTGTCCATTGCCAGCCGCCATCAAAGGACGTTGGAATCCACCACCAGAGGTTTAGAGTTCACCGAAAAAAGTTTTGATGTAACATAAAAGCAAATATAACTTTTTGTTTGAAAAAGTGTTCTAATGTAACATTAAAGAGAAAACGGTTTTTTTTTGTTTTGAATTGTTTGTTAATATCTTTAATTTAAAAATAGAAAACAAAAAACAAAGTTGTTAACAAAGACGGATATCTTTTCCTTTTGCTTAGAAAAAAATCTATTCATTTTATATAAGGGTGATATCATGTTTACTTAAAACACTAGTAGCAAATTCCCTTAGATTTTTTTAAAAAAAATTAGGAAGCAAGCTACTTTTTGCTTCCATATTCAAATAAATTTCACAATAATTTTTATTATCATTTTCCTCCATCATTTAAATATTCTTTCAACTAAATGCTTTTAAAAAGAGAGAGGAAATAAAAAATCAATTAAATTTTCTTTTAAATAAATGATAGGAAAAAGAAAGAGTAGGAAAGAGAGGAAAGAGACAGTTTTGTTTTTGAAAAAATAAAATAATGGATATGAAAGAAAAAGTGCTACCCTATCCTTGGATTTTCCTTATTTTAGAGAACACCCATGGGAGTGTTGCATAGGTGTTTTTATGAGTTTTTCTTATACTTAGGAAAGAGAATAAAATTTAAGGAATATGTTACTAGTGCTCTTAAGGCACCCATGCTCCTAATTCCTAAAATTGATCCCCCTAGGTCCCCCTAAAGCCTTATGAGCAGAGTGTGGAGGCCACATGGTCAAGGGTGGAAATTATCTAGACATCCAGCTATCCAGATTTAATTTCAGACAAGAGTAGATGGCACAGTAGGAAAAAGTGATATAAATATTCTAGTAGTTTCAAGACATTCCACATTTGTCAGCGCATCACGCTGCCATTTCAAACATGTTGGAGACAAATTTAGTGGTATCTGCATAAAAATAGACAAAGTATTCTGCAGAATAACTCTATTTGATGTGAAACAATCCTCCCATTTGGCATTCATCAGGCTCTCCCTAAGCATTAAGCAATGTATGCATCTTAAGTTCAATTCAACTCTGCATCGTTTTCCAATCATCAAGTCACTCGTATTCATCAAAATCCGGAATATGCAGCAGATAGATCACAGAAAAACTTAAAGAAAAACTTAAAGACTGTCATCTTTCTATTTGGAATTTACGCATATATACGGCAGTACGTTTTGAAACTGACTCACCACCCATCAACCATTCTAATTTCTAAAGATTAAGACGTGAAAAATATAATGTACATTTACACATGGAAAGTATAATCTACAGCTACAAAATCACAATCCTGTCCATCACCTGAAGTCTCTCCAATGCTAAATGCAACGATCAAAACTGAATTCGGATCGAGTTGGTAGGCAACGTTGACCAACTGAACTTTAACCGGTATTGAAGTAACATTATTATTCTGCTGTGTTTGCCACGCCTGACATTCTGGCAAGCTGAGTGCTAACTGGGTAAAGACCATAAAAAAGTTCTCCAACAAATTTTTTCAATTCCTCTCAACTGATCAGGGAGACCGAGATTTTCCCAAGCTCTTAAAACCGATAAATGCATATTGAACCTCTTTCTAAACAGTGCTTGGTACAAGCTCTGTTCTTGTCCTGATCGTAGTTTCAGAATCAGCATCTTTATATTGGAGACTCTTTACATCACTTTTGGAAGTTCTTTCTCCTGGAAGAGTAAAGGGGGAGTTACTCAAATCAATTATTTTATCCTTTTTGGACCTATCTGAAGATGATTCTGAGCCCGTCAGGATTCGCTTGAGTTGTGACCGCTGGCAGACAATTCGACCCTTGTTCCAGCTGGGGAAAGAAAAGGATGGTGACACTTTATCCTGCAGAAATGAATAGGCAGCCTTTGGAATTGGAAAATCTCGTGTAATTGAGCTTTGCTCCATCCGCCCCCTCCTGTTCAATGGAGAATACATCAAGGGTAATCATAAAACTGTGAGCCTTATGCAATTCAATTGACAAACATGTTATGCTTTTAACTTTTCTTCCCATAAGTATAACTAGAGACAATCATGTCAAAAACTATTATGATATTCTATAAACCCCCCCCCCCCCCCCCCCAAAAAAAAAATAATAATAATAATATGGAAGAAATCACCATTCTATAACTTCTACCATAGTCATCAAGCACAAAGAACGTAGAATCTATCCCAACCCAACCACAATTTACTTAAATTGTCTATAAATTGCAACATAGCCGATGGTCATCATTTATAGAAGGGCCTACCATCATAGGAGCAATGAGTAACTTCCATGCATATCATGCCTAGAACAACATTCATATTAATGATATATAAGCCTTGACTGCGCCATAGCCTCTTCAGCATTTTTTTTTTTATAAGTAAATTTAGTCTTAATGAAAGCGTAAGGCGTCTCTAAGTATACTGGAAGTATATAAAAGAAAACACTTAACTAGGAATGGAAAAACGAACAAGGAAATCAGCAAAGCTAATCGACAATGGAAACAAAAAAGCCACCGTCCAAAGATATAGCGTATGAAAAATCGAAGCTAAAATATCATCCATGAAACTCTCCAAATCCTCGAAACACTTAAGATTTCTTTCCTTCCAAACACACCAAAAAAATGCAGATTGGCACCATCTTCCAAATCACAGCACTCATCGGCCTTCCAGACTTCCACCAACAGGCAAATAAATCGATAACTTTTCTAGGCATAACCCAAGACATACCAAAACGAGTAAAAATGTTATTCCACAGAGCAGAAGCCACATCACAGTGAAGAAGAAGGTAGTTCATAGATTCCTCATCTTTCTTGCACAAGCAACATCTGTCTACAATGATGATACGCCTTTTCCTGAGATTGTCCACGGTAAGGATCTTGCCTAGGGCTGCCGACCACGCAAAAAAAGCCGTCCTCGAAGGAGCCTGAGTCTGCCACACACTCTTCCAAGGGAAGCATTTACCTTCAGAGCAAGCCAAGGAGCTGAAGAAGGGCTTGACCTTGAACAATCCTTTCTTGGACGAGACCCACCAGAGCCTATCTGCACGATCTCTACTGACCATGGCTGAGTGCAACACTTGGAAGAAGAAAGCAAAGACACCCACTTCCCAATCATGCGCCTCTCTAACAAAGGTCACGTTCCACTGAGTAGCACAGCCCAAAACCTTCATATTATCCGCAACTGAGGCATCCTTCACCCGAGCAATACCAAAGAGATCAGGAAAAACTACCTTCAGAACCGTATCCTAGCACCACAGATCGTGCCAAAATTTTGTCCTAACCCTATCCCCCACCTCAAATCTAGCAAAACCAAAGAAAGTCTCCCACCCTTTCCTGATGTTCTTCCACAAGTTCACAACCCCACTCTATTCCCCACCTGTTCAGCATTGCCAAGTAACTATTCTATTGGACTTCACTTTGACTGAATCACTTTTCTACCAAATAGAAGTCCAAGCAGATGCCAACTGCATAGACCTGAACAGGGTTCATTCATGTGCTGAACCGATTTTTTACGCTGCGCCGAATAACAAATGTAGAACATATTGTACCATAGCACAGTCAACATTTAAGGCTCTTGTGTGTATGTGCATGTGTATGGTTGAGGTGGAGAGAACTCATCACAGAAAATGATACAACAGATAATAACCCCATAAAGAGCTCAATGGCAGAGGATAAATGTAGCAAGACCTTGAGTAATTAGGGCGTATCCTCTCTCCCCTCCCCCTCTCTCGTATGTGTTTCACAGAAGAATGAAAAGACAAATTGTGAGGAAAAAGCAACTTACACTACAACAACACTTGCTAGTTGAGGAAGATCCTCCCCATTTATAAACATCTCATGCATATTATTGAGCCAAAGTGATATTGCTGTATATGCTCCACCTTCCCACATCCTGCAAAATGGACACCATTAAGGTTGAAACAAACTTAACTGAAAGAACAAAACTTTGAAGACAAAATAGTTACTGTGCTACCTGTGTACATCCACACACCACAAGAGTTCATTGTAACGGAAGAGTTCAGGAAAAAGCCCCCTCTTTGATGCTTCATTGAGCACTCTTGCAGCCCGTTCTTTCTGACCCAGCCACCAAAGCGCTTCTAAAAGTGTGTTGTAGAACCTCATTCCCAACCCACATCCTTCAGACTTAAGTTTGTCAAAGACATATTCTACCATCTGCCAGTTAGAGTCATCATCATAATCTCCCTTGATCATATGCCCAGTCACTTGATGAATACTTGATACCCTATTTGTCAACATCTCATCCAGCAACTCATAGGCATCATCCCACCTGAAAGCAAGGAATCTTAGGGGTTAACATGCCAAACAGGCAAATAGATGATTGCTTAACTCTATAGAATCTATGAAATTCCATGAATAAATTTTGCTTCATGAGTAATCAAAGTTTTAAGCGAAGTTGAACTATTGCATGCATAAATTTGGGTTGAATTTATTTTTAAGAACGCATCCAAAATATTAAAGCTTGTTTACTCTGTACAATGAAGAAAATACGCAATAAACAGCCAAGTACAAAAGCTTTATATCATGACTTAGGGCATTTGTTATTCAGCAGTGCTCTACGGAAACAGACACACTTAAAGAACAGGTATGGTGTGTATATATCTATTGTGAGCACCCAGGCAGAACATAGCATATAAGCCATATTATCACACTAAAGTTGCAGACATTGCTAAACATAATTTCACTATTGATTCCGACAGCACTCATCTACAGTGCTCTCATTTAGAGACACCCTTATAATCAGTAACTTACCTATTTTGTGTACAACTTACAGCATGTATACAAGATGGATTTGGATTACTTATAGCTTTCTCCAATTTTTCTAATATATCTCACAAACAGGCTCCTCTTAGTCACACAAACCGGCAAGTATAAATCGAAATAATTGTAATCATTGTGTTAGAAACTACTCTTGTACCTTTTCCATAAATAGTACAACAAAATTTTGAATGGTTGAAGGAATACTGACCTGTCACTCTTTGCATAAACAGCCAGCATCATGCAATAGCACATGACACTGGGCAATACTCCTGATGCTTTAATTTCCTGGAACTGCTCCACACTCTCATCAACAAGACCTGCAACGCAGTAAACACTTAAAATTGCCTCAATGGTACGTTCATCAGGATCACATCTTGCCTTTTCCATCTCAATGTGTGCCTTCACGGCTTCCTCAAATTGACCTCCTTGCCTAAAAGCTTCGATCACACCATTGAAGGAATCCACATTCCGAGCAATACCAGCCTCACCCATCCTGAACAAAATAACTTCACACTCCTTGTATAACCCACCCCTCGCAAATGCATGAATCAATGAGTTGTAGGTTTCAACAGTCGGTGTGCTCCCCACTTCATTCATTGTGTTAAAGGCAACAAGAGCTTCCTCATATAGTGCAGCTTGTCCATATGCTTCAATTACCCCAGTATAAGCCTTGGAACTTGGCACTATCTCTTTCTCATTCACGTTGAGCAAAATTTTCTTGGCATCCTCATGGAGCCCTCCCTTCCCACAAGCAACTATTATCCCCTCATAAGTTTCCATATCCGGTTCAACATTCTCCTCCACCATATCATGAAACAAAGTCACCACCTCCTTGAAATACCCACCCTCACCAAACACCTGTATCAAAATGTTATAAGTAGCTGCATCCGGCTCCGTATTGCTCGCTTTCATCTCGAGAAAAAGCTCACGAACATCATCATACCTCCCATTCCTCCCATACAAATTCAACAAAGTACTATAAGTAGCAGCATTTGGCACACACCCCGCCCCCTGCATCTGCCTAAACACACCCATCGCATCTTTCATTGAACCCAATTGCGCATATGCCTCTAATAACACATTATATGACATAATATCCGGCAAATTCCCTCCCAACTCCATTTCCTTAAGAAGATCTGAGACCTTCTCAAGCTTACCCAATTTCCCAAACGTCTCAACCAGATAACTATACGTGGTTATATCGGGAACTATCCCTCCCTCATTCATAGTCCTAAACACCATCTCCGCCTCATCGCCTAAACCCCTACTAGCACAAGCACTAAGCAAAGTATTATACGTAACAAGGTCAGGTTGTATCCCTTCATGCCTCATCTCCGCAAACAATCCCAACAAGCCCTCCCAATCCAACCCACCTCTAGCACAAGCATTTATCACAGTGTTATAGGTTAACACACTCGGCATAATCATTTCCATCTTCATTCTCTCAAGGAGCTCAAGCGAAGTCTCGTACTGACCGTTACGCCCGTAGGCATTGATCACCGCGGTGTAGGAGAACACGGTCCTGGCCACGCCCTGGCTGGGCATTTCGTCGAACACCTCGCGGCATTTATCAAGCAAGCCCTCGCGGCCCAGCAGGCTGATCATGATCGTGTAAATGTGCTCGTTGGGCTTGCACCATATCTGGCGCTGCATGTACTTGAAGAGGCGGAGCGAGCGCTGCCAATCGCCGCGCTGAGCGAACTCCTTGAAGACCAGCGCGAAGTCGTTGAGCGAGAGCTTGCTCTTGAACATCTCTAGGCACCGCGCGATGCTGCCACGTGGCGGGAGGCTGCTGAGCTTATTGATTAGGGTCTCCACGTCGTAGCTGTACTTGCCCTTCTCCACCATCACCGAGGGGTTCCCGAGTATGAGCTCCTTCGCCTTGGCCCTGGCTTTTCCGGCGGTGAATCTCCAGTCGCCTGAGGGGTGTCTACGGTGGTGGATTGAGAGTTCGGGGTTCTTCGTTGGGAATGTGAAATGGTTGGACTTAGGGTTGGGTCTGAGGAGCAAAGGGTGGGGCAGGGAGAGAGAGGACGAGACGTTCATTTTGGTAGTTCCGTTAGCATGAGCTTTGGGAAAGCGTTTGTGGGGATTTTCTCAGTTTCTCGCAGAAAATTCGAAGCTCCAAAAGAGAAAGCAAGTGGAATTCCCTCGGTGGATTATCAGATTTTCAATCTAATTTTGACGGGAAAGTTACAGAGCAGAGAGGACGACGAGAGCGAGGGCTGAAACTGGCTTTGAAGAAAGACACGTGGAGTCTTTGTGGATAACAGTGGCATTGTGGCGGCGGGTAAACGGGTTATTTGCCCCTGATGGGCCCGTGTTATGGGAGAATACCCGGATATGTTTAAATAAGAGATTGTGGGTGACGGTTATGGGCTTTGGTTCTTGGTCGACCCGCGATTACGTAAACGATTGGCGGTAACAGAATTTTGAATGCCCCTTCTATCGTTGCAGCGGGAAAACGAGCAGGAATAACGATTTAGCCAGGATTAAATGTATGTTTTTATTCTTGTTATTATTGATTTTTTTAAAAAAAATAAATTCAGTTTATTAAACTGATATATATTTAAAATATATGTGATTCTCACATAAATTTTTAATTAAAAGAATGTATAAATTACATATATTTTAAACAAGTGTTAATGTAATTGGGTTAAAGAAAAAATTTCAACCAAATTTAAAGAAATATTTTTATCCTTTTTTTTTTTTTTGTGGGAGGGATACATGTTTTTATCCTTTTTGTTAATTCACAAATGTTCCTTCTCATTTCCATTTTTCCTTACAATTTTTTATTTTTTGAACAAAGAGTATCTGCTTTCATTAAAAAACCCAAAGGGTCAATTACAGCGTCAAGGAATACAAAGACTCCTTCAATATAAAATCAGAACTAATTTCTGATTTGGAAACAAACTACTTAAAAACACCCAAAGAGTATAAGAACATACATTGGAAGCCACTCTAAACAAATAAGCACCACTACTAAAAAATAAAGATGGCTGATCTACTCTATAAAGTGAAAAAAATCCAATAATATCCGAGCATCTATCAGGCAGCTTGCAGATTTAACTAAATAACACAGCATCCGACAACAAATCTGGCATCAACAGAGCATGTGAAGATAAGCGCTCAGTCAAAAAAACACCCCACGGAAAGCACCAAGTCATTCGAAAACTGTCGTCAATCATGGTAGTGGAAGGCGACAGAGTAGCGCATGTATGCCACACACCGATGTGTAGGAGGCAGTGGGGGACACGCCGAACGTCGAGGGACTCGGAGGATGCCGGTGAACCCAATGGTGAGGCCTGTGTTGTACAATAATTAAGAGAGAAGCGTAGATCTAGATCCCAAGATTTCGATCAAAACAACCTTTCCAAAAATCACACAAAACACGGTAACTTGCCCTCACCATTGAGCTCACTGATTAGCCCCAGCACCTGAAAATCTCTGCTTGGAAAAAAAAAAACCAACAATCCCCACCGGTTCAAATACGGGGAAGAACAAAAGTTCCAACAACCCTAAAGACATGGAGAAAAAAAAAAAATCATCCACTCCTGAAAACAAGCAGAGGGGGAACAAAAGACACCCTAGCCCTAAAGGCTAAGGGGAGACAAGAACCCAGCCCAAGCGCGTTTTCTTTACTACAGAAGAGTCGAGGAAGAATCCATTTTTTTCTTACATGAGATCAAATAAAGTCTAACGATCCTAATTATACTTGTATCGGGATTAAGACATACTCAATTTTAATTATCTTAATATTACACAATTGGATAACTTTTAATTTGATTAAAGCCTGGGCAATCACTTTTTCTTTTTCTTTTGCACTTAAAAGACATGTCAATTAAATACCGTTTACTTATAACTCAAACTTAATGTCATTTATTATCTAATTCATCAACTTAAATATTTAATATATTGTTCAATTCATAATAAATTGAAAAGTTTGAACATTATATATATTAGGTAATTATTAATGTAGCCATATTGATATTTGACAGAGTATAAACAATATAAATAACAAGAGATACGATTTCCAGTCAACTAAAAACACAACTATCCTATGTGGCAGGGAATTCTAGAATAGTTGTGATTTTTTTTTATTTTTATTTTTTCAAAAAGCTTATTATTTCTACCAAATAGGATAGTTGTGTTTTTAATTTTGTAAAAATTTGACAGAGAATCATATCTCAAATAAGAAAGATTGTAATCCAATGATTAATTTGTCATTTTTTTTTTTCATTGAAGAATTATTGAGTGTGGAATACTTACATGTATTTCTAATATCTTATAGGGATATTCACCTTGTTTGGGGCAAACTTTTTAGGAAGTGTTCACTTTTTAACCATCACTACTAACATATTTTTCAAAAAATAAAAATACAAAATACAAAACGCTTTCTAAAAAATAAAATACAAAACACAAAACAATTTTTAAAGAATCAAATACAAAATAATTTTTATAAAACTTCTCACACATAATATACATTCATATAAGAATCTTCTAAAAATACATGTTCATTTTTTCAAATGTAAATCGACGATATTACTTATAAAAAAAAAAAAAAAGAAAAAAAAAAGAGAGAAGTGATCGCACCACAACTTCCAACATGAAAACAGTATGCCTACTCTTAGAGCATCATCAATGGACTCTTTAAAATTTCATTAAATTTTAGTGAAAGAATTCACTTTTTTGTGTTTAACTATCACTTTTAAAAAGTTTTCTACAACAAATTCTCTAAAAATTTATCTATTTTAACTAAATATTATTTTTTATTGGTTTTGGAGCAACTACTTTAACTATTTAAACATAAAAAAATTGAAGGGGATCGATTCCCCTTGCAAAGATTTGACGGAAAACTGAAAGAAAATAATTAAAAAATAAATAGATAAATGATTTGAGAGGGTTAAATATAGAGAAGGTTTTTGTCATTCACCATTTTAGAAAAACTTTAAAGAGTTTGATGCATTGGGCGTTTTAACAACTTTCATCAAAATTTGGTGAAATTTTTAAAGTAGAGAGTCCATTGAGGATACTCGAAGGATAAATGGGGCTTTGATAAAGACACCCATAGTTTTTTTTTTTTTGTTATTATTATTATTATTTATTTATTTATTTTTATATGTTTTGAAAATACTTCTCAAATTTTAATTTCAATAATCACTTTTCAAATTGTTTCGAGGACCCCACAACCAAAACTTTTCACACGTGGTTAAAATCACCTATCAATTTTTTTCTTTTTTAAACGACTTTTATCATAATCCAAAATCCGTTTCAAGATTGGGAAAATTCTATAGGCTATCTCTCAAATTAGCCATTTGTGTGAAATAAGCTTTTGTTGTTTCTTTTGCTGTTGCTTTAGCAAACTCTTTGAAGTTTACATACTTCACTATGGAAGGTGACTTCTAAGTAGTGATTATGGTGCTTCAACATCTTTTCATTGTTTAAGGCCGAAAGATTGCATATATCATCTCGGACATCATCATTATTATTTTTTCTTTCACGTGTAAGGCAAGGAAAGTTCATAGAAATGCAAGCTTCTGCGCCCATTACGTGGCTTATTGAGCCGCATCTAAAGTTCAGTTTGACTGCATTTTCACCCATTTTCCTCATTCCCCTTATTTTCCTATATTGTAGTGGTAAATATCCATTTCCCTTTATGTGTTTTTCTTTTACTTAATGTACTTAAAAATTAAGAAAAAAAATAAGGCAAAACACTTTTTTTCGAAAACTTTACTAAACATAGTATTGTTGGCATTACTCGCTTAACAAAGATGATCAAATTACATTTAACTATCTAGATTGATTATGGAAAAATAGAGGGTAAGGTGCATATTTGATTCTTTCAAGAGGAGCTTATTTAAATAAATCACTTGGAAAAATCACATAATCATTCATGTAATGCTCTGTCATGAACAACACATCATTGAAAAGACATAAAAAAGGAGATAATTTGTCTAAGTTATAAAAGATTAACATTTCTCTAAATTAAGTTTTTACATTTGAGTGCCACAGAGGGGAAATCTAAATTGATTGGATCTTAATACTCTGAATAAACTCTGGTGTACTCAATTATCGAATGTACTTAAAATTTGTTTATCAAATGCCCTAATACCAAAAGACCACTAAGAAGCCCAAGATGTGGTCCACTACCTTAAGCCCACCTAAATTAAATTTTTTAATGTGTGATCAAAGCAGAGTTCAAGCTCGAGTTTATGAACAATCTTTTTACATTTATTAATAGCATAAATATATAATATGTAACTATATAAAGCATATTATAAGGTATAGTACATAACTGATAACCAATAACTATAGTTTATAAGTAACAAATTAACAATATGTTATTATATATAATTAGAGAGTATAGAGTGTGGTATATGTATAGTGTGAGCAAGTAGTAAATCTAATATATTCTATATAACTAATTAACTATAATATAAGTATAATATAACTATTGTTAACCATGTGTCATGTGATATATGTGTGTCTATACATATATAGTTATATGCGTATATACTAACTATTCAATATAGTTATATTGTTATATACTAATGCTCCGTTTGTTTCAGCGTAAAATGATTTTGGAAAATGATTTCGGCATTTTACGGTGTTTGGTAGGGGCGAAAATAATGGTCAACGAAAATCATTTTCGGTTTGACCGTAAAAGCTTCTTTAATTTTTAGAAAACAATTTACGATTTTAAAAACCGTAAATTGTTTTCCGAAATTAAATTCTTCGTCCTTTCACGCACGTTTGATATCCGATTGTCGGAATCCGGCAGCATCAGGCCACCAGAATATTGCCGTTGTCGGATGCTGGAGGACCAGATTACAGCCGAAACTGATCGGAATCTGGTAATGGTCAGAAGCCAGCCGGATCTGGCCACTAATCCGGTCAGATTTGGCCAAAATGGCCGGGATCCGGAGGGCCGGAATCCAGCCAAACATGCTCGTCGGAATCTGGCAACGGCAATCGGACGTTGCCAGATTCTGGCGACAGTTGCATTTTTACGTTTCATAATTTTTTTGTACAAACCAAATGCTGAAAAATATTTTCAAGAAAATTATTTTTTCTGAAAATGATTTCGTTGAAAATATTTTACAATAGAAACCATTTTACGTCGATACAAACGGAGCATAATTATTAATAACTTAATATGCTAGTTTAACATACTAAATACTATCATCAAAGTATTATAATTCATATGTAATACTATTTTTACTTAGTTAGTATACTATATGCTTATTTTGTGTGTGTGTGTGTATATATATATATCAAAAAATTACCAATCGATTATAGTTAAATACTATATATATATAATGTACATAGAAATATCGAGAACATATACAGGATTATATTTACTTAATATATGTTAATTAACTAAATAATATATTAGTATATATATGAACAAGCTAATGAGTCGGACTAGCGAGCCGGACGAGTGATTTCATCGAGCTTTATATATATATATATATGAACAAGCTAATGAGTCGGACTAGCAAGCCGAACGAGTGATCTCATCGAACTTTAAATAAGCTGAGCTCGCGAGCTCATATCAAGTTTTGTCGAGCGAGTCGGGTATATATCACTTACTAATCGAGCGAATTTCTATTGTAACGAGCGAGTTTCTACAGTATCGAGTTTGAATTTAAATCAAGCTAAACCGAACGGATTGTCGAATATACTAGTTTATTTATAGCCCTAGCTGGTCCACTAAGAGGCGAGACACACAAAATCACTCTCGTGCCGCGTCACAAAACCACCCAAGACCACCCATAATAACTTTCCACTCAATGTAATTTGGGGGTGGGGGGGGGAAGTGGATTTTCCCGCCGTCGCAACCAGAAATGAGTGGGAGTCCATACCTTACCTACGAGAGGTGGGAAACTACAGCTTATAAATAGATGGAAGACGACTTCCTCATATATATATATATATAAATGATCCTTTCCTTCAGCCATGTTTTTGCTTTTATATATATAATCTGTTTCTCTTCTCCTCCTTGCTGATTTAAGCATCGAAAGTGACTCTAAGTCTCTATCGACGCATCTGGGACACCGGACAAATTTCCCTACTCATCTTATCTTTCTTGCAAATCTTCTCCACCGGGCATTGGTGTACGGTCATTGTATCAGTTTTATACAAAACTCAAATGGAAGTTTCCTTCAAAGTATATATATATATATATATTTTGTAATTTATGTCTCCTTCAAAGTAAACTCCATACGAACCTCACAAGAAAACTAGAACACACCAACTACTGGTTTGTTTCCTTGCGAAACTCCTAAAGGCCGTGACACTATCACTATCGTTCTTGCCTCTTGCTCTTCCAGTTTGACGAGTTTGACAACTGACATGGTCATCCCGAGTCTCCCTCAAACTTGTGTTATATATTTTCTCCTTGTTATACATAAATCCTTTCAGATTGGGACACCGTATACTGTTCCGCTACCTCACCGTAGGCCCGCAATCACCACCGCCCAACTGTCATCGACACGCTTTCCAAAGCACCGTTCCCCCCAAAAACCTCACCCAACTGCTGCATGCAACGGGCCACGTGTACGACATCCACGTGTAATTGTAATACCGGTCCACGTCACTACCGTGGGTGGGACCACTGTCTTCTCAACGCAACCATAGGGCAAAAACGAAAAACCGAAACGCTGTTACGGTTTGTCATGTGATGTGGCAGAGGCGTGATTACGAGGAAGTAGGGAGGGCAATATGGTAAAAGAGGCAGGGTCTTTCAGTTCCTAACAGACAGCTGATGAGAAAGAAGGGGAAAACAGAACAACCTCCCACCTCGTCTTCACGACCTTGGTCAGAGACCACTGACCACCAGCAAAGGCTTCTATGCATTAGCGAAAATGGACGACTCCGAGGTAGAATTTACGAAACTACCACTATCAGAATCTGACCCACCACAACTGTGGAAACCAGTCCACAACCTCCTCCACCACCACCACCACCACCAACTCCCTCTTTTTCTTTTTTCTTTTTGGTTATCTTGATTTTGTGGAATGGTTGAATGGGTTTTGATTCTGATCTTATTTCTGTTTGTTCCATTGGTTTTCTATGAGTTTTTTGGTAATGGGTTTTGTTTGATTTTCGGTGGTTTTGGTTTTGTTGTTAGAAATTGACCGCTTTGAAGAAGGCCTATGCGGAGATAATCCTCAACACGGCGAAGGAGGCGGCGGCGCGTATTATGGTATCGGAGAAGAGAGCGCTTCGGTTTGAGCAGGAGCTCGTCTCGACGAAAGAGGAGGCGCTTCGGATGCTTCTGAGGCTCAAACAGATGTTGGATTCTAAGGTATAATGGGTTCTACTCAAATGGGGTTGCTTTTTTATTTTGTTCTGGTTTTGATTTCCTTGTGAGAATATCTAGTTTGGTTTTGTTCTGGTTGTGTTTTGTGATGTGGGTTCGGAGTGAATCTTTGTTTGTTGATGAAAGTTCTGATTTTTACTGAAATTTCCTTGGCTGCTTTTGCGTTTTTGGTATCAATTGTAGTGTGGATTGCTTAGAAATCTTCTAAATTTATCTCGCCCTGTAAGGAGAAAATCTTCTTTTAGTTTGTTTGTGATGTTTTTAGAAGTCATAACGTCTATTCTCCGAACCCAAAAAATTAGTGGGCTCCTTTAACGTGGTTGTGTTATTTATTCACTCTCGGCAATTTGATGGATGGGTACGAAATGTCTTACTGGGAAATCCCATTTTCTGTTACTGATGAGTTTTCTCTTTAAAATTTGCTATAAGTTGAAGGTGGACTCTTTTAACGTATGCTTGACTAGTAAATGATGTTGGATTTAGCACAATGTCTCTAACATGTCAGACTCATGCCCCTTTCTTCAGTTTGATAGGAAAGTAATTTTGCGTTTTGTTTCCTAATGCCATTAATTTGCGTGGTTGAACAGGAGTAATTTTCACTGTTTGTCTCCTAGGCTTCAATGTCTTTTTTCATTCTTGTCTCATAATAAAGAAAATGGCTATATGTACATATTCGGAGTTGCTTGACATGAGATAGCATGGCTTGAGGCTTCTTGGTGTGAACTTGGTCAGGAAGGGACCATATAGACAGAAGTAGGAAAAATGGGGAACTTGGCTCAGAGAAACCTATAGAGTGACTATCAAATACCACACTTCATACAGATTATCATCTTCTTGATGAAGATTCTCTTTTGGTTTCCCGCTCCCACTTTGAGCAAAACATTACAGACTTGATAAGTTGATCTGTTACATGGGCTTGGAAAGAATTTTATGAAATTTCAATCACATGTTCAACCATCCACGTTTCTATTTCTACTTCTGGTTGTTCGTTGATTGCTTTGAAATTAAGAGTCAGTTTTTGATGCTAATAAAATTTAATAGTCTTCAAAATTGTATTGATTCTTGACTCAATCGTAACAAGTTCACAATTTAGGCACAAACCAGTTTCTGGAAGCTGCTTCCTCTTCAGATCAGCTTAAACGCAGTTAACGACCATTATGTTGTCTTTTTGGCACTAAAAGTTTCCAGAGTAGAATCTTTCCTAAGATCACCCTGGACCATTTTGCTCTGTCTTCATCTGCTGTTTTTATTGTAGAATCTATGCTAAGAAAATACAGCATTATCTGATTGCGCCATACTTACAGGATACTGAAGCAGAGCTGACTTCCTTGAGTCAACAGAAGAAAATTGAAGAGCTTGAAGCACAGCTCCAGGAAGCTGAGGATATAGTAAGAGACCTTAGAGAAGAGTTGAGAGAAGTGCAGGCTGAATTGGAGAAGGGGACCAGAAGCAACCAACTGCAGCCTTTGGATGAACAAAATTTGGAGGATGATATTGCTATTCAGGAAGCAATATCAGAAAAGAATAGACTCATGACTTCTGGGTCTCCATCTTCTTTACCTTGTTTGCAACTTCAACCACTCACAACTTCTGCCATGAAGAATTTGACATCAAATGGGACATACGAGGGCAATAAGTGCAATAGTGCAAATGACCTACATATGGATAATTGCTATCTTCCTAACCCTTATTTTGCCTCCATAGTAATGAGAAGCAAAGAGCCTGAGCTGTATAAGAATGGATGCACCCAGAGAATTCGTGCATTTGAGAAGTACCTGTTGGATGGAAAGTTGTCCTTTTCTGGACAAGTAGATGATGCAAAGAATGAAGCATTTACCAGAGGAGCCAAAGCTAAAGTGTTGTATAAGAAGTCTATTCATAAGACTGACAGTATGCTTGAAGTAGAAGAGAAGAACCAAGATGAACTTAAAGTGATGCATGCAGATGGTAGTCATATCAAAGTGCAGGCTGTTAAATCCTTTCGCCAAAAAAGAAGAAAAAGTGCCACTAGAAATAAGAAAAGTAAAGCTTCCTCATGTAAACAAGGTACTGGGCTGTGTGTAATACCCACTCATGAGGCTGAGAATATGCATGGAGTAGAAGAGAAGAACCTAGATGAAGTGAAAGTGATGGAGGCAAATAGAAGTGATATTCATGTGCAGATTATTAAGTCCTTTTGTAGGAAAAGAAAACGAGCAGCTAGATATGTAAAAGGTAAATCTCCCTCATGTAGGTCTCTTGCTGATCAAGTCATGGAAACGTGTCAAGCGTCTGATCTTTCTAACTCCAAAACTTCTCCAGATTCAGTTGATAAAAACGAGGAAGCAGTAGAAAATATTTCTGAGATAATTGAGAATGAAGGTCAAAAGGATCCAGTATCCACTGTGGTACCAATGCTACTCTCGGATGCAACTGGTGTGCAATTAGGATCTATTGACGTGACTCAAAATGACATGGAGTTTGTCAAGGCTTGTAGTGTTCAAAACACAATGAACAATGATGCAGCTTTGATACATAATTTGGATATGACAAGACAGGAAAGTTTATCTGCAGAGAATTTGGAGGTTCAAGGTTGCAGAACAGATGTTGAGACATGTGATGAGTCCTTAGTTAACTCAGATCTGAAAGCATCAGATTCAAATGATGCAGTTAGTCGAACTTTAAATAATAGGTTTCTCAAGTACACATTCCGAAGAAAACGCAAGAAGGAATCTTTAAGTAGCCCCAATGGTGATTCATCTCTTGACAATAGCACTGTAAAGAGAAAGACAGGGGAGAAACAGAATGGTTCTCTGGAACCACAGAATTCTAGCTTGATAACAGAATCGTCTCGAGACAGTCGGCGGCTAGCACAGGTTGCTCGTCAGGTTAGTGATATATTTATGTGTGCGTGCACTTTTTTATTGTGTGAGCATATGCTTGTGCCAACCCTAAAAATATTATGACAATTACATCTAGAACCCCTAATGTTTATCTAGCTATGTTTAGCGTAAATGATTTTATGAATTTCAGATTGCCTTATCATTTCACGGGACTAAATTGCCTGTGGCCCTAGTTCTGCTATATGGTTAGCCTATAGTCATCTGCCCTACAAATGTGTTCTTGCAGATGCAACTGATCTTTCAGATTACCAACGATCTTATTTGATTGAATATTCAACAAGGAGATTTGCTCTTATCCCACTAGTGATTAGTTATTATGTGGATATCTTCTTTAATATGATCTTTCTATATTGTGTTTTAAATAGTTTAAGGCCATCTTTAAGAGAATGACCCTATCCATTATGATTGTTCTTTTTCCTTGACTCATGGGATGCTCTAAAATGTTTCAAATATGTAGCAGAGGCACTGTTTAATTACCTTTAACCGAAACATCAATGTTTAGTTTCCATATTAGTTACATAGCATTAAAAAAATTAATCAGTTATGAGTTCTAGTTAATCTGGATTGTAGAATAATCAAAACCTGCATTTATATTTGAAATAGAAAACTTTTACTTCCATAGAATTTGAGAACCTCTCAAGAAACTTTGGATAACTAAAGATGGTTTGGATCCCTTGCATGCAATATAGATTGTTCTATAATTTCATTGCTTTTATTTAAGGTATTCCAAATTGAGATAGATAATTTATGCTGCCTTGCCATTGATATTAATGAGAAAAAAGATTACTTTGGGAGCATTTAAGGCTAAGGAAAACATAAAACACATGACCAGGGAGTCCGAACCTACGTAAATAAATAAAGACATAGGTACATATAGTCACTCTGTGTTTGCGCGTGCACGTTTATGTAAAATAAAAGCAGAAAAGTTTTAAACTTAATTTTATACTAAAGTTTTTAGTCATAACTGTATACAAAAGTTACATGTCTATAAATCAATTTTAAATGATTTGTATGCATCTTTAGGGCTTGAAAGCAGCGCTAAGAATAAGAAGTTCTACTGCATACTCACTAAATCTATTATTTAGTTCTTGCAATTGGAAGTCTATTGCATCAGTAAATACATCAATTATAAAATGATGCTCCATTGTCATTGAAGATTCTTCATCTTGGTGACGGGATCTACTTCGATCTCTAGTGTAACAAGCATTCATATTAGGAACATCATTTTCATATTTTTTACAAAATGATTTAACAGTATCAAGTAGAGGCTCCCTCTTCATCTCTCAACTCCTAAATAAGTAATTTTGTTGTTGAAACTACACTCGTGGCATTTAAAATGTCTCGAGAATTTTGTTACAAAGCTTGACAAAAATAATTAGTCTGTTTCATAAATGCAAGATTAAAACAAATTCAAATAATGTTAATACCATGTAAGCCGCTTCAACATCATAACGTTGAGAATAGTTGACTCCCTCCTTTGAGAGTGTCGAAAACTGAGCAAGTTGTGCCAAACATTCTTATCAAGTTACAAACAAATTGAAAATGAGAAGACCCTCGAGTATCTACAGCTCGTTGCAAGGTAGCAATTTGGTTTGCCCTCTTTCCAATCTCAATTTCATTAGAAGCAATCATACTTTCAATCTTAACAGTTTGAGCAGATTGCATTTCATCATTACATTTTGAAGAACCAACAACAATATTGATAATAGAAGTCAAATGAATAAAAAACTGATGAACATATTTTGCTTCTCTAGGTACTACGACTAAAGCTAATTGTAGCTTATGAGCCAAACAATGCACATAATATGCATATGGACATTCTCTAAAAAGTAAAACTTGTAGCCCATTCCATTCATATTATTACCTCCATCGTATCATTGCCATCGAATATTCCCAATTTGGAGGTTGTAACGAGAAAGGACGTCACATATCTCATTTTTTAAAGTTAATGTAATAGTATTTTTGATATGGACAATATAAAAGAATCTCCCCCCTAATAAAACTCTCTTTGTTAACAAACCTCAAAATAATAGCCATTTGCTCCATTTTCGACTCATCCCGAGCTTCTTCAATGAGAATGCAAAATTTGGCATCTCCAATTTCGTCGCAAATCACACCCCGTACTTTACTTGCAAGGATATGCAAAATTTCTTTCTGAATTTTGGGTGATGTATATTTGGCATTCTGTGGAGCATTTTTCAAGACAAATTTAACAACTTTATCATTATAAGTTGCTAAAAGCTTTATCAATTCAATGCAGTTATTCTGATTTTTTGAGTCAGAGCTTTCATCATGACCTCTAAACACATGCTTGGAATGCTAGCAATCAAACACTATCTACTGAGGTTTTGAGCCACAACCGATTATTTTCCATTTCTTGTGATGATCGTTTTTCATTCCACAACAATTTTATGATTCATTAGATCCCCCAACTACCTACGGAGTTCCACCCCTGTTGACATATATAGATCATGATACTATGTGGCTTGAAGCGGTAGCATAACTGTGTACTTCAATGTGTATGCTATTAATGTGGTGTGCTTAA
Organism: Alnus glutinosa; assembly: GCF_958979055.1. Taxonomy (NCBI): domain Eukaryota; kingdom Viridiplantae; phylum Streptophyta; class Magnoliopsida; order Fagales; family Betulaceae; genus Alnus; species Alnus glutinosa. Next base: position 4,303,278 of record NC_084893.1, read on the forward strand.
AAACATGTTTTTTGTGTCAATCAATGTGAGTGCAAAACTGATGATGAAATTTAGAGTACTCGGGAACAATTTTCTATCAAGTTTTGGAAACCAGATTAATCTTAAGTTCAGAAGCCTGAATTCGGGGAAGCAATAAGGAAAAGGCAAATCTTCTGCTGGTTGTAATGTGAGAACTATGCTGCTTCCCCAACTTCTAGTAATGAAAGCTTGGATGATGCTCCTTGTATGGCCGTAACATCCCTGTTGGCTGTTTTATTTCTAGTGATATTTATGCGGTTCAGTTGTGTGATAAGAATTACGTGGTAGTTTCAGAGTTATGCCTATGGAGTTATATATTTCTGCATTTTTTTTTTCCACAGCTTATATCTTTATCGGAAAAGAAGTGGTGGCCGTAGATCTGGCAATTGACATACGCAAGGATATTAACTTGGAGTGCAAATCAAATACAGTCCTGCTGCAGTATAATTTTGGAGAGGTGTTTGGTAAAAAAATTAGACAAACAGGCAGTTGCCTTATCAAGGAAGAGCTATATAGATCCCTGAATAATGCATGAGCATCATTTATCCATTAAGTTATATCAGTATTGCCGTCTTTCTCTGATCTTTCTCTTTCGCATTATATCAAAAGTTTAATAGCTTAAATTGCAATTGGCATTGTTGTCCATCTTGGGCCAATTGTATACAAATGAATATCTATGTCAGTGCTTTGACCTCTTGAATTTTGGACCATAACTAAACCTTTTTGAGGGTGCAAAAAAGGCTCTAATTTGGTCAACAGAGGAGCAATTCAAAGAGGCTTTGAAGCACTCCTTGGAATTTGAGTAGGTTCCCCTGCTTAAAATCTTATCTATTTTCTACTGTTCTATTGAAAACGATCTCAAACTGTCATGCATGGGGTTTACAATCTCTGTTGTTAGTGTCCTTCAATATCTGGAGGACAAGCAGAAATCAGCACTTTTCCATGGGGGTATTCTGCAGTGGAAACTAAAATGTTTTTGAGCTGTCATGTATTCTAAAATGTTGAAGACGAAGAATAGAATAAGAGGATTCAAAGAATGGGATCCAATCTACTCTATCTTCTACTGTTGGAACATCATCCTATTTTCTTCTGACATCCTAGAAGGAAGAAAGTTTCTAGGAAACGATTTTTGAAGCTCCAATGTGTGACCTCCTGCTATTAGTACTGAGATATTTTGACTAAGGGTGACAATCGTGTTTGTGTGTCAGGTTCGGATCGTGTTGAGAAATAAATACAAGATTATCTAGGTCAATCATAATTCGACTCATTTAATTAAACATGTTAGATTTCTCAATCATAATCTACTAATTTCGTGTTGAATTCGTATCGAATTTACGAGTAAAAAAAAGAAATTTGTAGATTTCTCGATTATAATCTACTAATTTGTAGAATTTCATCTCAATCTACGAATAGTTCAAATTATAATAAAAATTAGTATTGTATGTGAAATGGGCGATATTTTGTCAATCTTTTTTTTTTTTTTTTCTTTTTTCACAAAATATTTTGTCAAAATTTAGTCTTAGGTTTTTTTATGAGATTTCAATTTAGTCTTTAAATTTTCAATTTTATAAGGTTCTCATCTGGTTTCAAATAGGCATTTCCGTCAACATATTGTCTAATTAATTAACAGCATATTACGTTAGACCAATTAATCAATGTCACGTGATTTTTCGTTTGACACGTTATATGTCAACTGTACATGCTACATGACACAATTACTTTAAATTACAAATATGTCCTAATTTGTCATATATTGTTTATTTAGGATATATTTGTACTTTAAAGTACTTATGCTGCGCGATAGTTGGCACATGATATGTCAAACAAGAGTTATGTAATATTAATTAATTTGTTTGACGTAGCATGTTATTAATTAATTGGACGATAAAAGGATGTGAAAACCTATTTGAAATCGAAAACTAAAAACCTAATTATTGAAATTGAAAACTTTAAGATTAGATCGAAATTGCCCGAAAAATCTAAGGATTAAATTTGTTTTTTCAACTAAAATAACCTAAAGTCGTGTTTCTAGTCTCTAGACCATCGATTTTCAAAATTATGATATTTTCAGCAAAGTTATTTATAAAAATAAATTAAAAAACCCTTGCCTGCGTAGCCAAAAAGGAGACGTCCCATTTTCTTTTGTTGGAATTTGGGAAGCTGCAAAGACGAAGAATAGTACGAACCGCAGAGAAAGGCTGAAGTAGAGAAGCGGAGCAATACGGAGAGATGGGGATAGCGAGTAAGGCAGGAGATTGGGCATTCAAGGCTTTCACGGCGGGTCTCGGCGTCACCACCATTTACCTCACAGCCACTTTCTCTTTCAACGTCTACCGAGGCCTTGCCTGGCACAACGCTCAATCCGTGAGTACTCTTTTGTTGCTTTCTTTCTTTCTTTTTCTCTTTTTGGTTCTTGGTTTCTCATTTACTGGTTGATTGAATGGAAGCTGACCCAGTTGCTTATATTCGTTTATTATGCTGTCTCCGATTTATTTCTGTTGGATAAGATTGCTTTTTCACAGTTTTGGAAGTGATGGTGCTGTTAAATACGGTTGTTGATTGGTGGTACTTGTATAATTTTTGGACAATTTGTAAACATTCTGTGTGAAGGCCTCACTGTCCACTCAAGGGTTCAAAATGACCCAATTTTTTTTTACATTCGGATGACCCTTTTGTGATTTGTTCTAATTTTCTTCAGCAATCCATGCCTTGCTTTATTCATTATTGAAAATTTACATTCTTTAGGGTTTTAATAAGATGGATGTGTAACTATTTACATAACATGAAAACGGTGGCGTTGTTGCATTTTGCTGATATATGCATAGCCTGTCCATGTACTTGCTCTACTCAATATCTTAAGACTTGATTGCCATTAAACACTGGGTTTCTGTTTCGAATATGTGATGTCTGATCAATGTGAGAACAGGAAGTGTTTCGATATATATATATATATATATATATAATTAGGTTTTTATTTGGAAAACGGTGCGGAGCATGTGCAAGTGGTCCATTTGTCAGATATTGAAAATATCATGTAGATAATCTACTGTTTATATGAATTATGAAAAGAAAGGATGTGAAGCAGTTGCCCTGAATTAAAGTCATGGCCAAGAAAGCCTATGGCGTTGAAAGATTGACAAAAAAAATTGTATAATCCTTTTAATTGTGGCATGAAAGAGAACTTGGATACCTGAATACCTAGGAATTTGGAAGCAGAGGATATAGGCAGTTTCATTGATACACTTACTTTAGAACAACTAATTTGTTTAAGTAGAGTTGATTGTTTGTTATGTTTATGCAACAATTTTGTAATCATTAAACTATCTAATCAATCCTCTCGCAATATAATTCTTATGCAAAAGTGGTAAGAATTAATTACATGATCAAGCATCTTAAATCTCATGTGATTATAAGAGGTTGGAAACCTTGGTTTCTAGCTTGCTGAACTGCTGATTATAGAATAATACACTTGCTGGTCCCTCCTGGTTCCTGATACTCACCTCTAATATACCTATTCTATTGTTAAGAGGTTGAAGGCTTAGGTTGTAGTAGCTTGCTGATTATGGATTACAGAACCACACATGATCTTCTTTCTCTTTTTTCTTAATATATTCTGCTGCAATCCATTTCTAATATCTGGTTCTGTACATTTCCTTTGCTGCACCAATAATCAGAATTATTTTGGTTAAATTCTTAATATTTATCAAGGCCATCTAGTGGTACTAACAAAAAAAGGGAAAAAGAAGATTAGATTTTTTTTTTCTTATATAGGTAATGCAGCTTACTCATCCATATGGGATTGAACAAGCGACTTTGTCCTCCACTCTTATTTATGGAGGAGATTTCATTTGGAGTAGAGGGTGAGGTCGTGGATTCAAGACCATTATCTATGTGTCTAACTTACCAATAGAAAAAAATACTTTTGAATTGTAAAGTGCCTTTGTTAGAGCGAGGAGTACATGTGCAGTGTTGTTGAGCCATAAATCTATGTAGTGGTGGAAACATTCTGTGTTATATCACCCTATTGCATATAAGCTACTTTTTCTGGTGTTCTCAACTTATTTATTTTTGAATATGTAGAGTTCGATTTGAGATTGCTATTCAGAAAATTTTGATAGCTGTTATGCTATTACATTTAATTTTCCGAGACTCGTTGTTTTTTCTGCAGAAAATCGAGAAGCAAGGCTCCAATGATGAGCAAGCCCCATGACCTGAAATTTTGCTGCCATCTTGAATCCTTTATGTTACCTTTTTGTGTCCTTGAATGTACAATATCAACATTCATTTTCACTCTATATTGTTTCATCTGGTAAAGTTAAATGTCTGGCCAATAAGCCTCAATCACTTGGATTTATAATTTTAGGAGATCCTTGTTATTTGGATATAGCCATTTGGAATAATTGTCTCTTGAACTGAAATACTATTTTGGTTTACCTTGGATATGCATGTGGCATTTTTTTCCCCCCTAACTTGCACAAATACCACTGCTAGAAATTAATTTGGATGATATCTAAGACTCCATATCAACAGAAATTGCATGAGGGCTTGAGGAGGGTTTTCTCAGTAATTGCATTCATGTCACAAATACCACTGCTCGATTATTGTGTTTTTGCCAAAACAAGGCACTAATGTACTTGGATTTTATAATGATTAATGAAAAATGCTAGCCACACGTACAATTTACCTTCAACCAGCATTTTCGTTGACGTGGTAGTACGATGTGGCACTGCAACATCAGGCAAAAAAAAAAAAATAAAAAAATCTCAGCCTATTCTATGGGTGGCCGACCATTCCCTTGAGGGTAAGAGGATTGCCGGTCACTCCTACCGAACTTTCTGGGTGGTTGCACCACTTTCGAACCATTAGGGGTGGCCAGCAAGCAAGATCTGTTGGTCACGACCACTTTTAACTTGGAAGTTGAGAGTGGCACCAACTAAAAAGAAGGTTTGTGTAAAAATAAATTTGGCTGATGTGGCATTACCACATTAGCGCATTAGGGAGTAGGTAAATGTTATGTATGGATGATTCATATAATACGAACAATTTCAGTTAGAATTTGTTTGGCAGTGAGTCAGGTTTGGCCATAACAACCTAGCCTGATCAAAACTAGCAAGGCTCTTTGCACTTGCCAACTTGAAAACTAATCAATTAGATTCTGGGTTGAGCAGATCAAAAGTTGGTATGGGTTGCCAAATTCATATCAGTAAAGAAGCAAGCTTTCATATGATTCAAATTGTTCCAGTGCTAATTTGTTCGGTGAGCGACTGAGTCGTCTCTTCTTTTCCCCTCTTCGATTATTACAGTAGTTGTTGTGTAGGCAGTTTCGTTTCTAGTTGCCTCTTCAAACCTCCCTTTGTTGCGGCTAATCCAATAGGCCGGGTCATTTATTTGACCAATTCCCAATATATTTTTTTTTTTTTGTTTTTTTAATTTTTGGACACAGACTGCCTTTCTTTTTTTTTTTTTTTCCTCCCGGCCAGCTCTAATCATTATTGATCTTTATGCCCATTAAGGTAACATATAAGCTGTTCCATTGATGGTTGGGCTTGGACAGACAACGTGAAACCTGTGGCCCTGCCCTCTCAATTACAGGCACTTTGAAACTTAAAATACAAAGAAAAGAAAGAAAAGAGGAAGAGTAAAGATACAGAAGGGTAGGTAAAACTTCAACCATATAGGCATGCTCATCATAATAGTATCCACATACTCGCTGCCTTTTTAGGTCAAGTAATTATGAACCAAAACAAAGAGAAAGACTTTCAACAAAGAGGAAAATAAACGCTACTGCTCTATACACATTTCACCCTCTATATCATGATAGTGGCATTTAGTGGAAACTCTCTCATAGGGAGTTCTCAATTTTAGTAGAAAAAATAATCAAAAAGAAGATGAATGCAGCACCGGATTATGACTTTTTGAGTGAATAAGCTACTTTTTTTGCTTTTCCTAGAGTATCACGAGACCACTTCTATAGGTGATAGCATAAAAAAGAATCGCTTCCTTCCATCACATAATTTGCAACAGGCTACTTGACAGGCCAAATATAGCCCATGCAGTGATCAAATTCACACCTCTTGCTCATTGGAGGTTGTTTCTCCACCAAGCTGAAATTAGAATCGGAGGGAATTCAAAGTTCCAGCCCAAACTATGCATCAGAACTGCCAAACAGGAAATGAGATGAGAAGAAGTTGCAATCAAATAATTGACTTGAGAAAGGAAACAAATTATCACAGAAGGAAGTTCTATTTGCAGGGTGATACTGATTCTTGTTCTTGTTGTTATTGGAATTAAAATTAGAAAAGCATATTTGATCTCACAATGGTCCAAATCAAAGAGTGACAGTAGATGGTACTTATGAACCCTACAGTGAGTGATGTTACAAAAAAAGTTCACTTGGAAATTTTTTGAAAGGGGCATCCAATATGCTGTAGAAAAAGCTAGTACTCATCTTACGGAAAGCATAAAAAATTGGCAAATGTTTATGAAGTTTGCTCCCTACTTGCTAAACATGAAGTTGAAATCAGACGAACTAATTCCATGATTTCCCACCAAAAATCTTTTCTCACCATCCCCATAGTGTATGAGACAAATGTATGTATTTCAATTACGGTCGTATTCTAGCCACAACAGCACACCCCAAGAATTATGACCAGGTACCACAGCATTGCCATCCTTTAACCCCACCAGGCTATCTATAGTTACAATGATGTGACAAGTCGGGTGTGGAGTTATATCTTGAAGTGTTTCTATCCTACCCTTAGAGAGGTGACGAACCTATTCTCCCTTTAAGGTTTGTACTTGCAGAAAATATGAGTGATTTGTCTATGGGATGCAACTACAAGCAAGGCTAGCAAGACTACAAAATGAGGGGGGAAAAAAAGAAAGAAAAGAAGATAAAATTACAATGCTGGGAAGGAGCCAAGTTGTAACCTGTTGTTTTCCATTGATTAGTGATGTGAAACCTCTGAGATACCCCTTGAATCACTCTGAATCTCCGCTAGTGGATTCACAATGAACCCACCACCACCCTGTATCCGAAGCCTACGGTTCTCTGACTTAAACCTTTCAGCATTGCCATTGTTACCAGCTCTGTAGCGCATGGCAGGCACTGACGGGGTAACATTGGAAGCAGAAAACCTTGAGGACGAACAACGGCCATCTGTCTTCTTCCAGAACTTGGAGCTAAAAAAATCTGCACCCGATAAAAGGCAACATTTGGTGCTAAAGGAGTCGGTGTTAGTCATCCTCCCACTTGATACAGCCAGATCATATGAGATCTCATCTAGTGCCAACTCTAGGCCATGCACACGTGTCTCCAAAGCACGCATTCCATTTTGTGAGCTCCCAATGAATCTCTGATGCAAGAAGAAAATGAGAAAGCTGAGAAGCAGCCTTCATCAACTTCGCTTATCAGCAGTATATACACAAGAACATTACACATTTATGAGTATCAACTACCCTTAAACATTGTGCCTACTGGAGTCAGGCTAAGCAAATAAGGCACTGTTCCGCTAAAATAGTCTGCTACTGTAGGCTTTCCATAGGAAGGACGCTCAAGGTTATGACTAGTTATATATCAGTGTTAAAAGTAAAAAATGGCATAAATCTGTGTCAATTTCTGACTTTTGGTATAGCTAATTACAGGTAAACTTTAAGATAGACTGCTAAAGCTTTTACACTTCTCTGGAATGATTTGAATCTCGTGCAAAATAAAATCTAGGTTTATTCAAATAAAGTCAAATGTTAAATATGATCCATGCACAAAAGACAGAAAAATTCTGCCACATTCAGTTTTCTCTTCTCTCCTTATTCTAGAGAGCAGCCCCTTAAAGCTATTTTGTGCATTTTACAGTGGATCATCTATAACTTCAAGCCTCCAATTGTGTATAAGAGAGTGCAAGTAGGCACATGCATCTGTGGCACAAAATTAGACTGAATTTCATAAATTCTCCAATATTATCATCAGAGTCCAGTTATAGCTAATGACATTGATTCAGAGTGAATAAATAAAAGATTAAAGAAACCTAAACTTTTTTCCATGACAGATCATGAATCTAGCTCTTTTGTTCCTAACTTAACAGTAAGAGTGGCTCAGGAGGAAAAAAAGAAAAAGAAAGTAAGAGTGAAAAAGAAGTTGTGAATAGTAAAAATTAGTAGCATGGAATCATAATCATTACTTGCTAGGAGCAAGCCCCACAATTTCCTGCAAGGCAACAAATACAAGGAATTATGATTAGGCAGTAGAAGGATGATGAGGACAATGAAGTTGCTCATGCTGATGGTTCTACAAAAGTATCATTATTCATAGCACTTTGCTGAAAGCTTAAGCTGGTATAATGTCGATAAATGGAACTTTATATCTAGATGTCATAAACAAAGGGATTCACCAAATAATGCCAAATTAAGAAGCCAAACATTATTTGTCAGTAGGGTATGTCCAACGTTATGAAGAAAAAATTGCACATAATAGTTTAAACGAGAAGAACAGATATATTGATACAATCAAACAATGACAAATTCATAGGCTTGATTTTCAAGCACTGACAAACCTGCAGTAGATCTAGTAAACTAGATTGCTGCTTTTCGATCTGAAAAAGCTGGTTGCGGATTAAAGATAAATCCTCACTCTCTTTGCGGTTCCCATGGAAATCGGTAACATTACCGGCAACAGTGGATTCTGGGATCTCCTCATGGCATGGAACCACACGAGATCCATTCTTGTTCCCACCAAACTTGTGCAACTTATCATCAGAGTTCTTACTGAAGAGCGACCGTTTTGTTTCGGGCTTGGTTAACCTATTTTTCTCGGTATTCCTTCCCTCAGGGACATTCTCATCTCTTTCCCTATAATCAACCTCCAAAGGCCCAGAAACATTAGGCACTGCAATCTCAACTTTCCAGTCTGAAGATCTCTTGCAATCCAGCTTCCGGAAAATCAGGGGATCTATTTTCTTGTCGTTGCTCTGCAAAGGACTTCTCTTCCTTGCACAGGTAGCAGATGAACGATCAGTCGGCGTTAAACGGCTGGTTAGGATGGGGTTTTTCCTCAATTGAGGAGCTTTAGAACCAGCAGGGAAAGAATTTTTGGACCCAGGTGGATGGCGTCCATCACTCGCATTCTCTGTCCCCATAATAAAGACAAATCCACAAAGAGAATGATATGATCAACATCAGAAAATGTGAAAAATAAATGTCATGAGCAATAAAAACAACAGAAAAGTAGATACAAATTTTGAGCCAAATGATAGAACTAAAATACCCCAAATGACCATCAAAATCCTTCAAGTAAATGATAAATCATTAATTAATCTGATCATGCACCGAAATGAAAATTTTCGACACCTCTTCCAACAGTTAAAATCCTCCTATTCCAAACGCTACACGATTTACTACAACAACACTTCAATCTCTAAGAGATGCAATATGTATTGATCATCAACTTTTCTTTCTCCTCTGCTCGGTTATCTATGGTCAAATTCCAACCAATAGCAAAAAACATTAATCATTAAAAAAATAAAAAATCATACCTTTCGAAGAAGATTCCGAGTGCGGCGGCGGTGATGCCTCATCCGAAACATCAGGAATCTGCTTCCAAGCCTCCAACATTTGATTCATAACCTCCCGCACAGCCTTCACCTGCATCCCGCCAAAAAAACACACAATCTCAATCCACATTCCAAAATTACTACAAAGACCTTCACATGGTATCAAATAGTAGCGGTCTTAATTTATTTATAAAAATAATCAATTTTCTTTATATTTGGCATGCATGACGACGCGTAATATCAACCGTAGACAACATCCAATCAACGGTTCTCGATTTGGTAGAATATTGATTGATCCAACCTAAAAGTTACTAAATATACACCGGAGAGTCAGATACTAAGAATAACAATAATAGTAATTATTACAATAATTAAGGAAAAATAAAATGACCTTGTCGTATCGACGACTCTCGAAGACCGTCACACAGCCAGGCTTATACTCCGGCAGCGAATCTCTCTCCACCAGCGCCAAACTCAGCAGCGCCTCTGCCGCCGCTTTCCTCGCCGTCCAATCGTCGCTGCTCAAGAACTCCACAAGACAAGGCACCAAGTTCCTCAGCGTCCCGTTAAACGACGCCGCACCGACACTCACAACGCTACCAATCAGAGCCAGGAGCGCCGCCTTCGCCTTGAAGCTCTCGCATTTCAAGAGCTTCTCGAACCTCGGCAACAGCTTCGCCAGCCTGGCCGGGTCCGGATCCGGAGCGGCGTCGATCGCCGAGGCCAAGCACAGAGCCGCTCCGATCTGCGCGTTTGGATCCTGCTCCGTGAAGAGCGCGTCGGCCAGGGGCTTCAGAAACGAGACGAACGGAGGCTTCGTGACGTGCGAAGACAGAGCCGCGACGGAATTCACGCAGGCGGATCGGACTGAGGAGTCCGGGTCGCGGAGGCGGCGCGTGACGGAGGAGAGCATTTTGGAGAGGTACGGATAGAGCGTGTTGCCGTGAGTCTCCGAGAGGACCGCCAAGAGGTTCACGCATTGTTTCCGCACCGGGGACTTGTCGGACGGGTCAGTGGAGTGAATGCACGAGAGGAACGTGGGTAATTGGGTCGGGTCGAGGGTCCGGGCGATGGATTCGAGTTCAGACGCGGCTATGGAGTGGGTGTCCCGGTCGGAGAGCTTGGTGAGGCACGTGAAGACCCGGTGCTTGAGGTTTTGGGCCATTTTGTTGGTTTCGCTGGTCGGATTTCGGAGCTACGGGTCTGGCAGTGGAGCCTCCTGGATTTCCGGCGACATTGCCGGAGATGGCTGTGGAGGTTGTTACCGTTTGGTCGGTTTTTAGTCTGGGAGTGCAAGTCACTGAGAAAGAGCAGCTTGTGTTTCTTTGCTCTTTATAGTATTTAGAGGAAAGAGCGGTGGGCACACAGATGATACGGTCAAGGTAACTTTCACTGGCAACTAAAGGAAGGATTAACGGCACCGTAGAAGGTTTGCGGTTTCCATTTTTGCACTTTTACTCAAGGTGGGCTAGCCATGCTTCTTAGCGAATAAGCATCGCTGGAAAATCCGAATTATGGCTTAAATTTATGTTTAAAATAATGGTCAGGTAATGATTAACCGAGTTGTTGATCAGGTGGACTCGCGTTCACCTGAGCTCAATCTCAGGATTGAGTCCACATAGCTCACTCACTTATATCTCATTCTTTGACTTTTGTAGAAGTAAGCCAAGCTCATCCAGGGATGGAGCAGAGGATCTTTTTCTCTGTCCATAATTGTCCATCACCGACTAATATAAAGAGCCTGCTGCGTCGCGGTATCTTGTCTGCCTCCGTCTTCTCATTTCCAAAGTTTAATAGCGACCTGCCATCTTAATAGATAAATCGGTTTCACAGAATGTCCGTGAGACCGACCGTGGTAATATAGTAGTCCAGTAGATTATGTTTGTATTCTACGAGTATTGCGTAGTTGGGAAGAAAAAATCAGGTGCAAACGGGACCACGGTGGTCCTGAAAGAGAGTTTAATGCGGGTAATTGGCTCCAACAATTAAGGAGTCACGTGACTGTGGCAGGGCTTATCATGGAAGTTACTGTGCCTGCAATGAAGCTGCTCATGTGTATCTACCATCCAAATTATTACTTGATCACAGATCATAATTAAGTTGGTGTTTGTGGTGGCATTGAGAAACCATTTTGGGGCAATATGATCCCATTTCTAATTAGTCTTATAAATCGACTAAACCCGGCCAAGTTTAGATGGACGAACGCACAAGCAATAGAAAGGTGTCGTGTTGTGTGTATGGTATTTTCATTATTTTTACCACTATTATTTGGACTTATAATGCCCGATGTTCACGTAACGAATTGAAGGCTATAGAATTAAATCGATTATTCCATGGACTCCCCCTAGCCAACTAAGTGCGGAAACATATTTTATAAAGAAAAGGGAATGTGGCTCATTCACAGCACTCACAGTGAGTTATGTAAAACCTACTTTTGGCTAGAGTGGGTAACAAAATTCTTAAAACCACCATCCATCCGCTTATGTAAAGCAATGCTACAATACAATGCAACGCCACATGAGGCGTTGCAGTGTTCACGGATCTAGTGAATATTTTATTGTTCTTTCTTTCACTTTCTTCCTCTTTCTCTCTCTCTCTCTCTCTCTCTCTCTCTCTCTCTCTCTCTCTCTCTCTCTCATACTCTTCTCTTTCTTCTTTTTTTCTCCTTTTCCTTTCCTTACTGAAATTGATGGTTTTAGGGTTGGAGTTTTGATTTTCTCGGCCCAATACCGACGAAGCAACTTATGGCGGTGGTTTTGGTTCGATGGTCCTAGGCTGTTGGCATACTCTGGGTTTTGGATCGGTGGGTCTGGTTCGACGGCTCTGTGGGGTGCGCTCCCGTTTCTCTCTCTCTCTCTCTCTTTCTCTCTCTCACTCGGTGGTTCTGGTATAACCCACCTATCTTCTCACTCGGAACCGAATAAGGGTTTGGGAGTAAGTTGAAGATTGGAATTAATGGGTGTAAGAGTTGAGGGATGTGGTAGTGAAGAGGGAGGAGAGGAAAAGAGAGAGGGAGTTTTGGCGAGAGAAGGACAGTGTGTGTAGAAGTTTCGGGTACGGTGATGTGTTTTATTTGGTGTTTTTGGTGAAAATGTATTTTTAATTAAAATGAATAAAAATTAAAATTGATTATTTTAATACAATAGAAAAGAAGTTTAAATATGCTGATGGATGAAGGTGTTGAAAAATTGTTAGCTAAACTAGTAAAATTGAGTTTTCGTTAGCTATTTTAGATAAAAAAAAATAATTACACAAGTCGCTGTGAGTGCTCTCACAAGGTATATATGCATAAGTTTAGCCCAACACTTTTTCCTCCACAAATCTCTTAAGATCATTACCTTCTTCAACTTATACACACTTGAACATCGAAATGATTCCGTCGAAATTATGTGGAACGCTTTGTGCTTAACTTTCTTTTTTCTCGGCAAGTTTTCTCAATTCAGCATTTAATGTGTGACCAGCTGATTCTTTATGTATCCCCAATGTTGGATCCATATTCTACAATGATTCTTTGCAATTATTAATGTTGATTTGTGCTATATTAAAAAAGGACAATTCACCAAAAATATGTGGTGGTAGGTGCACATATCACTTCGAGAGCCATATCTAATAATTAATTATTATTTTTTGAACAAAAGATTTGAGTATTTCATTTATCAAAGATCATGAGTATAAAGATCTTACATCACAAAGCATAAAGCTCTGTAAAATCATTGTCACATGCTATGAGGTTACATAGTCATAGATACAAACAAATTTTTTACAATAAAGTGTTATCTATGACTTTTATTTTTTGCTAACCTATGTACAAAAATACTTAAAGAGCAGATTTGCTCCGAACATATTAGATCTAAAAAAAGGATAGCCAAACATCCTAGAATTTTTTTTTTTTTTTTTTTTAACCGGCCGTAAGAGATAACCTCTCACACTAAACTATCTAGGCCGTGAGAAATAATCCCTCATACCTGAGTAATTTTCATCTCATAGATCACCCATAAGAGCAAATCTAAAAAGAATAAAACTCTTATTCAAAATAAAAACACAATCAGCAAACAACAGCAACGGTCAGGGAGGAGATGAACGATACATTACGGAGGTAGATGGACGGATGCATAGCAGAGATTCTAAAATTGCTGATCTGGTAAGAAACTACCTACAAACAAAAGAAAAAACCAGAATGGAAGAGGGATGGTAGGAACGGGGAGTAGAAAGGGAAAGGGATCTGCTCCCTCCTCCTCTCACAACTGTTATTTGATGGGTAAAGTCTAGAGCCGGCTTCTCCCTTAATAATTAATTTCCCAATTTGTTTCATTGAATTGGAAAACGCCCCTATTAAGATTAGGTATTTCTTAGCTTTTGAAATTGGGAAAGAATCTAATTACTATGGTGGTAACACACAGCGACATAAGTAGAAGTGAATGAAAATGGACAGTGTTGTGCTAAAGCCTAAAGCCTAAAGCGATCTCTTCCACCATTTGCTTCACATGATAAAAAGCCTTAATTGGCTCCAGTAATAATTCATGCTAATCTTCGGAGAAAGTAACTTTCTAGGAGACCAGTTACCTTTTTAATATAGAAATCAAAACGACGGACAATTTGTGAATTGTGGCCCAAAAATCAAATCAAACAGCGGAGTTGGTAGCAGCATGAGTTAAAATTAGTTAACGTGGCATTTTCCATTATGATGTAAGCTTGATTTTCTGTGGCATTTTACAAGATCACCGCCCTTATAGGTGGATTTCAGCCTTGCCTTGGTCCTTAGTTACCTCTAGTCGGAGAGAGGTAGGAAAGGGAATAATAAGGGTAGGGGCGGCGTTCTTGGTGGAGCGACACCTTCTCCAGCTGAACAAAGGTGAAGAATAGAGTTCACAAGGGGGAGAGAGAGAGAGAGATAAAAAAATGTTTTTTTTTTAATTGATATTATATTTGTAAATATATTAGATATAATATTAAAAGGGTGGGCGGGTAGTATTTGCAACCGCATGCATATCCTTTAATATGCTATCCGTCCATTTTGGGCGGTTTTTAAACTCCTCCCCCGGAATAATGTAAGAAAAAATTCACCCATTAATTAACGGGATTTGATTCTTGTACAACACCAATACAACAACTGTACAACAATTCCTCACATGAGGGTGGGCCCCAGTATGTGGGACTCACCCTCATGTGAGGGATTGTTGTACAGTTGTTGTATTGGTGTTGTAAATCTAACATTTTCCTTAACTATACAGGTGAATAGAGCCGGACAAGAGGGGCGGTTATTACCGGCTCGCTGAGCACCCGTACTATCCAGCACTATAGACGCCTTTAATCCATTAACATATTGTTAGGACTCTACTTATTCTAAAATCAATCGGGTAGCACCAACGCTATATTTATCATGAGGGCATAGTTGGAGACGTTCCATTTTTCAAGTTCATCCAAAAGCTTCCTTAAAATGATGCTTACTGTCATAATTAATAATTGGAAGGATACAACTAATTAAAGAGAAATAAGGGCATCTGATCACCCTCAATTGTTAGGTTATATTGTTGTCATAGGTGGGTTGGATTTATTATTTGTCAGCCCCCATTACTTGCAGCTTAATTATATAAATATAAAAATATCATATTCCAAAAAATCTTATCAGATTACTAATCATTCTCAAACATGAGTTCGATCAGTGTCATATATGTATAACGTTGTTGAAAATGTAGGTAGGTGCCGAGAGAAATATTAGATTTTCCTAACCAAGGGTTACATCATAATTAAGATTTAAGCACAATTAGATGGTTCATGGTTGAGATCGGTGAGGTTTAGTTGAACCTACTCAAAATGTGGGTCACAATTCTCATCCTTCTTACCAACCAGAACACCTTTAGCCATGAAAGGAGTTTCTAAAGAGCTTTATTCGCCAGGAAAAAAGCACAGTTGGTGAAAAGTTTTGCTGGATAGCAAATGGCAATCATTCATGAAGAGAAAATAATACAAGTACAATAGAAGAAAATTGAGATTTTTTCTTTTTTTATTTTATTTTATTTTTTTATAATGAGAAGCCCGATGAGGCAGAAAATCTGGATTTCAAAAGCAAAATGGCAGTTTAGACCAATTGGCCCTCTGAGGTTTTGTTATGGGGTCTTCCTTGTCGGTTGGACCAAAGCAAACAAACCAACTTTGAATAATTTGGCAATGGAAAACAGATCAAATTGGTTGGAAGTGCTGTTATTATTATTATTTTTTGGATTAATTGTAATTTGCGAATTTATAATAGGGAAAACTTCACTTACCACACCTAATCTTTCATCACTTTTGTAATTATACCTATAAACTTTAAAAATTGTCAATTTAGTGTATCCATATTTTAATTTTTTTTCAATTTCATCAATCCATTAGAATTTTTCGTTAAATCATAATCAAAGAGTGTCGAAATTCTTAAAATAACCATCATTGTTTTTAGACAAAAGAGAAAAAAAAAATTGCAAGACTTAATAAAATTTGCAAAAATACCTATACTTGAATCTTTGAAAATTCTTTTAATTTTAATTTTTTTTATTAAAAAAGTAGAGATATTTTAAGAATTTTGACAGGATTTAATGGAAAATCCTAACGGGTTGGTAAATTTTTTTTTAAAAAAAAATTGAAAGATGAATACGTTAAATTAACACTTTTTAAAATTTAAGAGTATAGTTACAAAAATGATGAAAGATCATGGGTAATTGATAGGGGTCAGATTAGAGTAAGAGGTGGAGTTGGAATTCATTAGGATTAGATTAGGTAAGATTAGGATTAGAGTTTATTTGAATTTGAATATTAGAACTTTAGGTGTTATCACTTTAGGCTTTATCTGTTTATATTTCTATTTAAAGGCCATTTGGTCGTTAATGAATATATAGAGAACTAATATAGATTTTTGTCTTGTGATTTGTTTCCAGCCTTAATTGGATTCACTTGGGGTCTATCTCCGGCCATTAATTGGAGTTTATTATCACCTTCCATTTTCACATTCCTCCATTATTCATCAATTAC
This sequence comes from Alnus glutinosa, assembly GCF_958979055.1. Taxonomy (NCBI): domain Eukaryota; kingdom Viridiplantae; phylum Streptophyta; class Magnoliopsida; order Fagales; family Betulaceae; genus Alnus; species Alnus glutinosa. The sequence continues at coordinate 4,319,846 of NC_084893.1, forward strand.
ATTAGAAAGCACCCATAAGTAATAAGTGAGGTTTTCTCTTCATAATATTAATAAATTTGATTAATTTTTGAATCTATAGTTTAGAAAGTCACATTTACACATCTAAGAAGACATCTTTTAAATTTTTTTTTCTTTTTCAAATTGAAATTGATATACCAATTATCTATTCAACCAGCCCAGAATGCGAGTGCAGGCTTAGACTCTCGAATCAGAAGTCCCGATAGGCCATAAAAGCCAACACGCCAACTGCTTAGATAACAACTAAGAAGAGGTGCAGAGAATAATAGCTCATCATTGCCTCATCCTACTCGCCTCAATATTCTCGACGAAAAATTAGGGCAACGCCCTAAACTTGTCTTTGAACGCACAATTCTGCTAGCGTGACACGAAAGAAGTAATATTAGATTAGATTAGTGAAGAGGGTAATTAACTAAATCACATAACCCACGTGGACAAAAATCAGCCCAAATTATATAGTCCTAAGTCCTAAAACATCCATAATTTCTTTCAACAACAACACTGAGCTATACATGTTAAGAAACAAAAGGCTTCCCTAAGGAACATTATTGAACAAGCTAGGAGTAGGAGCTGCGTGGGAAAAGAATGGAGGCGTCTAATATCAGAGACCATCATGAAACTAACTAACATGTTGACCCAAGAAGCTTCCTTGGCATTTAATGATGGTGATCAATGCCTTGAGACTAATTCCACAGACTTAACCACTGCTTTTACTTTGTTTTTGACCTAAAATCCTAAATGGTGCCTACATTGATGTTAAATTTGCTTCAAAAGTAAGCTCTAATTTTATTTTTTTTTATTATTATTTTTATTTAGAAGAAATTATTCAATTCAGTTTATTAAATTGACAGTGACATATGTTTTTAAAACATGAGATTAATATCTCCTATAGGCACTGTTTGATAAACAACTCCACTCTCCTTAAAAAAAAAAAAAATAAGTCAACTTCAAAACATTTTAATATTTTTTTTTTATTTTTTATATCACATCAATCATTTTTATTTATTAATGTTCAAATAAAAAAACTACTACAAAACAAAACTTTTTCACTTTTTATACAAAAACTTACAAACTTCTTTTTAAATTAAATCATGACATCAATCACATTTTATTACTATTCAAAAAAAAATTACTCCTCAAAATATTTACCAAACCGAGTTGTAGAGTCTCATATTACAGTATTTATGCCGTTTCTTTACATCGAAACACTTAAAAAATGTCGCATATTAAAATCATGGTATGTTACAGTTGAAAACTGAGTATATTTTTATCAGGTTCTTACTCTCTATGTTGTAAAAAAGCTTTGAGTAAAAAGTTGTGTTTTGATTTTTTGAAGAAGAAGCATCTTTGCTATAAAAATATAATAAAATAAAATAATATAAAAGACGAGAGAGAGAGAGAGAGAGAGAGAGAGAGAGAGAGAGAGAGAGAGAGAGAGAGAGAGAAGGGGGAAAAAGATGTATGATCTAAATCTTGACTGAATTGTATATTCAGCCTACCAAAGAATATTATATAACTTTATATTTATAAATATGCAATGAGTACTAAGCTACAGAACAAGAAACCCTAAACCAAATAAGGTAAATATCGATAAACATAATTTAGAGAATACAAATATTCTAACATAACAGGAATAAACCCTACGAGAAATTAGAATATATATATATATATATATATATATATATATATATATATATATATAGGAAAATGAGATATATTATTATAAGAAAATAAACCAACGTAATATGAAATATATATTCTAACATTTGCAAAACTAAAAAATAAGCATTTTCAGAAAAAAAAAAAAAAAAAAAAAAAAAAAAAATTATGTCTAGCTGCCTCAATAACATGCCGCAATTTTAATAGGTGTTATTTTTTTTTTTCAAGTATTTTGATGTAAATAAACGGCTTAAATTTTATAATTTGAGTATCTACAATTTTAAGTGATCATAATCTCATAATATAAAGACATGTTAATTTAATAGACCGACCCCACTAAGTTGCACCAAACTTTTATGTACCTAGTAGTAGTTACTTGGTATGCAATCTTCGTCTAGTTTAAGGTACAGGGTGAATGTCATGGGTGCTGACCATGGAGGTGGAGCCTGTTCAATAGAGAAGGTAGACCACATGGGAATGTGATAGAATCAAAGAAAGCAAAAGAATATATATATATATGTCATAAGCTTCTCTCACTATTCATCTGAAATCCATTCCCCATTACCCCAATCCCTCAACCCATGAGCCCCCCATGTGCAATTTGCCTGTATGTGGAAAGACATATAACATGATCTCCAAGGAAAATACAAGTTATGTACTATATATAAGAGGATAAGCCATATCCTTACAATCACATTCATTCTTCTGGCTTTCTATATCTAGCTAGATATCGGCCGTCCCAAATCATTGGATCCGAATCTCGATTGCGAACTTACTTGTTTCAGACAGTCCAGAGTGCAGAGGCCAGTGAAATCACTTGCTCTTAAACAGTTGGAATACGGAATCTAACCGTTCAAACCAAATAAACCTTATAACCTTTCTTTTTTTAAAATTATTTAAATTACGTGCAATTCAGACAATACCTCATCGATAATATTAACATTAGCATGACCTCGCACCCTTTTTCTTGACCAGTAAATAGCCGGCAAGTCTAACTCATAGATGAGTGACTTGCTCACAAAAACATTTTTTTTTTTTTTTTTTATTTTCTTTTAAAAAAAAGGTGGGTGACTTAGGATTAAAGAAAAGTAACAATCGCCCACGGTTTAAATGATTTGGGGGTCCTCGTGCCACGCGGTGGACTATTTTCAGGGGTCACCATCATTGATGTTATTTTGTACCATGTATTATATTGTACACAATGGTAGGTACCAGGGCATTATAGCTTTAATGCAGACAAGAGTGACTATGAGTTTTGTCTTCTACGTACGATTTTTTTTTTATTATTATTTTTTGAAAAAAAAAATATATTTAGTATGCGAAATATATAGTTATTCGATTAAAAAATATGAAATAAAATAGACTGAAAATAATTATTTCAAAGCTATTTTATTTTACTTTTTTTGATTTTCAATAGAAGATATTCCATTTTTGTAATGGAATAATTATTAGAGAAATACCATAATACTACAAAATCCTTAAGATATAAAAGGTTATTCAGTTGAGTAAATATATGCTACTTTTTGTGTTTATTTATTACACATATATCACACAGGCTTACGTGATGTGTATTAAGTAAATTATTTATTTATTTTTTTGAAATGACTCACATGTAAAACCAATTAAAACACGCTACGTCAGTCAACCAGTGTAATTTATGTGCGATAAATAGACGTGAATAACAAAGTGTAGAATTAGTCTATCTGGTTGGCGGCAAGGATTCACGTTGTGTCTGGGTTTGATGTGAGTGGTTTAGCTGCTCTATGAATTAGACTTAGTGTGGTTTTAGTTGAGAAGTGAAGGAATGGGCCAACAAATCAGTCTGAATTGAGGAATTCTGTGTTTTAGTTGCTTAAGAATAACATTTATGCACATGTCAGTCAATTTAAAGGAAAACTTCTCGATTTACATTCATTTTATGGAAAAAAAAAAAAAAAAAAAAAAAAAAAAAAAAAAAAAAACCATCAAAAAGGCCTGACCCAAATTGACCCAAAAAAAGGCCCAAGACTAAGGCCCAATATATATGGACTCGTTTCAAAGAAATCTCCCTGTGAAAGATTCTTTGCCTCAACAAGCTGTGCTTGAAACTCAGAAAAATGTTCCCGCGTTGCCAAATCCCAGAAGTGAGCCTCCACATCTCAATGACGTTCTTCTCTTTTGTCTACAGAATTTGGTTATTCTTTCTCTCTGATCTGTTTCTTCTATTTCGATTGATCGATCCAAACAATAAAATAATTTTCCATATATATATATATATATATATAATCCTTTAGGGTTTATTTCTAGTTGAAATAGGAGTTGTTTATTCTTTATTGGGCAGTGATTTTGCTATATGATACATGGATTTTCTAGTTAGATATGATATGGGTTACAAGGGATTGTGAGAGATTGAAAATAAATGAGATATTGATATTTTGGGCAGGTAGGTTGTCCAGTCTCACTGGCTTGAGTTCCATGTTGGGGGTTATGTGCTAATCAAATTATACGCAATGGAATACAGATTCTAGAAAATTTTTCTTTAAGATAAATAAGGCTAAATTAATTAAACTAACATGTTCAGGGTACTTATAATTGAAATCGGCCTCTCCTAAGCTACTAGGGCTAGTTGACTTTGGTTGATTTGCTCATTGCATGTTAAATAAGAACACGTTCTTCGTGCTCTTGACTCAACCTTCAGATCTTCTCTTCAATGACTAATATGACCGTGTGTGTGGACTCATAGCTTGAAGCAGATAATTGGTTAATAATACTTCACCATAACCCTCTATTTATAGACTCGAATTTACTCTTATGAAAGAGTTAAGAAATAACTCAAAGATGTAGCTGAGATAACATAAAAATTATAGGAGGAGTTCAACAAGGGTACATGGCCAAGGGGCCCTTTGGCCATGCATCATCTGACCAATGGGGAGATAATATCTCTCCATGCATTTATGTTTAGATTTTTAACCCTAACCCATTGCTACATATTTTTTAGCATGAACTTGGGTTTTATCTCTGAGGCTCAATGCTCCATTATTTTTACTTAAGCTTTTGGAATTAATTCAAAGAGCCCATAGCTCTTAACTGCTTAAGCCTATAGTGATGTAGGACGGAATTTACTAATATTTTTGGTGAAACAAAAAATAAAAAAATATCAAAAATAATATTATAGCAGCACCGTTTGATTAGAAGTTTACATATTCCCAAACAATGGAAGTATATAAAGAAAGACTTGATCGTCAAGTCAGAATTTTATTTTATTTTATTTTCTCAATAGAATTAAGACTTTATTCCCTTTACTTACTAATGCTAAATTTGCTTTATTTATTTATTTTTCTTACTAGGATTAGATTTACCATTGCTACTAGGAATATGTTTACTTTTATTTATTTTGTTATATTTTCCTTTTTAAGAATATGTTTACTATTACTATTAGAATTATGATTACTTTCTCTACAAGTATTTATCTTCTATAAATAAGCTTGCTTACCATGTAAAACTTAATCAACCGAATTGTTATAAAATCAGAGAATTCTCTCTCAAATACTATGCAAACTTTTATCTTTCTTTTAGCCTACGGGCTTGTTTTATCTTTTTAGGGTAGAAGACGAAGACGCTTCTCCTTACACAATCAAAGACGCAGCTCTTTGATTAATTACCTTAGTCTTCAGCTGCTACGTCACTTATAAATTAATTTATAGGCTCAATCACCTCTAAGTAATTAACCACTTAGGAATCATATCCCTTTGGCCAATGTTTTATTAAAAAAAAACAATCCAACATAAATAAATACATAACTGAAGCTTATAGTATCTGGTCAATTTACATCAACTCAAAGAGGGACCTAAAAGGAAAAATACAATTAGCTTTAAATAGGTTTGTGACAAAATATCACCCAACCTTATTCAATCACAATTGATTCCACTAAACAAATGTAATTGCACTCTAATATGTATTATCAAATTAATGAATCAATCCCCGCGACATACTTATTTATTACATATTATCCCTCCATGGAATTATTCCATAGTCGAACTAAAGTCAATAGATTTAATACAATGTTACTTAGGTTACTACCTCTTTCCCTTGATACTCTTGATTTAACTATATAATATATCATTTTTGTACCTTGTGAGTTTTTCATCTCACCTTTCACAAAATAAAGTTTTAGTAAATACCACTGAAATATTCAAGTCTGAGCTTTAGAATAATCAACCTCATTAAATCTACATCAAGAAAAATATTTTGTATCGCTTTGTTCAATGACAAAGGATTTGAATTTCTTCTTGAATAAGGTGTTCCCACAATGCTACATGCGATCACCCAACGCACATAAGTATTGACCAGTGATTTGATCTCATTCTTGTACATCAAAGTGACATACACTTTACATCTAAATTCGCAATCTTCTCCGTTCGGTGCATGTCATTATCTTGCACTTACACTAACATATCAACCCGAAACTCTTCCTACTTCTCATAATCAAGATAGATCGTTAAAATTGATATATTATAGTCTAGATGGATTTTCTAATTCCATTTACAACTACGAACAATCCTTTATAAATTATAAGGACCTATATTTGACTATGATCTTCTGTGTGATAATATAGTTACTCACACTTTAGTCAAATACAATGTAACTTAAGGACCTTATATGCATATTATATGAAATATTTTAACATATATGTACATGTAAAGTCATATATATATAATGTCTAATATTATACATTTTATAGAAAATAAACTTAATGCAATTGAAGTTTTGGACACCAGTTTCAACATTCCAAAGGGAGCTAGCTACTCTCTCTCTCTCTCTCTCCTTTTTTTTTTTTTTTTCTTGTTAGATCTTATCCTGTATATTAATGTTATTCTTTACACTTATTTTACATCGGCTGACGTGTTGTGCTTTAAGTAGCTTTCCATGTTAAACATTCAAAAAAAAAAAAAAAAAAAAATACTTAAAATACGTCACATCAACCGGTATGAAGTATCTATGCTAAATAACTGTGAAGAGTAGCATTATTTCATTTGGTATGATATCGAGCACTAGGGGTGAAAACTCGATTACAGTTATCGGTTATTGGCTAAAACCGATAACCGTAACCGAGGTAGCCAGTTGGCCAAAATCGCCAACTGGCTCCGATAACCGGTTAACTGATTATTTAATAACTGACAGTTACTGGTTGGTACTCAATTATCTGGACCGGTAACCATTTTTTTTTTTTTTAAATTGATCGTTTGGGTATTGAGCCTATTTTTTGGGCCTAATTTAGACTTTTTTTTAGCCATTTAAAAAAATATTTCAACCTTTTTTGGCCTAAGTTGGAATGGAAGTAAAAGTGTAAAGCCCTAATTTTTATTATTTTAATTTTTAAATATATATATATATATATATATATATATATATATATATATATATATATATATATATATAGACACACACACACACACTCTGTTACCGGTTATAATCAGGTTTAATATTTTCTAAAATTGATAACTACTTTGATAGGGCCGATTATCGGTTATTTCCAACCGATTGGCCAATTAGCTGTTATCGATTGGCTTTACACCCCCTATTGAGCACCATAGTAAGCTGTACACCACGCACTTCTTTCTAATTTATAGGCTTGATAGTAGGATTATGACGAATCAAGTTTTTTTTAAAATAAATATATGGATATAATTTATTAATCACAAAAATAGAGCAATTGCTTTAACAAAATAATATCACTGATACAGAAGTTGCACAGATCACAATAGCACTTGAATCCAGGATAAACTCACTCATCAACCAATTGGGCTATAGAGTCAAATCCGTTTAAATTAATATGTCCCAATTATTTACTTCTTTTTTCTATGATGGCCATGTCATACAATAATTTTTTTTTTTTTACCATCCAGCATGTAAGTAAGAGTCACACAGTCAATCATTTTGCAAGTTATTTTATCTTTAATGAAAAACATAGAGTTTCACATCATTAAATCACAAAGGGGTGTACAAGAGATGAAAAAAAAAAAAAAAATATGAATGTTTAGGAGTCGGTGAGTGAAATTTCTCCCGAATTTTTTAACCCATCCTAAAGAAGGGAAGATGGGTCAGAAATCATATTTCCCCGGGTCAACTAGACCCCCCAAAAAAAATACAGCCCATGTCTTTGTTTCGTTCCTAGATAGTAAGGGTGAAAACTCAGAGTCGGTTGGCTAAAATTGTCAACTGGCTCTGGTAACTAGGTAGTCGGTTAGTCGGGTTTGTAATAACTGGTGGTTATTGGTTAGTACCTGTTATCTAGACCGAGTACTAGAATTTCAAAAAATTGAGTTTTTGGGCCTATTTTAGGTATTGGGCCCTATTTTTTAGACTTCATTTAAATGTTTTTAGCCTTTTTTTTTTTTTTTTTTTTTAAATAAAAAATCATTTCAGTCTATTTTGACCTAATATTCTTGGTTTTGTTGTGGTTGTTCAAAAAAATTATGTCTATATATACACACATACACACACTTGGTTACCGGTTATAACTAGGTATATATAAATGCTAAAACTGGTAACTGCTTCAGTAGAGCCGGTTACCGATTATTTTCAATCGGGTAACAAACCGGTTTCCTGGTTACTGGTAACAAGCAAATTATAGCGGCTGGATTTATACCCCTTCTGAATAGGCGTCTTCTCTTTTATTATTCGGAGAGTCTATGGATGGAATTTATATAAATATTAGGGTAAAGTCTTTATATTTTCTTCAAACTACTACTCAATTGACAATGTCTTTCAAAACTTTCAATTTGGATAATGTCCCTCCCAAACCACAAAAAATTATCAATGTTCCTCCAATGACGAAAATACCCTTAATAAAATTAAAAAAAAAAAAACTAAATATTCAAAAAAAAAAAAAAACATAAAAACCAGGGGGTGACAAAATTTAAAAATTAAAAGAGAAATTAAAAAGTTTTCATCTTTTTTTTTTTTTTTTTTTTTTTAGATTAAAATTTTTGGTTTTTTTAAAGAAATTATAAATTTCGTTTTTAAAATAAAATAAAATAAAATAATTTCTAATTTTTTTTTAAAAAATTTTTTTTTGTTCTTTTTTGAATTTATAGGGGTATTTTTGTTTCAGAAAAAATTGTAAGGTAATTTTTGTCTTTTCATTGGCATTGAAGGACATTGACAATTTTTTGACAGTTTAGAAGGGATATTGTCAATTAAACAATTAGGCGATAGTTTAAGTGTAGTATGTGGACTTTTCCCTATATATTAATTGAATGAGTGACATAGGCAAACATGTAGCTTAATGTTCTAAGTGGAGTAATTTTCCAAGTTATTGATATGAGATTGTCAAGAATTTTTTGTCATTTGGTAGTACATGAATCCAACACGAAATTAAAAAGTTTTACTTAAGCGGTTTGGGTTATAGTCATATTTATGCTTCGCCACGATCCGAACTCAACACAAACTCAATACAAAATTAAAGGATTAAAATTAAGAGGTTTGAGACGTTTAACTAAATGGATAGAAACCTTTGTATTTTCAGTCTTTGTGGTGAGGATGGTCCATTAGAATCATAGAGCACGCCCTATAAGGAAGATACAGATGCTCTTACCCGAGGCAAAACCTCTACTGCTCTGCTCTAGTTAAACCACCAAAGACTTGACCATGAATTTCAAGAATAATCCTCTTACAGCACCCCTAAGAAACCTTAAGGAGTTTAATAATGATAAACCCCTGCCAATGCCTTATCTTCCCCGTGGAGTACATGTTGCCGCGGATGAATATGTAAGTTAGCCTTTTTTCTTTAATGATTTATTATTATTATTATTATTATAGAGTTATTTATTTATTTGATTTTACAGACATGGGAAGATTTTTTACATTTGTTGAAAGAGAATTCAAGATTATCAGATTCAAGGAAGATTTTTGACTGGCAAAGAAAATGGAGAGAAAGGGAATTGAATGGGTTTGGTACAAATGGCCGAAACATCGTTAGGAGTATAGCAAATCAGACACGTAGCTACCACCGCTCATCGTATTATTGTAGAGATATCTATAAATGTGTGAGCATTATGGCGGCTGATGTGAGCGTTAAATTCCCATTTGTTCCGATCACGAACAAACAACGATTTTATGATGGGTGCATTTTGATATGCTACATTTTCGATATTTAGTAGCCATTATTAATGAAGGTTGAGCTGATGGTTGATGGTGAATTTTTTAAATCTTCCTATAGATTTTAACTAGTTTATTTCAAAAGTTTTTACCAGTATGCCAAATGAACCACAAGCATGTTATTTGCAATTGTTCCATCCACTTTTTTTTCAATGGAAATGATTGGTATAACTTCATTCATGCAGTAATGGATTTTCGGAAATTGATTTTATAAGTGTACATGGGCTACAAAACATGCATAAGAATATCTTCAAGGCCAGTATATAAGGCCATTAGGAGGTTGTTAGATGGAATCTTTGGATTGTTGTTCGTTTGGGAATTGAATTTTTTGAAATCAGAATTTAATTCTAATTCACTACGCGAATTTCGAGGTTTGACTTTGTGAGATAAAATTTTAAAAAAATTTGAAAAAAGTTGAATAAAATATGATTTGTTTTTAAAAAAAGTAGAGAAGAAATCATGATTCAACCATATTGCCAAACACACCATCGAATTGTTTCTTAAAGGTTGGCATCCTCGAATGTGCCGTTTCTCTTGTGATTTCCAGACTTATCAATTTACCCATAGAAAATACAGATGCTCTTACCAAAGGTAAAACCTCTACTGATCTGCTCTAGTTGAACCACCCAATACCTGACCATGAATTTCAAGAATATTCCTCTTACAGCACCCTTAAGAAACCTTGAGGAGTTTAATAATGATAAAGCCCTGCCAAATAATGATAAACCCATGCCAATGCAGAGAAGTCTGGACGCAGAAGTGAAGATTGCGGACGAAGGAAGCTTTTTATGCAACCGTCTGGACACTAGGATTTAAGGTCTAGATGCGCTTCCGTAATTTTATGAAATCGCAGTTTCATATTTAGATGCTAGAAGTTATGTTCGGACGCCGCTTATGGAAATTTGAATTTGTGTAGAATTAGATTTTCTGAAGTCTATTTAAAGGGGCTTCTAGGCTGTGTTTTTATAAGAATTCTAAATAGAATTTCAGTGTGCTAACAGAATAGTTTTTAGGCAAAAATTGTTATATGTACTATTTCTCTTAAAGTTGTTTGTGTTGTAACCATTCAACCGTTTGAAGCCTAACTAGAGAGGAGCTTTAGTTAAGGGATCAATTGAAGAACTCTCCAGATTGGTATGGGAGAGAGGCGTTCAAGTATAGGTACTTATTAGAGTTTAAGGTACAATTACTGCAAAGGTATTGTGAGTACGACTGTCTTGTAACTACCTATTTTTTCTGTTAGTTGATTTTCTGAGTTTGGCTGCCCTGAAGTGATTTTTCTCTTTAGTGCAAAGAGTTTCTACTTCGTAATCAAATATCTGTGTCTATCTCTTTATTACTTTACGTATTTGATTGTATGCTTGATTGCGGTTAATTTATGAGTATAAATTATTATTATTATTATTATTTTCCTTTGGTGTCATGACATTTTGATCTCATGCTTGGAATCGTGCATAGTCTAAATCATATTATATCATTACATCATTTAACTCAGCTACACACAGGGCGGAGTCAGCATCTGCGACTTAGGGGGGCCAAAAAATAGTGGTAAAATTTTAATTTTTTAATTTTTTTAGGAGAACCTTAGGGCTTGGGGGGCCAAGCTCCTTAGCAGCTTTGCCATTAGCTACACACATGCATGCGTTTTGAAACCTCGAGCGAAACACAAGCATATATATAAGCATAAACTTGTACAAAATCCTCATCTGCAACCACTTACAACCATATACTTACATTTCATGTTCCATCCAAAAACATATACATATAGAGACATCTAATATGAAATTCATTGATAAATCGCATCATATAAAACGTCAAAACTATGACATGTAGGTTTTTTTTTTTTTTTTTTTTCTTTGTTACTTTCATTTCCATTTTCATATATATAACGTGTGAATGCTCGAATTCAATTGATTTCACCATACTCGTATTGACTCATGCAAATGCTCGAATACAGATAGATCGAATAGTCATCGATCTTGACCAATATCTACTTGTCTTTACCCATGCTTTAGGCCTAAATTCATTAATCCATTATTCATATTGTGCATACATGTACATCTGGCTTTCCAGACGAAGACAAAAGAGAAGAAAGAAAAGAAAAGACCAAAAAAAAAAAAAAAGGAGAGAGGGAGGGAAGAGAGGGGAGGCGAAGCTTTTCTCTTCTCCTGTGTTTGAATTCACTAGGGAGAGAAAAACCTCTTCGATCCCAGAAGCTGGAGAGTCTCCACGAGAGAAAAAGAAAGGCTCTACGAGAGGAGCAAGAAGACTTTGTCAATCGTGAGGAGGGAGGAAGTTGAGCTCTTCTCCCTTCTCTTGGGGAGAGAATGCCTCTCACTAGGAGCCGGAGAGTCTTCAACTAGCGAAGAGAATTTCAAGTAATTACTAATTGGAAGAAAAGGGATGACCCTATCAGACAGTATTTATCATTGGACAATTTTTGTTCAGGTAATTTATGAATAAAAATAAGTCTCCAAAACATCAAATTTAAATTTAAATTGTGGTTGCTTTGAGTTGTTGTTGGGCCCTACCTTTGTTTTTCTTTTCTTCTTAGCTGTTTAACCCGGCTAAGAAGGGTGAAATGGGTCAGAAATCAGATCGACCCGGCTCAACTAGACCCAAAATAAAAACGGCCCATGACCAACGTGCCGCCATATATATATATATATATATGGATCAGTTTAAGATTGAGGCGCGAACTCGCTCAACTCAAACAGACCAAGAAATCAGAATCAATCTCCCTCCTGAAAGATTCCTTGCCCAAAGAATTAAGCTCTCTATTCGATCTCTGCTTCCGAATCACAAAGATGATGCCACGTCGCCCCCGATCCAAACCCACCCATGGCGTGATTAACGCCCCCGTCCCCACAACGTGAGCCTTTGCAGTATCTCTCCGACCTCCTCCTCTCTAATTTCTCCCCAAAATCTGTTCTTTCTTTCTTTAATATTTTCGTCTAATTCTTTTCTCTTTATTGATTATATCTACTCTTTGCTTGATTCTTTGCAGTAGGCCCCTGTCAGAGGAAGAAGTTAAATTTTGGAAGTTAGTGAGGCATTACAACATACCAGTATATTATCATTTCTTGGAAATAATTCAAGGTTACACAGAACAGAGGTTCTTCCTTTTTATTCTTTATATCAAATTTCATATATTTGTATTGCCTCTTTCTTCTGCCTTTTTCTTTCTTTTTGTTCTGGAAATGAAACCAATCGTAATCAAATTTCAAATTTTTGATTATTTTTAAGGAAAAAAAAATTTCAAAACAGGGCCCCGTGGACGTTAATTTTCTAACTTCAACTCGATCTGAAAATGCTATCGGAAAAAGCATTAACACAATCTGCATTTGTGTAGGACTGACGCCAATGGAGCTTTGACGAGGATTGAGCAGTTATTCAAGAATCACATTGTACTTGTTGAAGCTTTTAGTAGGCTTCGAATGGACGTCAAGACGACGAACTATACAACCAAACTCAAGGTACGAAATTAAAGGCCATCCATATTATTCACTTCTCAGGCTTCTGATCATCATGAATTCGACTTCATATATATTTCATATATATATATATATATATATATATATATATATATATATATACAATTACAGGATCGTCTTGCCGTCAACGATAACGAGCGTTATTTAAAATATTTTGAAATTCTCAACGGCTATCGTAGTGGGGAAAAGGCCATGATGGAAATGATAGAAGAGGTACTACCACCTCGGCACTGGCCTCCTATGATCCATTCTTTGATCTAGCTTCCTTAATTTTTGTGTAATAATTGATTAATTTGTTATTGCAGCTAGCCGTGCTTTTTGCTGATCATATGGATTTGTTCTTGGAATTCTGTGAATTCTTACCGGATGATACTTTTGATGATCAATGATCGGTGAGAAAAGGCCATGGAGAGGAGCTAGCAGTATATAGAAAGTGGATTTCTGTGGATATATTCCAATGACTTTTTGTTTTTGTTTCTGTTTGGATCTTTCTTTCATTTGTTACTTGTTACTTTTGTGGTTTGGTAGGGTTTTTGTAAGTTGTGACTAGACAAGAGACATAATATCAGGAATCCAGGATCGTCTGTGAGCTCCTTTCATACTGAAATCTAATTTTGACTGCACGAAATGGAGAGGATCCTATTTCATTACTTTTGTTAGAATATATATATATATATATATATATATATATATATTTTTTTATATTAAGTTAGTGTATTTTTTTTTTTTTTATAAAAATATGTTTCATTTAGGTTTGAGTTTCTTATAGGGTTTATTTTCATTATGTTAGAATATTTATATTTTTTAAATTAGGTTTATCGATATTTACTTTATTTAAGTCTAAGGACAAAAGGATTAGTCTTTTCGGAGTGATAGTGTAGATGTGGCTAGCGTTTTTCTCTAGATCATTACAAATGGTATAAGAGCCACCTAATAACATCAGGTCATGTGGTACTGAAGCACCGCATGACGTAACCTGACGAGGACTTCATTGGGTTAAGGAGAGAGTTTTGTAACGCCATGTCCCACGTTGAGAAGATAAGGAATATTCCACATAGAGTGGTTTATAAAGATAGTCATGGGTGTTAAGTCTCACATTGACTAGTTATTAAGTGAAAGAGATTTATAAGGAATTCTAAGGAATTAGTTCTAAAAGCACTCCTAATAGTTTATGTATTTTTCAATCTAGAATAGCTAATCAAAATCTATTTATCTAGTTTAACTAATGAGTTTTAAAATGTACTATACATCCGATTATCTATTCTTAATTCTATATTATTTTTTTTTATTATTTTTCATTAATTTTTTTCATTATAGTATTATTTTCCACGTGGGTCCTGCTTGATAACTCTACTACTTTACATATTTTTCCTTAGATCTCCACTATAAAGGAAGAACATGGAGTGGTGGAGGGAAAAAGGAAAAAAAAAATGAAGCTAAAAAGGTAGAGATAAAGAATAATAAAAAAAAAAAAAATAGATTAGTAAATAGTATAACTCTACTTGTAGAGTTGCACTATTTATGGAATTAAGAAAAATCTATTTTAGAGTTAAAATACATAAGCTGATGGAGTCTCTTTTTAACACTTTTATTATCTATTCTAGCTTAAAATTGTAAATCGATAATCCATTGGGAGTGCTATAATTTGACTAGTTCTTATGGAGTGATATCGCAGATGTGACTAATATTTTTTCATGAGTCGTTACATGTGACATCGAGATATATAACTAGTTTCGTGGTTCTAATTTTTTATCATCACTATAAGAATAGGATTAAGGCAATCGTCTATTTATATTGAAGAAATTTAAAATAGAATAATAAATGCATAAATAAGATAGAGAAAAGAACACAAAGAATTACAGGTGGTTCAGTGTAAGACATTTACGTTCACCACTACAAATTAATTCTAAGGGCTACATCGTGCTCATTAACTTGATTTGTCTACAATACAAATGTCACTATTTATAGAGTTTAAAGTAAATACAAAGTATGATAATCAAATCCTCATGATCTGATTACAATTTCAATATTTAAATACAAATTAATCAATAAATATAGAATATTACAATATGGACAAATTTTACTCAACTCAGCCCTTGTTGAATTGTTGATTGTATGACTGTCTGGACAAATTCTCTCGTCCTTGTTACTCTACTGGAAGTATATAAGCCATGTTAGTTCATTGGCCGATGTTAATTTCCTGCAAATGCAGTGAACTTTTGGAGAAGGAAAATGTATGATCAAGGATATAATGGCAGCTATCATTGCAGCCACTTGTTGTTCATCACTTTAATCATGACAGATTGTATTAGGTTTGTTTATTGGGCTCATCAATTGCGTCACTTAATCCTTTACCAATTTACTTTAAAAAAAAAAAATTGTGTCACTTCAACAGTCTGCCCCAAGTCTAGCACATCTATAAGATTATAACACAGCTATAGCTCGCAACAGGATCCAGTTCCGTATAGCAGTATAGCTCATTTAGGCAGCACTCTTTAGGGCAGTTTTTGAACTTTTAACCCAAAAAAAAAGAAGAAGCAAAATACTCGAAAAAATACTTTAAATAATTTTCACATTTATTTCATGTCAAAAAACACTATCTTAAAAAACATTATGAAACGAGATAATATGTTTAAAGTGTCTTAACGTACTCGAGCCAATTTGCCTTTACAAAGTGGGTACCCAAGCCATTATTTCCTAAATGCACCATGCATACCTGCCACCATCCTTGACTTAAACATGGTTCATCCAAGCCTAAAAGAAGGCATAGGACCCCCATACAATGATGCCTTATGTTTACTGCTAATAAGCAGTTCAAGAGCATGGACCCCCATACGGAAGTACCTATGCAGTTCAAGGCATAGGACACCCCAATTTTATTTTATTTTTATTTCCTTGGGCTCTTTCTACTTGTTGTTATTTTATAATTTAGGATTTAAATATGTTTTTGTTCCTGAATTTTGAAAACTTTATTTTTTAGTATTTGTATTTTAATTCGCATCACAGATAGTACTTCCGTTTTAGAAAAAGACTAAATTAGTGCCCCAGTTAAGTTTTCCTTCTAAAAACTAACGACTTGCTAGGTGTCAACCACTGAGGATTGACACGTGTTTTAGTATAAAAAAATAAAAAATAAAAAATCTTCAAAAATTAATTAAAAAATGAAAATAAATTGAAAAAAGAAAAAGGCGAGAGGTGGCCGGCCACCCCCATTTTGGCCATGGGGGTGGCTTAGCTACCCTCTTAACCGGGGGTGGTTCGGCCACCCCATGGCAGAGACAAAAAAAAAAAAAAAAAAAAAGGGTCGAGTTTTGGCCTGGCCACCCCCTTTTTTTTTTCTATTTTTTTAATTTTTAATTTTTTTTTTATTAATTTTTAAATTTTTTTATACTAAAACACATGCCAACTCTCAAGGGTTGATACTTGACGGACCGTTAGTTTTTTAAAGGAAAACTTGACTAAGGTATTAATTTAGTATTTTCTCAAAATGGAGATACTATCTGTAATATGAATTGAACCTTAAATACTAAAAGAATAAAGTTTTCAAAATTTAAAGACTAGAAACGTATTTAACCCTATAATTTAAGAGAAAATTAGCTTATTCCCTTAAAATTAGCTTATCACCTCACCAAACTGATCACTCTCAGCTTGTCCCTTCTATTGCCATTTTATGTTCACTTAGGATGAAAAATACATCATTTGCACTATCACTTCAAAATAATTAGTCAAATTGCAACGCTTAAATCCTTAATGAAATATTTTTTAAGGTGTCACATATCACGTGACCCATACCTAACTAAAATTCTCCATTATACCTTCTATCAAATGTGTGAAAATATAATTGCCCCTTAGATTGAAAAAAAAAAAAAAAAAAAAAAATTAGCAAGGTGATTACCAATTGAGTGTTGGTTTAGAAAAATATGTTAATAAGCTTTTTTTTTTTTTTTTGTGAACGGGATGTTAATAAGCTTTTTAATTTCATAGAGGTAGCAACTTTTACTTTTATGTCATATAAAAATATTTTTTTAAAAAAAAAATACAAAAAATACCTTTTAAAACACATTATCAAATTATTATTACAAAGCCCATACTATATATATATATATATATATATATATATATATATATAATATTATTAAAAAAAGAAAAAAAGAGGAAAAAGAAAAGAAGTACCTTCTCCTCTTCTCAAGAGCCAATGATTATCATTCTCCCCATTTAACAACAGCCACGTAGGAAATAAGAGATTTCAGATTGTTTAAAATATTTAGCTAATTTGAGTCACACTTGCTGGTTCATCGAGAGTTCTTTTCGGCGAACAAGAGCTTCATACGTCACACCATTTCTTATAATATTTTTCTTTTGTATTTGTCTTTTTCTTCTTTTTTTATTTTTCATATGGTTTGTGTTTATAATTTATATGCTTGATTTGATCGGAATACTTTTATCATCGGAAATTAAATGATCAGAACCATTAGGATACCCGCAATTCATATTTCCCGGCATTCCGGCAGGGAATGAGAGAGGAGTCGGAATTTGAGAGCCTTCGGACAGCTCACAATACAAAACAATTCATTGTAAATTATGGTCGTAGAATTTTCCGTTCCATAATAATAATAATTGTAAATTATTCAATTACATGGGTTCTCGCTGTCAAATAAAAATAAAAAAGAAAATCACAAATTTTGAACAAGCAGACTCTTTTGCCAAATTCACGTGACAAAAAATTTGTGACCTTTCTAGTGTTTTGAAAATTGTTTTTTAAAATGTAGGGTCGCGTTTGAAAAAAAGTGTTGTTTAGGATCATATTAAATATTATCAATTCCTTTTTAAATGTATTTTTTTTTTTAATTTTTTAAAACAAGTGGTGCAATCATACTAAACATTATTAATTACTTTATGATCTAAAAAGAATATTATTTTCTACTTTTTATGTTGATATTATAATATTAGTTATCGACCGATATGGATAAGCCTTGATGATGCTGATTACTAGGTATCAAAGTCTCTCAAATAATATTAGGCAACTTTTGGCTCTACAAATCACTAACAAACCCCCCCCCCCCCCTTTTTCTTTTTTTTTTTTCTTTTTTCTTTTTCTTTTTTTTTTTTTCTTTTTTAAAATTATGATACATTGCTACCCACAATAAAATTTCTCTCGCTCACATGACAACTTTTATTTTATTTTATTTTTAATAAACCCAAAAGCTAGCTTGAAAAAAAGTTGACACGTAACAGGGTAGTCAGAAATTATGTTTTGGAGTGGTAAAAAATTATATATCTTTCTTTTTTCTTTTTTTCATGTGTTTTAGGTGCTAAAAGTGAACAAACGTTTATCACAACTTAATAATTCTATAACAAACCATGCAATTTTGAATAATTGTCTGATCAGTTTAGCAGTTTTAATGCATAATTGTAAAATGCAATTAATAAAATATATAAATTTTAAAAATCCAATAAATCTATAAAAGAGTATTATTTTTTTGAGTGAAAACGCAGTTCAGCCTTTAAAATTATATATATATATTTTTTTTCAAAGCCCACGTTGTTACTTGTTATGCAAAAACGTAAATTTTTTTATGCTTTCAAACTGTCATTATTATTTTTTCAAACTAATCACAAAACGAGATAGGTTTTGCGATTCTATTTAAAGATGTGCTTTTGGCTGAAAAGATGTGTCCAATAATTTATACAAGATATATGTGATTCGTCCTTGGTAGCATATAATTTTCACATATATTTTTAATAAGATTAACAAAATATGTAACATATATATAATTAAAGTACCTGATTTTTATACTTGTAAGATAGCATATATCAATTTAAAAACTGCTTTGGAAAAATATTTTTTTTACCCAATTCTTAAAAAAAAAAAAAAAAAAAAAAAAAAAAAAAAAAAAAACCTCTATCTTTGTGTCGATTTTGAGGGCCATCATAAAACCACCAGCGATTGATCAGATTGATGCGATGATTAGGTGATAAAATCCACGCACAAAAACCGTCGCAATGCATTGCAACGAAACACCGTTGGCGGAACAGCCTAATTAATAGTTTAATTGCCACATCCCAAGGTTGGAAATATATCTTAAATTCGTAATTCCGAGAAAATGACAGTGCTTTTTACCGTGGCACTCAAGAAAGAAAAAGAAAAAAGATGAACATAAATCTAGACGTCGTCGTTTTACTCTGTTCCAAACTCTATCTGTGCCCTAAGTTACTTTACAAAGATAACCTTGACACGAAAATTTTCCCCTCAACTGTTTATACGAAATTGGGTTGTCTCACCTCCACAACCACAACTCCGAAAATTAACTGAAAACCAGGGGTATTTCCGTAAGATGGGTACTATATATAAGAAGTCGGCCCTCTGATGTCAGGTTGTGAAAAGGCCGAGCGGAGCAGAGGAGTTTCCGTTATCCATTCAATCTCTATCTCGCTCTAAAATCCTTCTCTATCTCTCTTCTCGATTTAGGGTTTTTGCGAACCTCTCTGTTCTGTGAATCCGAATCCAACCGTCTCAGCCATGATTTCCGACTCGATCACTGCCGCTCCGGTTCCCTCGGCCTCCAACGCCAGGGATTTGGGCAAGAAGAAGAGGGTGAGAATTCAATTCCTATTGCTTCGTTAATAAAATCCGTTTTTTAATGTGTATTTTGGGTTCATTTTTCTTAATTTTTTGTTTGAATTTGGGGATTTCAGGCCAACAGGTCCGCCAAATTGAAGCGGTGCAAGCTTGATGCTCGTCGCGAGCAATGGCTTTCTCAAGGTATGCCTGCGATCTCTTATTCTGTAAACGAAGTATTTATTTATCCAATTACATATATATATTTATGTAAAAGCGTATTTCTTTGATTTTATTTATCTATTTGTTTATTTATTAATTTTGGTTTGTTTAATTGATTCTCGGTTTTGTGATGAATGATTGGGTTAGGCACGGCAAAGAACAGGGAATTCAAGGAGGAACAGAGTGGCAGCGTTCAGTGCGGCAAAGGGGGCAACCGGGCGTTGGAGAATTTGGAAATGAGTTCCAGGGCCGAAGATATGGACGGATCGATTCACCAAGAAAGCTATTTGGAATCGCCGTCGAACAGTCCCACCAGTGCTACCAGTAGCGTCCTGGGTGGTGCCGATTCGAGTACAAACTTCACCGGAAGTGGCGGCAGTGGTAGCAGTAGCAGTAGTAGCAGTGGTGGGTGCTGTTCGGGGTGTATAACGGAAGATGAGGAAGGTGGAGGAGAAGATGATGATGGCTGCTTGGATGATTGGGAGGCCGTGGCCGATGCTTTAGCGGCGGACGAGGACAAGACCCAAGGCCAAAACCCGAGTTCCGAATCCCAATCAGTTGCCCAAGTGGTTTCTCCGCGGGAAGTGACCGACGGTATGGGCTTTGGAGGTGGAAATTCAAAGCCGGAGTGTCCGAAAATGGTTTCAGGGGCTTGCGGGAATAGCCGGGCGTGGAGGCCGGATGATGCTTTTCGACCTAGGAGTTTACCCAATTTGTCTAAGCAGCAAAGCTTGCCTAATCCAGACCGGCATTACGGCAGAGGAGGGGCTGCGTGGGCTTCTAAGAGTGTGGTGTCTGCGCCGTCCTCGTGTCCTATATGCTATGAGGAATTGGATGTCACGGACACGAGCTTTTTGCCTTGCTTGTGCGGGTTCCGGCTCTGCCTTTTCTGCCACAAGAGGATTGTTGACGAGGATGGGCGCTGTCCCGGCTGCAGGAAACCGTATGAGACTAACCCTATCGAGGCGGAGACAAATGTGAACGGGGGCAGCCTGCCACTCCGGTTGGCTCGTTCTTGTAGCATGATCACCAGGCCTTAGATGGAGTCTCTGTTTTCGTCCATTAAGTATGTTGGGTCTCTCATTTTGCGTGTCGTGTGTTCTGTTTAGTCTTAGGCTCTGTTTCTCTCTTTTTTCATAGAGGTAGATGTTGGCATAGGGTTTTGAGCACCCGGGAATTAAGCTAATTATCTTATGAGTTTGGTTCTTATATGAATGGGGCATTCGTTGATGTAGAGGACTCATCTTGGTATGTGAATAGATAAGGTGGTATAGAAATTCAATACATAAAAGATTATTACAATATGATTTTTCTTTTTTCCTGCGAATGCTGTTCTATTTTTCACGGTTTGTGTGGACTTTCTATCTTTATGTTATATTCTAATGGCCATATTTTGTTTAAGAAGTTCCATTACTGATCGAAGAAATATTTTGAAGAATGGATTTTGGTTTTTACTCAATGGGGAATTGATAGGGTTGTAATTGTAAACATATTGGAGGTTAGCACTTTAATCATTGGGGGATCATGTTTTGTATGGATAGGATACCATACAATTCCGAGTTTCTTATGACTTGCATCACGGGTTGAGGTTTTTGAATTGAATGCCATGTCTATTTGTGGATGAAAATGGGCTTCTTATATTTTAGACTTCTCGCTTATAGTTTTGTTTGCATTTTTATATATCCCAGCTATTTTGGTACTCATTGCCTTATATTTTGCAAATTACATTTTGGATCTTTTAAACAAGTAGCTCATCCCACAACTTTCTTTCTCGTACTCCACCCAAACTCCAGATTTTTCCTTTTGACGTGCTTCTACTGAATCCCCCCCTTTATTTGGTTCCATATATTCTTAAAAGACTGATTCTCACTCTCTTTATCTGTCTCTCTTGGTTTATTTTCTCTCTACGCTTTGTCTTTTAACTTCTCCCGTGTCCATCGCAGCCACTCACCATTTACACCATTCACCATTTCTGCCATTCATCATTTGATATGCTGAGATGCCTGTAGTGATGCAGTCGTTATTTAAGCAAGAGCCTACGAGAGGATCTTTTTCCATCGTTATTTCCTAAATTGTAGGTCTGAGTGGTTTTTCTCTCATGAACAATTCCTTTTTGAGTATTATTATTCACGGCTGTACATATTCTATTTTACTTGTAGTACTGGTTACTCTCAGTGAATTTTTAGACTTAGTTTGGAGGTTTTATTGAATCATTGCGGTTGTAGTATGATTATGAGGTTTTAGTAGATTCATAAGGTCTTAGCAAGAGAATTCCTATCAATAATAAAGAAATCAGAATTCCTAGCAAGAGAATTCATAGGGTCTTAGCAAGAGAAAAAGAGGAGTGGGAAGATGGAGTTTTGGCTTTCTGGGGAAGATGATAAGGAGGAGGAGAACAAAAAAGGAAAAGAAGGTTGAGCTGTGAGCTTAATATCTGTAATTTGTATTCATTCATCTGGTGTTGTTCATGCTCTGCGTTTTACTTTCCTTTCGTGTATATATTGATCATGGTTTGTACTGATCTATGTGCAAGGCAACTGTGTCCAAACACTTGGGGATTAAGGGTAGTGTAAATCTCCACTAATAGACAGGAAGCCTTGGGATTATAACAACCTGTCCATCTGAAAAGAAAATCGTTGTTATGACTATCCACTTATTTATTTATTTTACTGAGAACATTTTAGCAGTGTTCCATGGTGAATTATCTCCTTGATGTCCATGATATGGTGGTGGGTACATGGAGCATCAGAAGGCTGGTAAAGTAGTTCTTGCAACCTCTTTTTTTAATTTTTAATTTTTTTGGGGGTACTGTTCACTCGTACTTGTATTTGGTTTGGTCTGCTATCAGGAACTAGGATAATTACAATGCTTGCTGCAAGGGGCAATAGAGTGTATAAGTTGCAAGTACTGTTGTTCTTTATGTTCATTTTGGTGTAAAATTAGTTGTTGTTTGCTAGCTGACATTTATGGATTTAGCTTTCTGTTTTCTTTTTCCCCACTGAAAAGAGCAGTTTGATTCAATGCTTTCTTAAAAGCCTGATTTTCTAAGTGTAGATGTAATGTGTCAATAGAACTGTGATTGTGTATCTCCTCAATTCCCTCAATTCCTTTTCAAAACTCGAGGTGGATTTTAGCAGCAGCTTTCACGCTATATAAGCATGGAATGATGAATCAGCCTGTATACAGTTCTCATTCTTATGTTTCTTGATACTTGAAAGAGATTCACAAAGGTTTATTGAGTTCAACATCTAGAATAGATGATCTTTTGATTTTCTGGATAATATATAGTATAGTATGGTACACGTAAATTTTTGAGAAGGTAAGAAGCATGCTTTATTGTGAGTAGGATGAGCATGCACAAAACTGAATAGATGAGCTTCTGTTGTTTTCAACTCTTTTAAGTTTTTTTTTTATTTCAAAAGAGTAATAGCTACACTGTATTTAGCACACATCACATCATAACATGTTTCATATTCAAACATATCCAAGAAGGCACCGACCGCCAAAATCCTTAGGGATTAATGAGTCCTAAAATGCAAGAATCATTCTTATGCTGGTCAGGGAGTGATTTCCACCACTTCACAAGGATGGTTTCCTTCCGGAGCACATCCTTATCCAACTCTTTGTCAGTAACCCATTTCTGTATATTTCTTTCTAGTTGCAAAACCCTTGGCTTGACTTGTTCAAACCCTTCAATGCTGCTAGTTTCAGTGCGGAGCTCCTCTACCTCTGCCCAGAAATGCGATTCTCCACTGGATTCAGCAGGCAGCTTCTGAGCATGCTCATGCCATCGTTGTGTGTATATGTATCGTTTCGGCCTGGGCTTCCTGTGCTTGCCGGGACTACCCAAATAGGGCCCCGCCCCGTCATTCCTACAGTGTCGATAGTAGTTGGCAACATCTATGGGCTCAACAAGGCGACGATACCTCGTTCCGAGCTCTACCCAACCTTCTTGGGCCTCAAAATCATCTGGGAGTTGGTACCTTTTTAACATTTCGACGATTTCATCCCATATACCTACTAGCTCAAGCCTCTTCACATTAGCATAGA
Organism: Alnus glutinosa; assembly: GCF_958979055.1. NCBI lineage: Eukaryota > Viridiplantae > Streptophyta > Magnoliopsida > Fagales > Betulaceae > Alnus > Alnus glutinosa. The sequence continues at coordinate 4,343,987 of NC_084893.1, forward strand.
AGTCCTGGCCGTTTTGGTGAAGTCTGAAGGCATCATAATAGTGAGGCTCACAGTTCGCTCGGTAGGATTCTAGTTCTTTTATTATATTCTGGATATTTGTCGTCTTGGCATCTATGTTATCCTTGTTCTTCTGCTTTCGCTTCTCATACTCTACCGCAGCAAGAACACACAATCTAGCTCTCGTGCTCTAAAATTTTCACAAGCACAAATGATGAGAAGGGCTCTAAATACAAAAAGGTTTCAAAAAGACACATAATTTTTGAATTTGTTCGAACCCCAATATAAGAGTTGGCAATAACAAGCGACAGAAACAGAACTTACCAAGCCAAGGTCATTAAAGGCCGAGTTAATTGTTGCGCTATCACCGCCTGTGGCCTCTGCAGAATATGAGAGTGTTTCTAGTTGCTTCAAGTCAACAACATCTTGCATTTCTAAGCTTTGCAACTCTTTTTCATAGCCAAAATGTTGATGAAGGCTTTTGCAGGCTATCTCTTGAAGTTCGTTTTCACTGCTCAACTGGGAGGAGTAAAACAGTAGTTGCAAAGCAGCATCTGGGTTCCTCAAGACCGCCAGTTTTCCGTTTTCCTTTCCACTCCCAGTGCAAAAGATGTATGTTCCAAAGGGTTTGTAAGGGCTTAATGCAGTGAAGCTAGTTACAGTTTCCAATAGCAGATTTGTGTTCGCCGTGAGATTGCAGGCGGCGTGGCTTGCCACGGATGCTGTGTTCCTCATGACAGTTGTATAAAATATCGAAGCCTCCTCGGGTACGACGCCGATGGATGATTGTGTAGCGAAGAATCGGAGAATTGAGTCAAATTCTTGTTCGATGGATGGGATTGGAGCAAGCAAGAGCCGTGGGACAATGTCATATCTCATAACAAAATGTATGAAGTAAGGAGCCCAGTTCTCTCGCCTAAGAGCATGGGAAAATATGTGGTTACCAGTTAGAGGACATCCAAAAGTCACACACAGAGGTGAGATTCTGTTATTTGATTTCAAGCAATTTTCCAAGAACCAAAGTGTAGCAAGGATGGCAATTGAACCACCCAAGGAGTGTCCTGTAAACACTATTTTCCTCTTGTTTGTCACAGCTTTTTGCACCTGAATTATATATTTGTAATCAGTAATAAGATATCATTCCAATTCCTCAAATCAATAATTATAAATGTATTTTATTTACATTAATTTGTTGTTACTCTTAACTTCCTTTTTTTTTTTTTTTTTTGTAAGATGTTGTTACTCAACTTATTATGAAATAAAATTGCATAATAGATATTAGATTTTATATTCCAATAAACCCTCTTTCTTGTAGTTTACATTATCTTTGATTTAAATCTTCATTTTTAAGAACCTTAATTTTTGTATAAAGATACTTTATTACTCCTGAGCTGAATAAATAAAATGTGTACATGAAATGTATGATATAAAATGTGAGATTTCTTCCGAGAAAATTAAGTAGGTGATATTTATGTATAAGACAAGTAAAAATTCATATTATTATTATTATTATTATGAGTTTGTTATATTAAAAATTTATAATCAATAATTAAAATTGTTTTTATCCTTCTTTACAGCAAATCAAGCACAATCCGAGCTCCTAGCCAATTCATCCTAACATACTTGAGAGCTTTTACTGACATGGCAAGATGTGATTGGAAAATGGATGAAAATAGCGGGCTACAAGTTCCAAGCCATGAATCCTTAACATATTTCAAGATGGACAGAAATTTCCTACAAACCGATTTGTAGGAAATTTCATACAACTCACGTATAAGAGTGATATTTTTCATTTAAACATGTGAGAAAGGAAATCACAATTATCTTATGATTTCCTGCCACATAGGATAGTCGTGTTTTTAGTTGTGTAAAAAGTTGGCAAAGAATCATATCTTATTAAAATAACAAGTGATTCTCACATATTAAGGGACACATGTTAATCTTATATGTGGGTTGTATGAAATTTTTTACAAACTGGTTTGTACGAAATTTTTATCCCTTCACCCTATCAACAGAAAATTAACTGGTTTTTTGTTTTCTGACATGGTAGAATTAATGTGATTGGCAAATGGATGAAAACAGCATGCTACATACGATTGGCCAAATATGGAACATATATATGTCGGCTAATTATACAAGAACAGCTCATTAATTGTAGAAAAAAGAAGCAAACAGTACCTTCTCTTGGAAATCTGAACTCCCCAAGATCTTGTCTTCAAATCTCCGCAGAAAGGTTTCTTTAACTGTAGCAACTTCAACGTTGCCTATACTTCTAAGAGAAGGAAACATTGGCGGATTGCCTCGACGATTGATCTTAGTTTCTCCAAAGGGTGTTTGAGTTTGAGCAAACCAATCACTTGAAGACCAAGATCCAGGAAAGCTGATGAAGAGGACGGTCTCCGATGAGCCCCGAGTTTTGTCAATAACATATGGCTTCTCCGGAGACTTGTGAGCCTTCATGGCACAAGAACAAGCTTTCATGATTAGCTGATCGTCCCCCGTTCCTATGATGTCTGCAAGCCTTCTTCCCCTGGCCATCGTTTTTGAGCTTTTTCTCTTGAAATCTGCAGGTTTAGAATTTGGAGCTTGAAGAAATGAATTATGATCAGTTTGAATTTAACGAAAGATGGGTGGATGATGACCTTTTATGTCTTTAAACAATCATTGACCAAGACTTTCCCTTTTTCTTTTGCCTTCTTTTTTGGGGCGACGCAGACTTTGCTTCCCTTGGCTTGAAAGTGCATGAATGGAGCTAGCAGTGAAATAACAAAAAAAATGTTGGCTTTATTTATTTATTTATTTTTAATTCTTTAATTGCTATCTGTTTATTGTTAAAATCATCAATAAACATTCTTTACATAAGAACAATTGAATTATAAAGACTGTGAGAGCATAGACTCGTGTATATCCTATATTATGATTAAATTTAAAATAGAAATGAAATTAATTAGTTGAAATATTTGATATTACAGAATACGTGATTTAAAAACAAGAAATATAAACATATCTTATTCTATCCATAGAAATGTTTCTAATGCCTAGCCCTCCTGGCTCCAATGATAAGGCTTAAGTCAAGGTCTTCCACGAAGTTTCCTTGTTGTGTGGCTGCAGATTCCATATTTTTATTATGAGATTGTTAGGTAGGCACACATGGTTGATTTAAAACTTTGTTATTCTTTTCCAAGTTGGCATAGAGTAAAGAGTAATGATACTTTTAGTTCTCATTTCACACTGTACCAACGTGACGTGGTTTAAATGATTTTTCACACCAGCCACTTAAAACATGTCACATCAGTTAGGGTGAAATGCGTGTGAAGACTGAAGAGTAACTTTTAATAATGTTGTTAAGCCACTTGAAGCTCTTAAGCATAATTTGTCCAAACCTCATGCATAATTTTTAATGATGTTCTGTTAACAATTTCTCAAAATGCTTCTTCTGTACAATTATCTTTCTAATGCTTATTACCAACATAAATTGGGCTCACATCATAGGTTAAGTTTTGTTGGCAGGTTACTTACTAAGTTGTGGACTTACGTGATTGTTCTAACCTGTAAAATATTTTTGTTTTACAAATTAATATGTGTTAGTTATAAGGGTGAAGACTAGAAGTTTTCACGAGAATTTAAGGATATGTAGTGTTGAAGTCTTGTATAGATAAATTTTAGGTGTAATTTTGTGTACTGTGGTATTTTAGAGAATAGTTTACTTTTGGAGGATATTGTATTTATAAATTTTCTAGTTTGTAGTTGTGATGTAAAAGGGGGAAAAAAAATACAAAGGGAAATAGCAATTGAGCTCGAATCAATATACATTTTCGTTACATATATTTTGATATTATGTAGTAGTGATGGCACTTTAAGTTAATTACCAGTTAATTAGTTTGGGAGTGCTACAAGCAATCCTCTCAAATATCCGAGAAACAAACCTAAAGAAATGGATGCTAACTTGTTGGAACGTGATCCAATATTACGTTTGCAAATATGAGAACTTCATGTTAACTTACAAGATAAAATCTGACGTGCTTATCTTAAAGTTGGGTCAAATCAATCCAAGCTTTTAGAATATCCACTTTTAGGACCGGATAGTTATTGTCGTTTATTTCAAGCTTCTTTGTTTAAGACGAATCCAAATTGGTTCGAGTATTCACCCTCAAAGAAATCCATATTTTGTCTTTCATGTTATGTTTTTCCTAAGAAATCAACAGATCATCTAGGACGATCATATCCATTTACAGTGAAATATTTTGACAATTGAAAAAAGGTGAACGATGGAATAAATTGTCCTTTAATAGGACATGTGGGCCGGGAAAGATCCAAATTGACAAAATAAATTTGTTGTGAAATGTTGTGAGTATCTAATGAATCATTCACGACATATTGACAAGTCAATTGAAAAACAATCCTCTCAACAAATGGAGATTAATTGGTTGCGGTTCAAAAGCCAAGTAGATAGTATTTGATAGCTTATATTCCAAGCATGAACGTTTAGTGGTTATGATGAAAGCTCTGACTTAAAAAAGATTAGAATAACTTCATTGAATTGATAAAGTTCTTAGCAACTTATAATGATATAATTTATAGATTTCTCTTGGAGAATGCTCCACAAAATGCAAAACATACATCACTCAAAATTCAAAACGACATTTTGCGTATCCTTGCATGTAAAACTGATTCAAGAGGATAGTAGCTGAGTTGTCAGATACTTAATTAATAGCACTGAATATCTTAACAGAAAGATATGCACAATAATGAAAAGAATCATGCATAATATTTGGGGATTATTTAGATAATAATCTCTTTTACTTTATTTACAAGTATTTTGTTTTGTCTCCAAGTTTAGGGTTATTTGTGTATTTTTACTTATTTATTTTTCTCCAAGTATTTTGCTTGGAAAATACTCAAACTTAGCCTATATAAAGGCATATATGTATTATTTTAAAATCCAGTTTTTTAGTATCAATAATATTTAAATCTTAAGAGTTATTCTTTCTTTGCTTATTTGGGGTGACTAACTATAGTCTTTCTCTTCCACAATCGTTATTTTCTCTCTTCTTAAATTCCATTTTCAGTCTTCAACTCTAAACCCTCAGGCAACGTGCATTTATTAACTTGCCCGATATAATTTTATTAACTTACCTAACATAATTTTATGTGAAAATGCAAAATCAATCCATGTGGTATAAAAACTTGCTGAGAGCTCGTACTAATATGCAAAAATAACAAATAAGTCCCCGCACCCAACTCGGGTCCAAAATTTTTAACAAAAACTACCAAATGACATGTCAATACCAATCAGACTATAACACATGTCATTTATAGTAAAAATATATATACAATTAAAACTGAGTAGCTAGGGGGCGCTTCCATTGTTTTCAGTTAACTCCTTTTATATCTCCCTTCAATTCCTCATAATTTCTTCAGAAGTCCTGAAATGCAAGACTCCTTCCTATGGTGGTCAGGGAGTGTTTTCCACCACTTCACAAGGGTGGATTCCTCCAAGAGCACGTCCTTACCCAGCTCTCCTCCATTAACCCATTTCTCTACATTTCTTTCAAGTTTCAAAACCCTTTCCTTCACCTCTTCAAACCCTCCTCTGCTACTGGTTCTGGTGCGGAGCTCCTCCACCTCTGCCCAGAAATGCGACTCTCCACTGGATTCAGGAGGCATCCTTTGAGCGTGCTCGCGCCATCTTTGCGTGAATCTGTATCGTTTCGGCCTCCCCCTTGTCACATAGGGTCCCGTGTCTTCGTTCTTCAAGTGCCGATAATAGTTGGCAATATCCAGCGGCTCGACAAGGCGGCGATACCTTGTTCCGAGCTCTACCCAATCTCTCTGGCCCTCGAAGTCATCTGGGAGCTCGTACCTTTTTAGCATGTCGATGATTTCGTCCCATATACCGGCTAGCACAAGCCTCTTCACATTGGCGTCGAAGTCCTGGCGATTTTTCTGAAGCTTGAAGGAGTCGTAATAGCCAACATTGCGAAGCGCGCAGTTCACTCGATACGTCGTTTCTAGATCATTCATTGCGTTTTGGATATCTTTCTCCCTGGCATCTATGTTTCTTTTGTTCGCCTGCTTTCGCTTCTCTAGCTCTCCCGCCGCACGAAGACACAATCTAGCTCTCGTGCTCTACAATTTCCCACACACATTAAATTGACATTTTTTAAAATTTAAAGATATAATTGTAAAAGTGATGAAATACCACGATGATAAGTGAAGTTTTCTCCGGAACTTACCAAGCCAAGATCATTTAAGGCCGAGTTAATTGTTGCACTATCACCGCCGGTGACCTCTGCCGACAATGGGAGCGTTTCCAGTTGCTTCAAATCAACCACATCTTGCATTTCTAAGCTTTCTTGCAACTCATCTTCGTAGCGAAAATGTTGACGAAGACTTACGCAGGGCATCTCTTGAAGTTCTGTTTCACTGCTCAACTGAGTGGAATAAAACAATAGCTGCAAAACAGCATCTGGGTTCCTCAAGACCACCAGTTTTCCATTCACAGTGCAGAAGATGTACGTCCCAAAGGGCTTGTAAGGGCTTAATTCAACGAAGTTGGTTACAGTCTCCAATAGCAGATTCGTGTTCCCCATGAGATTACAGGCGGCGTGGTTTGCCACGGACGCCGCGTTCCTCATGACAGTCGTATAAAAAATCGAAGCCTCCTCGGGTACGGCGCCGATGGATGATTGTGTAGCGAAGAATCGGAGAATTGAGTCAAATTCTTGTTCGATGGATGGGATTGGAGCAAGCAAGAGCCGTGGGACAATGTCATATCTCATGACAAAATGTATGAAGTAAGGATCCCACTTCTCTCGCCTTAGAGCATGGGAAAATATGCGGTTACCAGTTAGAGGGCATCCGAAAGTGAGACACAGAGGTGAGCTTTTGTTGTCTGGTTTGAAGTACTTTTCCAAAAACCAAAGTGTTGCCAGGATGGCCATCGAACCACCCATGGAGTGTCCTGTAAACACTATTTGCTTCCTCTCTGTCACAGCTTTTTGCACCTGATCATTCCAATTCCTTAAATTATTATACAAATAATTTGTTGGTGCAATTTAATATCAAAATCAATAACTATAAATCTATTTTATTTACATAAAAATTGTTGTTACTCGATAATTTTGAAATATTTTTTTCAATAAGATTGAGATAATAGAAGAGGGTGTGAACCGGCTTAGTTTGTTTATGCTTTTTAGAGTTGTTTTTTTTTTTTGAAAAAAAAAAATGTGTTTTGATATGACATAAATATTGTTAAAACAGTTTTCGATACGGTATAAATGACACATTCTTCAATTCGATGATCTTTGTGTTCCTAAAATCACTGTAAAACAATTAATATTACAAAAGAATTCGTCAGGGTGCTAATGGAATTTCTCACACCGATGCTTAAATCTCGTGAGAGTTAAGTATGCTCAAAGCATAATAAAAAAGCTTTAACAAAACAAAGTTTTGGGTAGAATCATATAGTGCAAATTCATTAATCTTAATAGTCTATGTCATGACTGCTATTATGAGTCCTGGGGATAGGTGTATCTCAAACAAAAATATTCATTAAGATGACAAATGAGAAATAATATTATTATTAAGAGTTTGTTATATTACTGTCAATAATTTAAAATTATTATATATTTTTAAACTGTAAAAATAGCCAATTCATGCTTGAATCCTGATTAAACACACTTTCAGCTAACATAGAAAGACAAATCAGCAAACGAGTCTTAAACTCTTAATTGACACGGCAAGACGCGATTGGATCGAAAACGATGAAAAAGCAGGCTACGACAGCGGAACCGACACAATCCAAGCTGAGCCAAACATATACTTCAGCAATCAACAGAAAATTAACGGGATTTTTCTTTTATGACATTGGCAAATTAATGGATGAAAACAGCATGAAAAAGAAGAAGAAGAAGAAGAAGAAGCAAACAGTACCTTCTCTTGGAAATCTGAACTCCCCAAGATCTTATCTTCGAATCTCCGCAGAAAGGCTTCATTAACTGTAGCAACTTCGTCGTTGCCTATACTTCTAAGAGAAGGAAACATGGGTGGATGGCCTGATCGATTGATCTTAGTTTCTCCAAAAGGCTTTTGAGCAAACCAATCACTTGCAGACCAAGATCCAGGAAAGCTGATGAAGAGGATGGTCTCCGATGAGACCCGAGTTTTCTCAAGAACATATGGCTTCTCCGGAGACTTGTGAGCCTTCATGGCACAAGAGCAAGCTTTAATGATTAGCTGATCGTCCTTCATTCCTATGATGTCTGCAAGCCTTCTTCCACTGGCCATCGTTTTTGAGCTTTTTCTCTCGCAATTAATTTGCAGGTTTTGAAATTAGAGACGCTTTTGCTGCTTCTTGTTTAAGCTGATGGAGCTTCAAGAAAGGAACCAGTTTCAATTTAACGAAAATACCCACTCACCAAATGGGGTTTTCAATTACGTGATCAAAGTATCAACAATGGGGGGATGATGACCATTCTTGTCATTAAACAATAATTGACCAAGACTTTGCTTGAAAGTGAAAGGAGCATCCTGAGAAAAATGCTAGACTTTCTAATACTTTTTTTTAGAATTTAATTTTAATATAATGTGTCAGATTGTGACACATTTTTTAAAATGATAGATTTTATGAGATTGTGACATATCAGGTTGAAGTCAAATTTAAAAAAAAAATGTTTAAATATCTAGCATTTCTCGTGAAATGAAAATATGCTGACTTGAGTTTTTTTATTCTTTTATATGCTATCTGTTTATTATTAAAATAATCAATAAACATTAATTATTTACATAAGAACAATTAAATTATATAAAGACTGTGATGGCATAGATTCGTGTACTATATATTATCCTATGTGATTAACTTTTGTTAAATTATAAATGAAATTAATTAGCTAAAAGATTTGTTATTACAGAATATGCAATTTAAAAATAAGAAATATAAAGCATACTTTATTCTATCTATAGAAAAGTTATAGTACCTAACCTGACAAAAATATAAACATACTTTTAACTTTAAGTCAAGGTCTTCCACCCAATTTTCTTCTTGTGTGGTTGCAGATTCCAAAAGAAGATTGAACTTTGAAGGCCTGCCCGCCCCACGACCCAAATCCAGGAAGGCCCATGTTTTCTGGGCCGGACTTGGCCCAAAAGTAAGCATGCTACTTCATCATCCTCTCTGGTCTCAGCATCAGCATTGTGCGCTGTACCTCCAACAAAACCGAAAAACCTCTTAGCTTAGGTTAATTGGATGTTAGAATGGTTTTGGTAGCAAGAAATTTAGGGTTTTAGGCTATATGTTAACTTCTCAGAACTGATGCTTAAGCTCTTATAAATGGTTTTAGATTATGGGGTTAACTTCCTTTCCGTCACGTAGATTTTTTTCGTTTGATTTTGCATCTAATATTTCGAAGGCGGAGGCGGATGAAAATGACTTCTATCAACAAGAATTATGAGGTTATTCTGACTTTCCAACAAAGACGGAAGCAAAAAGAGAAAAACCCATTTTCGCCTCACCCACATTTAATGTGAAATCATGTACACTATTAGATACATCAACTTTAAATCTTGACCATAAAATGGATAATATCCATTTCATTTGAAATGGAAAAGATTCTATTCCCCTATGATACCCGCTCCTAATTTAGTCCACCTATTGAAGGACTTTTTAACTTGTCATCTCCCAAAAGAAAATGGTTATCCTTCTTTTCGATTGCGCCAATTCAAGTTTAGTGAAGATGCCACTTTGTAGAGCATCATTAGAATATGTGAGAGGAATAACTATTTCTCAACTTGACTGTTCCGGCAGTTAATTTTATTATGATGTCACAAGGGTACTCTCTCACATGAAGTTGTCCATTGCATTGCACTCGAATTCTATCGTAGTGAGATCTAGATTTCGTGCAATGGAACTATTCAGACACCTATCCGAACATAATGAGATCTGAATGCTCTCTCGCATTAGATTGTTCATTGCACCCGATCCTCATCCCTGCCTGATAGTCCATTATACTTAACTCTACTAGCGTGCCTATTGGCAAGCAGTTTCACTTTTCCTAGTGGCATGAGCATTCTCACACAGACACGCACTCGCACGATAGACATGATTTTGCTTGCTGATCTCGAGCATGTTTTGATTTCTTTTCTGTGGTCTGCTTATGGTAGTAGAGCCTTTTATTTTACTTTTGGCCTGAAGCATTAATTAAGGTGGTTGAGTCTTCAATGAACTGTAATAATATGAATCCAGTATTGTTGGTGACTACTTATGACCGAATCAGAAATAGTACATAGTCAACTACCAGTTTGTCGGGATATTTGTTTGAAGAAATTAAAGATGCTATGGAATCCATTGCTGAGAGCTGTGTACATGATTAGAATGGCCCCATAATGCACAATGGCTGAACAGTTTAACCATATCTAGATGTAACCTTCCATTTCCTAGTTTTTGGCAGGATTAACATTAGGTTATGTACATAGGTTTGTTTGCATTTGTAATTTTAAAATGTGTGATTTAAAATAGTAATTTAAATAACATGGGATTTTTTAAAACGCAGTTAAAATTTCAGTTTAACCTTTAAAATCGTGTATTTTAAAAAACACATTATCTTACTTACGATTTGAAAACGTATATTTTTTCACGTTTACAAACCGTCATTTTTATAAAAGCACTATCAAACGAGACATTTTTCATGATTTTATTTAAAAACGCACTTCTAGCTTATGAAACCGCAGGCCAAACAGAATCATAAACACCGAGCAAGCTGATTGGGATGAAATTATGCACTTATTGACAGTAGAGGAATGTCATATTATTTCTATATGCAAATACAACTAATGATCAGGCAGGACTGATGACAGATTAACTTCCGAAGTCTACCTTTCCTATGGCAGATGACTCCATATCAAATTTTTCTGCAGTTGTGCTTCTCCTCTTCAGAAGTCATCATCAGATTCGCTGGAAGATGTCATAGACATGTCGGACATGAAATGTGAGTGGAGGTTTGGGAATCTGACTGAAGTTTTTGTTGGTGGTGAAAGTGGGGGTGACGATCCCAGAGGAGGTGTTGTAACATTCTTCTTCTGTATCTTTCGAGAAATGTCAGCACAAGCTTGATCAACCATGTCGAGGAAGTCCTTAACTATAACAAATAGTTGAAGCGGGTGTGTTCCTTTGTCTTTGGAATTAGCTCCTGCTTGGTAGTATTGTGTTGTTCTCTTAACAAGCTCCATAACCCGCGTTTGCTCCTCTCTCACCACCTTCAGCTCCTCTTCACATTCCTCCAGAAATTCTTTCATTTCCCTCATGAACCCACCTCTCTCATCATTGCCACAGTGTCTCATAAGCTGCCGCATTTCTCCCACACGGTCACTGAGAGTGGAGCAGATATTGATCAAATTGTCATATGCTATGGTAGCTGCTTTCTTTACATTAGATAATTCAATATTTAGGCCTTCCACCACTGGTAAGCCTAACATTAGGTACTCTTTGTCTCTCTCTTCTGGAGTAAGGCTATCTGAGTGTTTTGTGGTGCTAATACTTTGACCATGATTGATCAGACAACGTCTACCCTCTGATCGAACTACTTGTTCCACAACAAAGTGAAGCAGAGTAGTCTTCCTCTCTGTGCTTTTTACATCAGAGAGCTTCCGAAGAGTACTAAGGTTAAAACCTTGTGCATTGCCTCTGGCAGTTCCGGCATTCATGCGGTTGCCGGCCTTGAGAATGGCTTCAAGAAGTTTTAAGAAAAGCCCACCGGTTCTTAGCTCCTTGCAGCCTAGTTCGAGTGCTTGAAGGCACTCCTTAAGATGAAGAACATCAGGATCATAGTTTGTTCTGAAAAGCATTGCATTGAAACGACTGAACGCTGAAGGCACAGCTTTCAGGATGTGGTAGAGGAAAGATTCAGCATCTGCAAGTTTAGTTGGGTTGCCATTGAATTTTAGGATTTTGGCTTCTTCCTCCTGGGTTGGGGACATTTTGGTAAGTTTCTCAAGGGTATCAGCACCGAGTCCATGGCCTTCAAAGAGAGCATCCAGAATTTCTTTGCGAGAGGCTGCAAGAGATCTTAGCACAATAGCTATGTTCTGTGATTTTCGTGGCTCCAGTATGAAAATTTGAGCTGGTGGGGCAGAGTTGGACTTGGTTGAATTTGACAGGACATTGCCTCTTTCATGGGATTTGCAGTTGGCGTCAGCATATCCAAACAAATTCTCCATAAGATGGTCATCAAATCTGAATAGCACATACAGAATAGTTACCAGACATGTATGTGAAATCACTATTTATCTCAAAAATTTAAGTTCATATGAAGGGATAAATTTAATCATTTAATTTATAATCTAACAACCGACGTCGCAATGCATTGGGAGATAGATATAAAGTTAAGAAATGGAAAATATTAAGACACAATTACCGGAAAGATCCATCGACGATCTTATCCCAGACCATGGAATGGTCAGCATTAGCCATAACCTTATCCCAGTGCAGTGGCTTCAGCTTCATTTGGCCAGGACCAGTTCCTCTCGAGCTCTCCCCCGTTGAACCCTCTGACCAGCTGCTCTTGCTGTTTGTTTTTGCTCTGGGAGCTTGTGGGGGTTTCAATGATGACACTGGACCCACTGCCTTCGGAGATGGAGGTGGCGGTGGCGGTGCAGGACTTATTTTAGCTGGAACAGATTGCGGCGGTGGTGGTGGAGGTGGTACTGGAATTTTCTTTGCTGGAGGAGGTGGTGGTTTAGTTTGCTTGTCCAAAATCATTGGTGGAGGTAGAGGCTGAGATAGTTGTGGCAGAGGCTGCCTTCGCGGCACTGGAGTTGGACTATGCAATACTGGTTTCACTACTTCGAGAGGAAATACATCACATGGTCTCTCAGGAGTAAAATCCACCCTCATTTCTTTTTCTTCTTCATAACTAGGATTATATATAACCTTTGGAAAAGAAGTTTTAAGGTGCCCTCCTTCTAGTTTCCTCATATAGAGAACATCCCTCCCATTTTCATCAACAATCAATCCCTTCACATTTCCTCCAAAGTTCTTGAACTCTTCATGAGTCACTACAGCTTCTTCTCTACGAAAGCTTGTATTCACTTTGTTTTCCCTTTGGCGTCGAGCAATTACAAGTATTTTATAAAGGAAAAAGAAAATCACAGCAACAACTAGAGTAGTTGCAGCTGTGGCAGCCACTGCCTTCACAACTGTATTATTTGGCGATGGCGGCATTGCTAGAATATAAGCTGTAGATATTCAAGGTAGTTGTAAGAGAAAGACCAACGGCTTGAGAAGAACTTTAGTCAAGAATAAGAGATAGAAAGAATGCAGGAGAAGAACAGGAAAAATAGAGAAGGCCCCTTGGCTGAACTATCATGCTGTGTTGAGAACTCTGAAAGCAAAAGAAAAAAAAAAAATTGTTGCAGAAAACTAGAAGAAAAAGGAACTTCTTTTGATTGCTTGTATTTTTGGTCTATATAGACAAATTGTCCAACATTTTTGTGTTTTTTTGTTGTTGCTGAGTGATGACATTTTCAATGAAGGTAGTTGTTGCAGGTTGGCATTAGTTGCTCTCAATGTCTTTTCCTTGTAAAATTAATGCAAGCCTGTCATTTGTAGCAATTTTTTTAGTAGTTAGTGCATATTGCATTATGGGTGTGACAGATTAGCCGTCCTGCCTTGTTCCATTGTAATTGTATTATATTCTTGCATGCAATTGCTATTTTTTCTTGTTCCTAGGAAAGAAGTTGTGATTATACAACTGTTAGATTAGAATTTGTTGGCATTATATGATACAATTTCAATAACGGGCATTCTAAGGGATTGGGATTCACTTTTATTAGGCTACAAAAATTCGGACAGCCTAAGAAAGAGGGTTGCAGGGCCTACCTACTCCATACAACCAAAGATGCAGAGCAAATGGGCCTTGCAACCCCCTCTCTTAATTTTGACAATCTAAGAATCTCAATCCATCCGAATGCCCATTATTGTCGAATCCGAATCTTCAGCAATTTGCTTCATACAGCAAATGTGAGAGAGTACTTATGAACCACATGTCTAAACAAGGAGACGGGCTACCCAAGACCTGTTCGGTTAAACAAGTTTCATAAGAACTCTCTCATATTTACTATTCAAATTGTTAGGAACCGAACAACAGAATTGCTAACCGGATGAATAGAACTCAATGGATGGTACGAATATGGCATGCTGCACAAGGATTTACAATGTCCTATACGTTATACACAAAGCAAGAGTGCAATGAATTTGTTCATGCTCAGAGAAACTCCCAATACTTTCTAGAGAGAGGAAGCGTTATTAGATTTTGTGGCGTGGGGGGAGGGAGGTTTTCACGCCTCTCTCCTCCCCACAGTGTGTTTTTTGTGACACCCTTGGTTAGATTCAAGGGTGTTTTGTTTTGTCTCCTAACCTTTTAGGGTTATGGAGTGATTTTCTCTCTGGTTTGTAGAACCAGTAGAGTGTGTTTCTTGGTTTAGTGTTTGTATGTGTTTTTGTGTTTGTGTTTTCTGGCAGGGATGGCAAGCAAGTTTGTTCTTTTTGGGGTGAGATTTTCTGGCTGAGCTTCACTGTTTTCTCTCCGTCTTCGTCGCTAGATCTACGCCCATCCGTCGGGTTGTTCGAGAAACGCGCCTCGTAGGGGAGTTTGCCGTCGCTCTCCGATCCTATCGCCTCCAGCCACAGCCACGTGCGTCAACGATGGTCGATGCGTGGCCTGCATGCGCCTACGCTTTCATTCTTTGTTTCTGCGCGTGTGGGTCATGGGCCTCTTTTCTTGGTCTCGGCCGGTGGTAGGAAGGGTTTCCGGCGGTCGGCTGTCACTGGGGTGGTGTTCTTGTACTGCGCGTGCTGTTCACACGCCGGTGCCGGCGAGTTTTTCTGACGACGCTTGCTTGACGTTTTCTGTTTGTTTGTTGTGGTGTTTTCTTTGTTTTTTTCTCTTCAAGTCTGTCTATGGGTTTCAGATATTACTGGTCTGTTTTTTAGGACATGTTTTGCCCGGATCAGTCTTCTCATCTTTAGAAATTGTGCTGAAATGTAGAGAATGACTCAAATGTCAGAACTTGTAATATTTGTTTATTTGTAGGCAGCACCCAAGTCAGAACTTTCTGGCTTAGTGGGTAGCATGCGGTTGTATTCTACTCACTGTGATGTTCTCTATGTTGTGCCTTAGGACCCGTTGATTTTAATGTAAGGAGCCTTGAGCTCACTGTTTCAAAAAAAAAAAAAAAAAAAAAAAAAAAGCAAGAAGTGCAATGATCAAGCAAAACTTTGAAGGTCTCCCACTTTGGATTCACCTGCTAGCCGCCACATGACATGAGTGAACCAAATTAACCTGAGCAATGAGACCACAGTAGCCTTCAAATAAGTCTTGGATAGTCTTTTTTTCTTTTTCTGAGCAAAATGCTTGGGACCTTGAGTAGTCATTATTCACAAAATTGACTATGTTTATGAGTATTCACCTACAAAATCTCTAGCCACTATGACCATATCTTGCTTGTCTATTGTACTTCAGTTTTTTTGGCCTATTGAGACACAGACTGCTCCATACGATAAAAAGTGCATGTGTGCAAGTGACATCCTGGTTTCATTGGTCGAATTTGTTTAAGGAGCTTTCTTGAGAAGCATTGTCGTTCACTGGGGTCTGCTTGGTTCTTTTTCATCCCAAAATTGGTTGGTCTCTGGCAAAAGCAGCAATAATTTTGATGTGCCTACGCGCAGAAAGCCAACCATCCAATTTTATAGTTTAATGCTAGAAAGCTCCACGTGGCCCACACCCATTAATGGTCCTGACCTCCCTTAGATTTTCGAATTATGATCTTGTTTGAATAAACAAAATCATTCTACCTTTTCATTTGGTCTTGCTTATGATTTGAAAACATATAAACATACAAACATTTAGACTCTTACATTCTTTGAATAGCATTGTGAGTTCACAACATAGTTATAAATTGTACATGAATTTATCTTGGGTGGCCAGAGTAATTAAGACTAGGGTTGTCTAAATGTGAAGTGTCTTAGGTATTTAATCGATCCGCCAAAAGCTTCAAAACTACATAACACGAAAAATTAGGCCTTTAAATCTATTTCATACTAGGTTATCCCATAAAGCCGTTAGATTGAGACAGTCTTAAACGCTTAACTTTTTACGTTCCATATCGATTCAAAAGATTTTGGCATACTAAACAATTTGTTTTTGGTTAGAAACCTTTTGGTCCCTACCTGATTTGTGGAGCAATTGGTTTGGTTCCGAATTAATCCGATTTTTGTGTTGGGGAAGATCTCCAATGACAATAAAGTGAGATTGCAGAAATGCCAGAAAATATTTGGGGTAATGAAGCTTAGCACATGAGAAGTTCAGTTCAATGAATGGGCTAGCTCAGTTCTATGCAAATATTGCGTTTACATGCGCAGAGACTAGTACACTTGGTGGTCCTTCTCTGCTTCTATGTAGTACTTCACACCTCACCAATCCTAGATCTAATGCACCATCACAGCACGCATGCATTTGCTCTGGTCCGGAATTCTGACACCCTAACTAATCATTTGGAACTGTATAAACTATAATGTGAATGTAACGTTTCAGCAATTTAGACTAAATTTACAAGAACTAGGTGACAACTAAAGGGTTTGGATAGTGCCGAGGTATATATATAAAACTATATAAGTCAACTATAGCATGATCTATTTAATTGAACTAGTCAAGTCCCTTAATCCTAACCCTGCTAACTTCGTGTCAGATTTGTGACAAAAATTGAGAGACCTAAATGTTGCGTATTAAGTTAAGATCGTGTTGAGGCATGAGTATAAGACTATATATGTCAACCCTAACCCAATTTATTTAATTAAATAGGTCAAGACCCCTTAACTCTAACTCGTTAATTTCATGTTGGGTTCATTTCGAATTTACGAGTCATGTCAGACTTTAGTTGTAGGTTATTAGAGGTTTTAGCTTTCGTCACATCCGGTAGAAATATGGGATGTAGATAATGATGAAACATAGTCATTGTTCAGCTATCAAAACGAAAACACACATAAGCTGTTAACTTCCACATGGAGATATTCTGCAGAAGAAATGACATTGAACTTGACAGTCAAGCATATATGTCTTTTCTCTTGTTCTACTTTTCCTAAGCCAACAAATTTATAAATCACATACACCCATTGCAGCCAAAATTGGGATACTGAATTGGGAAAGTAAAAACGTTTGGAGCTTAAACATTGGGAAAGTTTAAGAGTTACAGCATGTAAGTTGGCTTGGGGGGCAGCAGGTACTGCATTTGGAAGCTGGGAAATGATATTAAACATGGGAATCAGATTAAATCAGAGGAGAAGGTGCTACAGAAGATTGTTTCGGAAGTTAGATTCAGAATTATGGGAAAGGGAAAAATCAAAGGAAATGAAGAGAATGTAGCTGCATGTATAGTTATTTGTGGTGTGGTATAGTGGCTGGAGGGTGTTTTGGTTTCAGCAGGTTGAGATTTGGTGTCTGTCTTGGGTCTTTGGTGTTGTTTGTTGCATGATGCTTTGTTGGCATATGGGATTCAAGCAGATTTTCTGCAGGAGTGTGTTGCAGTCTCTGTTTGTTGTTAATAGAAATTCATTCATAAAAATAAATAGAGAATTGGGAAAGTAACACTAAACCAAGAAAAGGGGACTAATAAACTGATATACAAAACGACCCCTCAAAATTTTTGGGACTTCATTGATTATAAGGAACTTCATCTTTACACAAAGGAAGAGAGAAAACAAAAAAAAAAATATTTCCAACTATTTCTGATTCTTCTATCTCCTTTTTTATCTATTTCTGGTCCTAGTTACATTAGTCAGAAATTGTGTGGACCAGTGTAAAATGTGGAAAAAAAGGAAAAAAAAAAAAAAGAAAAAAAAAATCATCCAAACCAAACAAAAACACCAAGCAAGGATGGGTGCTAACAAAAATTGCCGCTCAAATGCAACGTATGGCAAATTAATCTTAGATGCGTAGTTTGGCCCTCTTTGTCGAACATGCAGATGGTGATGATGATGGCATTAGGGTAGATAATGGATCAAAAGCAAGTGCTGGTGATGATGATAGTGGCACTGACTGTGGTAAGGAAGTGTGATCATCTTGTCGCCTTCTCTTGCGTATTCTTGTTTCTCCACTATCTTTTCCTTCCCCTCTTATTATGAAATCTTTCAAACGTTTCACATCTGCCAATTTTACTGGCTTCACTAGATACTCCTCCGCCCCTTCCTCCAAACACCTGTTAATCAGTAATAGAAAAGCTGTCAACTACCATTAACACAACTGTAGAAACATCAAACTGAGTAAAGTTTACAAAGTAAACTACTAAATATATGTTTTGATATCAACAGTCATTTGAGCAGTTGAATGGCAACCACCATGAGAATAGTTTCTAAGCACTTTGAGTTAGAAAAATGCATTGTTATTGTTGGTGTTGCTCTTGCTATAGTTAATGGGCATGAATCAAGAAAATTAAAAAGTCATCTCAATTCCAATTGCACCATCATCCAAACTTGTAATTTCTTCCAGCCTGAGTGATAACCATCACAAGTTTTGATTAATTCATCTTGTTTATAATTTTAACATCCTTATCCTCCTTGATTGGGAAACCATGAGTATGTATTAATATTCGAGAATTCCTCTTATGTGATCTACAGAACGATACTTTAACATCGGCTTTTGGGCTATACGTAATATGCGAGGGGATGAACAATCACATGCTACCAAGATCTTTAGTTTTCCACATTGGTAAATGCATGCTAAATCTACAGATCCACATTGGCTATGTTCATACCGGGGTTCGACTAAATATTCCAACGCAATTTATATTACATACTAATGGAATATTTGTCATCAAATTAAATTAAAAGGTTTTGAACTGGATTCACAAAATCCCCCAATTTCTGTTCAGGTTCAGATCAGATTCAGGTTACAAGTCCTATATCAAGAACCGGATTGGGTATGTCAGGTATCGTATTTTATGGTAATCAGATTCAACAGATTTGGATTCCCATCAAGCATTAACATTGACATAAAAGTCATCATATTTAACATTCACTAATAAAACACAACCCATAATCCAGAATAATTATGCATATGCATGTAAAATCAAATCAATCAAAAAGATTGAATTAAGAAATTACCTATCAATACGAGTCAAGATGTTCTCGGATGACATGATCACCACTGGTATCTCTTTCAGAAGTGATGATTCCTGCTAAAAAGAAACCATAGGCAAAACACCCTTAACACCGATAAATAATAATAAACGCAATTATCATTCTTTTTCCTTTCATTGCCTTTTTTAAGTTATGATCTGTTTTCTGAGAAAACACAAGGATGAACTAAAGAGAATAATTCTTTTATCTGAAACTTTCACGTGTAGGGGAACTGTGGTGGGCTTTCAATTAGCAAGATCAAATACAAAAATAAAAAA
Organism: Alnus glutinosa; assembly: GCF_958979055.1. NCBI lineage: Eukaryota > Viridiplantae > Streptophyta > Magnoliopsida > Fagales > Betulaceae > Alnus > Alnus glutinosa. Next base: position 4,363,427 of record NC_084893.1, read on the forward strand.
ATAAAAAAATAAAAAAAGTTTAAATTTCCATTTATTTTCTCCGCAATCAAACCGAGGCCCAAAGTGATTTGAAGTCCCTTTAATCAAAGAATTAGAACAACTACAACAAGAAGAAGAGAAAAATAGAATAGAAACCTTGATCTTCTTGAGCAGTTCATATCCTGTCATCCCTGGCATTGAGTAATCCGTCATTATGAGATTAACTTTCAAACCCTGTCAGCATAGCCATCAAAATTCCATCAGCAATGGTTATCGAGCCTATTCATTTAAAGCAAGACCAAATATATATATATATATATATATATATATATATATATATATATATATATATATATATATATATATATATATATATATATATATATATATATATATATATATAACATTTGGTTGGGCTGCTGAAGCAGTGCAAGAAAAGAAAAGGTCTAAATTTCCCTTTCTTTTCATTTCCCACACTTTCCTAGCAACCAAACAGAGTGAAATACATTTCAGAGTCCGAGATCATTTCTTACATCAAAACCAACGGAGCCCTTCCCCTTCTCTCCATCCAAACCCAGATACTGCAGAGCTCTCGTCCCACTCTCTACAGCTGTCACTGCATATTCCAATCCAACCGGTCTCAAAAGCCAATCAAAACCCAAATCTTTTTCAAAAACAACAGAGACTAACTTCGCCTACCTTTACAAGATGAGATCTTCAGCAACCGTTCGATGACCTTCCGGTCCACCAGGCTGTCATCCACGGCAAGAACATGCAGCTCCGGTGAACCATCACAAACCTCAACACTCTCCTGCAAATTCCGCCGACAAACCTGTCTGGCCGTCTCCATTCCCAGGAAAATCCGCTCAAAAAATGTTCTTTCAGCCTCTATGCTGAAATAGTGAAATGGGTCTGCGTAAAACAGAACGAAAACAGTAGAAAATATACGGGGAAAGTAATACGAGCTTATGGGTGACTTTTATAGCATAGCTATGGGTGGAGGGGTGTACGAAATGGGAGAGAGAGAGAGAGAGAGAGAGAGAGAGAGAGAGTGTGTGGTATGTGGTGTGGTGTGGCGTGAGGGTAGCTTTTGCTTTAATTTAAGGAAAAAGGCTAAAAGCTGAGAGATTCTGAGGATCCAAATGTGAAAGATTTCTTCCTCTTTTTTCTAAATTTGCAAATCTATCAGATGGAGAGAGAGAGAGAGAGAGAGAGAATTTTCCGCCACGGCTCACTTGTCTTTTTGTCCTGTCAATAAAATTCAAAGATTGAGGAGTATTTAGCAGTAAACAGTCGCCGTCAGAGAAGACAAAACGTATAACGTATGATGTATGATATATGCTTTGATTTGCTTTGTGTGGTTACTTCTTCTTCACTGGTTGGCCCGTGGTTTTGAGAGCGAGGATTGACTTCGCTACAGTTGTAGCTATGCAATTGTCTGCAGTTTTGTCTGTCAATGTAATTTGAACTTTTTATACTATTTTTGACTTTTCGTTTAAAAAATTTGTTTACATTACAATTTAATAATGTAAAAATAATTTTGAGTATTCGGTTAATGTTTTATATTTTATAACAAAAGAAAGAAAAATAAAATTTTACCCGACAAAACCCAACCCCACTCCCCAAGAAAACAAAAAAAAAAACATATGTTGCAGCAAAGAAAATAAAAACGTAAATGTAATAAATTATGTGATGGTTTTTGTTGACGAGGAATTATGTATCTAAAAATTACATTATCTTTCTCTGAGCTATCTAAGATTACATACATTATAACACAAAATGCAAATTATACTCTTATGCTCAGTTTGTTTTGACGTAAAATGTTTTTGGTGTTTGGTGGGGTGAAAATATGGTCAACACAAAATGCAAATTAAACTCTCAATTCTTACACGCACGTTTAGGGAAATCCGCTACCACCGAACATTAGAATTTGTTGGTAACCCGACTCTACGGCTGAAGATCTCCAAATTTTTTATATCCGATTGCCGGAATCTGGTTCGCCGAAATCCGGCAACGACGACTGGACGTCGCCGGATTCCGTTTTACACCGTTTGTGATTTTTTCGTACGAGCCAAATACAAGAAAATATTTTCAGGAAAATTCATTTTTCTAAAAATAATTTCCTTGAAAATATATATTTTACGACGGAAAATATTTTTCGTCAAAACTAACGGAGCATTAAAATATTTAGAGTAATGTTACTATTTACACTCATTTCATATTGGTTGACGTGACGTGTTTTAATTTTATTTAATTTTATTATTTTTAAGTAGTTGACATAAAAATCTACTTAAAACACGTCATATCTATTAATATAAAATAAATGTGATGCGGGTAAAGTCGTGAAGAGCAACATTACTCGAATATTTAATTGATGTCCTATTATGCAGGGAAGATAACAAGGGTTCCTTATGGTTGCAAATTTCAAGGGAAAGAAAAAGTAGTGGGAAATCGTAGTCTCATCACTAAAATTGCATTGAAGAAATAGAAATCGACTGAAATCAACTCAGATCTGCTCCTTTTCAGGCTTACGTCAAATTCCTCAAAACCTTTGCAAGTTTTGGATGGGAAATATATTGAAGGCTATTTCAAGAAAAGGTGTGTTATTCATACAAAATCCTGACCCGAGATACTGGCTGACCGAGATGGATTCTGTGTCTTTTGAATGTTTTTAGTTTTTCGATCATGACCCTTTAAGAGTCTGTAGAAAGCTTAATTTAAGTGTAATGCCTTCTGCAGTTATTCCTTGATCCAAATCAAAAGACATCAATCCATTTTCAATGTTTTTAACTTTTTAGTGATTCGAAAGATATGGCAAATTTTTGTTGAGCCATACGAGGTGGGATACAACGATTACAATACATTTCAGTCATTTTTTGTCACTTATAATTAATAGAGAAATGATACACATTAAGATCCTTTACGATTTTAAATAAATTTAAAATTCTCAAATTATATAAATTTAAGCTATTTTTTATATTGAATGACGTAAAAAATGCTACTTATTAAATATTTGACATGTTATCTTGGCGGCAAAAAAAAAAAAAAAAAAAAAAAAATCATTCAGAAAAACATGTTCTTCTCTTTTGAAGAGACGCTTCTTTTTTACTAAACCAAAAGACAGTTTTTTGCTCAAAACTTTTATACGACGTAAAGTGTAAAAACCTGATAAAATATACTCAATTATCATTATTAACATGTCATATTTTTAATATTTAGCATTTTTCATGTCGTTCGATATATGAAACGACTTAAATTCACATAATTTGAGAATCTCAATTTTTTTTTTTAAATTGTAGGGGATCTTAATCTTCCCCTACACATCTCTTGCACATATTTATACAATTAATTTTTAAATTCACCTTTAAATTTGTGGGATCCAATGTGAGTTCCATAAATCTAATGGTAAATTTAAGAATAAAATGTGTAAGAGATATATTTATATCATTTCTCATAATATATGTGTGTGTGTTTTGATATAAGTTGATTTTATAATATTTGTCCAGATAGGTTGGCTATATGTTTGATAAGAGTCTTCAAAACTATTTTTTTAAACTATAAAAAAAAAAAAGTACACTTCCCTCAAAATATTTAACAAACAACTCACTTCTCAAAACATACAATATGAAATTTTTTTAAAAAAATAATTAAGCAACAAATTTCACAGATAACTTTAAGTCTTTAAGAGTAATATTATATATCACATTTTTATCCTACAATTATTTAATAAGTGAGGCGTGTCAATCCCAATAAACCTTTGTTTTTTATTTTTTTTATTTTTTAATGAAGACTAATCCAAAAGCTTGTTGGAATTGTCACATTAACATTGTTAAATAATTGTAAAATAAAAATGTAATTTTTAACATTACTTAAACTCATTGGTTCTTAAGAGCATCTCTAGCAATTTGTCTAAAACTTTCATATTGTGTATATTTAACTAATACGAGACAAAAATCACATATAGCCGCTTGTATTCCTGTTATCTAAAACACTTTTTTTGTTTTTTATTAGCTAGTTTTAGACAAACAATATAGCTTATGTATTTTTTTTTTTTCATCATTTCTCTCTTGTTCTCTTTCTCTTTTTCTACATTCATTTTTTTTGTTTTTTTTTTTTTTTTTTTTTGTAGTTTAAGAAAATAATTAAAAAGAGATTGTATTAAAAAATTAGTAAGTAAAGTAAAAATTTGTGCTTTTTTATTAGCAAAAGTGTGCAACATTGGGAGAGATTCTCTAAGAAAACAATTAATTGAAAGCTGCATATAGTTATAACTTAAGGTTTGTTTAGATTTGTAATTTAAAAATAATAATTTTAAAAGTGCGGTAGGAAAAAATAATTTTTAAAATAGTGATTTTCATTAGTGGCATGAGTTTTGTGTATCTCCCTTGGCTTGCATAATAGGACAAAAACATAAACGCATGACACTCACCAATTCATTACATAGAAAATTATACAATAATGCTGTTATCAACATTGTGCATGATATCAGCTTTAGCCTTTTAATTATTATTATTTTATTTATTAATTTATTAATTTTTCTGTTTGTTATTTTATTTTTTATTTTATTTTTTTTTACATGTCCACACAAGAGAGGAGAGAGGAGATTCATGAGGCGTAGTCTCCGTCGATTAAGCTATCTTTTATGGAGTGATTGTTATTTGATTATATCATAATAATTAACATCAAAATTCATATTATATGACTTGAATATAATGCTTACACTTGTAAAAGGTAGGATTGGATTGAGATATATAATTAACCTTTGTTTTGTTGATAATTTCTCTTTTTTTTAAAAAAAATAAATAAATAAATAACATCAAGTGTAATTTTTTTCAATTTAAAAACAAAAATCACCTTTGAAACACATTAACAAATAATAATTCCTGTCTCGTTATTGTATGATCTGGTATAAACTGAAAATTATTCAATACATATATGAAAGGAAAGAATCTCACATTTAATCTTTGTTAAAAAAACACATTACAAATATAATTTTCATCTTTTCGATATTTGTAATATATATTTGTCACATTGAGAATTTTAAAATCTTTGTTAAAACACATTACAAATTTTTAAACATTAAAAATAAAATTGAAAAAAATTAATTGTATTTTTTTTCCTAGAAAACACGTTCATATATTAGCATTTGATGAAGCCTCTACATAGGAAGAAGGGAAATGATACTTGTGCACTAGTACAAGGTACAATGAAGTGGCCCCTGTGTGGTCATGACCGTGCAAATAGTTTGAACCGGACGTCACCAACTCTCGGACTTGCTAAAACCAAGAATGAGAAAGCCCAACCGGCGGCGTCAAAAGAGGAAAGCCGCCCTCGGCCGGCAGTGTGGGTAGTTGAGGGTCACCCTCCCAAAATATATTATGGTACGGACAAGACAATCTTAGTTGATACGATGCCAGGTGGTGGGCCCCAATATAGGCATACAAAAAAGTCACTTGTCTCTTTCCTATCTCTCTCTCTCTCTGATATCCCTCCTCCATTTGCGTGAACGGTCAGATCTTAAATGCTCCATTTAATACATATCGCTGCGATCCAATCAGCTGGCCGAGTGGATATGGTTCGGACTTTACGCTGCGATCTCGTGGGAATTGGATCTGCTTTCTTCCTCAGATCGGATTTTGCTTGGCTTTTTAGAGGAAACATATCTAGTAAAGAGTATCTCCCAGATCCATGTGGATTTGCATTATCGGACGGATAGGATCGCCCCTAGGTGCAGGGAAGAGATTTCGCTTCTTTGTTTCGTTTCCGCATAGATCATGGAGCGACAAAATAAAGGATTATATTTTTTAAAATTATTTGTTTGAATTTAAGAAAATTAATTTTTTTTTTTTCATTTCAAGAGAATCCTGTTAGTAGAATAACAAGGGGTAAAATTTTTTTAAAAGTTGAAATGACAATTTTACCCCTTGTTATTTCACTAATCGACTTCAATTCATTTCATTTGAAATTGAGAGTATTCGTTTCCGAGTATGAGAAACTACTTATAGGATTCACTTGACCAAATAAAAATTAGATTGTCCAATCACTTAGCCGGTCAGGTGGGTCTTATAAATAGTTTTTCATAATCACCAATTCGAATTCTTTCAAATTCGAACAAATAATTTGAGATGATTTAATCTCAAAATAAAACCCATTTATAAAAAAGAAAAAAGAAAAAAACAGTTGGTGCCGTTAATCAGTTACGAGGGAGCATATTATCAAAGGGGAATTTCATCATAGTCTAAAGTTTTGTTGACGTTTCATGGTTTGAAAAAAGGGAAGGAAGGAAAAGAATGTAAAGTTGTCTCGGGGCAATGAGAAGGTGGTGTGAATTATCACTGTAATTTGATTATGATGTAGCGATAGTGGGTTACAATTTACAACATCGGAATGACCATTCTGATCTCAAAAGCCTTCCCTTTTTTCTTTTTCTTTTTCTTTTCAAATAAGATGGCATTAATTAAAAGGAAAAAAAAAAATACAAGGAAGCCAGGAAGGGGTGGGGATCCAATAAAAACCTCACACCAATGCTATTAAAAGCATGAAAAATATGAAAAAGAGCTAAATAAATAAGTCAGTCCAATGATTTTTTGATACACACAGGTCAAGAAAGGTGTCATTGATGAGTTACTGAAGAAAAACTCCTAATGTCACGGTATAAAAGAAAACTTGGTAGTCATAGTCATAGACTCGTAGCAGGAATTGTTACATTAATAAGATAGAATGGACCAAAAGTTACGGAGAGGAGCTCTATTTTGATGTTCGACGAGGGAGCAGTACTGTAATTGATGCTCAGGGGACATTGAATCAGAAGGCGAAGGAGGGTGAAGATGTACAGGAGAGCCAAGGGACTACTGCATGAGACCAAAATGAGTGACGACTAGCATAGACCATGGATGTCAGGGCAGCGCACGTGGTAACTCACAATGGAAGGGAACGACATCGGGTGTTGCGAAAGCCAATGAAGGTGATGGGGTGGCAGTGTATGGCCTAGTAAATTTGGATTTCAAAATACAAAAAATTAAAAAAAAAAAAAGAAAAAAAAAGAAAAAAAAAGGTAGGTAGTGGCGTGGGAGAATATATTAAGTTTTAACTACCGCCACTTTTACACCTAGGTCCCGTTTGATAACTCCCTCCCATCAAGTATTGGGAGAATTTTTTTTTTTTTATTTAATGGTTGTAAAAAGTGATTGATGTGATATAAAGTAAAAAAAAATTATATAAAAAAGTAAAAAAAAAATTGTATTATAGTGAGTTTTTTTATTTAAATAGTAATAAAAATTTATTAATGTGATATAAAAAGTGAAAAAAGTTAAGAATGATTTGAAGGTGATTTTTTTTAGATAAGAAGGTTGCCAAACGGGCCTAATATACTGCCAAACTTTAAAAATGACATTTTGGCACTTCAAACTACTGCATTGTATTGAATAAGCCACTTTGTTAGTAATTATGGTCAAAATGGATGGAGAAAATGTCATATGCACCTTACATAGTTACATGACCACTTTTGAATATATCTTACCAAAATATCCTTAAAAATCATTAAAAAAAAAAAAAAAAAGCCCTTAAATTTTAATTAAAAAAACTATGGTTTACTTCAGCAACCTCCAAAATCCAAAGAGGGGCTTTTATTTTTTGAAATAATTTTATTTTTTTTAATAATTTACTATTTTTCTCTTTTCTTTTCTTTTTATTTATTTATTTTTTTTTATATTTTGATGTTAATAATTGCTAGCAGAGTGACTTATTTGACACATGGTGGTAGCTAGCTTGAATGTCATAAATGTCTCTTTTTAAAGTTCGGTAGTATAAGTGTAAAATGGAGACAATTCCAAGGGCTAAAATGCATTTTTTTTCAAAATAAAAATGAGACGTAGAAGGGAAAATGCTCTCACATGGGAGAGAGGGGAGAACTTCTCCCTCTAAAAAGTTTAAGAGAGAACCTATAATTGTTCAAAAGCCTTTCATTTGTTTCAATCCAAAATGCAGTGGGTATGCTTGTTTAGTGTTTTCGGTATTTTGATTTGAATTGGTTTTCATGCATATCAATAACTAGTTACTTAAAACATGTCACATCAGTCAATTTAAAATAAGTGTGATAATTAAATAGATGTTAAAAATAGCACTGATTTATAAATATATAAAGAATAATATTATACACCATATTATTATCTTGCCATGCCATCACCCTTAATTGTTAAAAGAAAAAATAAAAAAAATAAATAAATTACGATGGAGGAACATTATCACGTCATCGTAGTTAATGGAATAGTCATAGAATAGTAGCAGTGTGGTCTCTCTAGTAGCATTGATTACTCGTGTGAAATATTAAAAATCACGAGTAGAAGATTGTTTTGTTTTTGTGATAACTAGGTTTGAGAGCTGTTGTCGACCCTGTCTCCTCCTTGTAATGACTCGTTGATCCGCGTTGATTGGGTGGAAGTCTGATGAAGGAGGTGAGGCCAGGTGGATGGTTTTGGATTAGTAGCATGTTGGTCGGGTATGGCATCTTGGACTTTTATGGTCCGTTTGGGTGTTGAATACGAATACTATTCGAATATACTGCGCGAATTACGAAGTTTGACTTTGTGAGATAAAATTTGAAAAAATTTAAAACAGTTAAATAAAATATAATTTATTTTTGAAAAAAGTTGAATATTATTCAACTTTATTCAACTTTTTATACGAAACAAACACACCATAAGTGTTTCAGGGAATAGTGGCATCTTGGACCCTCGACTTTTCTAAAAGTCCTTTGATTGCCGTCCACATCATAATGAGGGTTACACCTTTATCTAAGATTTGATGAATCCAGTGCCCCTTCTTTAGCTAAATCCATCGGAGTATGAAATTTTCAGAGATTGTCTTCATTATGTTTGTTGCTTAGCGCCTCAAACAAGCTAGCTGGAGACTGGAGACAGACTTTCAAACCCTCGCTGCAGCTTAGGTGTCTTCCATTCCATTCCATTCATATGTACTGTCTATTGATCGAGGAGGTAGATGCTAAGCAACGAGAAAGTATTTCATCCTTGTAAAAATAAAGATAAAATTATCTAAAGAAAATATATATATATATATATGAAAGGATAATTTTATTCTTATTTTTATGATAATTATAATACCCAAATGTATAAAACATTAAAGCATCTCTAACATATGAGGCAAATGCTTCAAAATAGTCAAATTTAACTATTATCAGGATTTTATTATTATTTTTTTTTTTTACTCCAAAAAATGAGGCAAAATAGCTACTATCCTAATAGATGAATAGTGAATAGAGCCTATTCACTGTTCATTCTCTAACTAATAAAATATTGAAAAAAAATTAAAACTAAAGTTTGTATCCCATTCTCTCTTCTTCCCACTTTTCATTGATTATGGAGAAAGGCATTCTTGAACGAAATGGGGTGAGTTTGAGAGAGAGTGAGCTTGGGAGGGATTAAGTGGAGCAAGAGAGTAGAGAGAGAGAGAGCGGAGTGACGGAGCTGAGTGAGATTGATCAGAGCGACAGAGCATCGAGTAGGTGCTAGGTATTTGGCAGTTGAAGGCGTCACTACCTAGCCGAGACCACAAAGCTTAAGATTTCCACAGAGATCGAGACCACTGAGCAGGTGAGTTTCATTCGTTTTTTTCTTTTCTTTTTTTTTTTCAATTAATGTAGATATGAAATTGGTATTTGAGTTGTGGGTTAGATTTCTATTTGTGATATTAGGTTGGATTTCAATTAAGTTCTCTATTTTGAGTGATAATTTTATGTTCAATCAACCTATGAAATAATCATCAATGAATGAAAAAAAATTGAAATGTGATTCTTGTAGCCCACGTACAGTTTGTTTAGTTTAGTATTGTTTTGGTTTGAGTAGAAGAGTGTGGGTTACTGTTTGGTATTCCCTGATTTGAGTGTGGGCTCCTGATTGTCGGTATTTTGTTAGTCTTCTTGGTTTTGGGTGATAATTGTTTTGGGCGATTTTGGTTATCTGTATTCTTGTTTTGAGTGATTCTTGTATGTTCAACCCACCTACAAAATAGTCATCCATGAATGAAATAAATGAAAAGAAATGGAAAGATTGCATGCTGAATGTTTGATCTTATTTGTATGCTCCTTGTTTGTATGATGGTTGTTCTGTTTTTAACTGGTTGTGCTGAATGTTTGATCTTTCTATTGTTGAATGAAAGATTACGTGAATGAAAGATTATGTGAATGACAAAGTACTTATAAACTCCCCCTCTAATGTATTAACCATAAAACCTTATTGATTGAGAAGGTTTTGTTGAATGGATTCTCAAGGGCAAGGAAACACATATTTCGTCAACTTCTTAATTAAATTATGATGAATCCATGCGATCTCCAAATTCAAGTGTTCAAATTGATGAACCACAAACTGAGATTGCAACCAATGTTAAAAAATCCAGAGGTGGCAACTTTAGCATTGAAGAAGATGTTCTACTTGTAGAAGCATAGATAAATACTAGTGTTGATCCGATGAATGGAAATGAGAAATCAAAGAAGAAATATTGGTGAAGAATTTCGGAGAATTACCATGACCAATTGTGTTATTTATTTAGTTGCTTTGCTTTCATAAATTGTGTAGTTTTGCTAGAATATTGAATTGGTGCAATTTAGCTCAAAGAATGTGTGAAAATTCAATATTTTCTCTTTTATTGAGTGTTGGCAAAAATATAATAAAAAAAGAATGAGAAATAATATTTAAATGCAAATAGAGAATCTTGTTGGAGATAATATAGAAAAAAACAATAGTTAAAGTAGAGAGTTATACTTTTTCAATAGCTACTTTGACTATTATTACCGGAGATGCTATTAGGACCCATCGACCTAAAGGTAGTCTTAGCCCATGCTTAAGGTCCCAGCTCATCAAGTAGCATACGCCCCCAAACCACAACAAATTCTATAAAAGAATGATATACATTTATTTTATTGACTTGTTTATTTAAGATTTGCATAAAAACCCAATGGGATAATGATTTTTCTCTCAATTTCACAGATGAGCTATTTCATGATCATGATTTAATGTTGTTGTATCTACCAACATCATCTACACCATTAAATACAACAATATTAAATCATAACTATGAAATGATAGTAAAATGGAGAGGATTACATTCCAAAAAAATGAGTCATTGGTGGTATTCCCTTGAATGAAAGCAAGGTAAGAGCCTTAAATGCCTTGCCATTTCTAACCCACTTGGTAAGGGAGAAGAAGCGTTGGAGTTGAGATAAAAAATGAAGTGAAATCTTGAGGATGCTACGCACATCTCATATGCATCCTCTTGACCTTCGATACATGTTTACTTGAGCTCACTTGCCAACTAAGGATAGGAAACCTTTTATAAAAGTCTTACAATCCTAAATGTTCTACATGGCTTAAGTACAATTTTAATCATGTGTATATAAACTATTGGACACCCTCCTCATGCAAGCTGATTTGTAAATGTGGGTTCTACCTAAGGCTTATATCATTTGGTATCAGAGTCAGCCATCATACCGAGTATATATATGATTAACCGCATTTTGTCTAGTATGGGATAGAATGTGTTGCAGCTTTGTGATTGAGTCACAGAGAGGACGACCTCTAGACTGGATTAAACTGTCTTAATAGTATGTATGAACATAATATTAAGCCACTAAATACTGATAGATTAGTAGAGTAGTCAAAAGAAAAAGGGGTTACCATTGAGTCCGTGTCAATAGAATGGGTTGTCGTGAACGTTGACTGCAGAACATGATGGTATATTATGATCTTAAATGTCTTACATAGCTTAAGTACACTTTTAACCATATGTATATAAGCTATTGTGTATCCTCCCCTTGCAAACCAGTTTTCAAATATGATTTATACATAAAGCTTATATAAAAAAGAGATAATTGCACCATTGGTCCTTGTGGTATGCCATAATTATTTTTCACTCCCTATGGTTTAAAAAGTGCATGGGAGATCCTTGTGGTATGCAATAATTACAAATCGATCCCTGGCGTCAAATTATGTTAAAATTTTTAACAGATTCCGTCAAATGCCACGTCAGCGCCACGTGTCGTCATCTTATTGGTGACACGTGGCGCTGACATGTCCAATCTTAATAAAATAATATAAATTTATTAAAAAATAAATAAAAATACTTATTTAAAAAAAAAAAATTAAAATTCAAAAAAAGAAAAGAAAAATGGGGGCAAGGGGGTGGCTAGGCCACCCCCAAAGTGGTGGCACCCCCCGGCCACTGGGGTGGCGCGTGGCCACCCCAAGCCTGCCTTTTTTCTTCATTTTTTTTTTTTTAAAGTTTATTTATTTATTTTTTAATAAATTTATTTATTTTTTATTAAAATGGACATGTGTCGCTGACGTGTAGGGCTAACAGATTCCGTCAAAATTGTGGACTGAAAATCGACCCAGGGAGTAAAACGTAATTATTGCATACCACAGGGATCTCTCATGAACTTTTTAAATCATAGAAAGTGAAAAATAATTATGACATACTACGGGACCAACAGTGCAATTATCCCTATAAAAAATGTGAAGCGGTCTACATAACATGTACACAAGCTCATTCACATTTCTTGCTTTTATTTTGCTTTATTGGGACAAGAGTTACAAGCACTCAAGAGACAAGAGTTACAAGATAATAAATTAAATTTATTATTGTTAATGTAGAAGTAGAAGAAGCTTGTAACGTTTAGACTATATTCTCTATAAATAGAGTTATGTATATATAACATTTTGTAACTATTGTCTCTTGAATTCTTGTAACTCTTGTCTCAATATGTTTATAAAAATTATCAAATTTACTCTCACAAAATTAAACACCGAGGTGGTTACGCCGTCACATCAACGTGTCATTCTGACTCTTGACTTTTTTACATATCTCTAACATCGAATGTTCAAGAATAACCATGCTAAATCGAAGAGGACGTACGATCTACCTATGTTGTAATATCTTCTCTAGTGATTGTGTATGCGTGGACTGGATCTACCAAGTTAGTAACATTTTCAAATTTGGAGGTTCCAATTTGAATTATGATGGCTCCATATTTTTGCAAGTACAAATGTTTGTCCGGCCCTTTGAACCGAATGTAGCTAGGTGAACTGCCAACAACCATGCTTGCAGTTAGCTCCGGCATGGATTTTGAGATAGACAGCATTATTCTTAAAGGTCACTCATCGACTGTACGTAGTGGTTGTCTTCATCACAATCATCTCATCTCATATTGGAAGATCTCTCCTTTGATTTTAGACATATTTGGCTATCTTCTCTCCACAGTTGGTCGGCTAGAGAACTGCTCATTTTCAAGCTCATAATTTAGCAAAATTGGCCGCTTCCTTCAATTTTTCTGAAAACATTCCCATTTTCATATTTTTTTCTTTTAGCTGATAGTGGGAAGGAACCCCTTGTAGTTCTATTTTTGGATCGGTATTGTCTACAATTATTTGTTCGAATTTAAAAGAATTCAGACATGTACTTGTAAGAGACCATGTATAGGACCCACTTAATATAATTATCTGCCCAAATTCTCTCAAATTCAAACAAATAATTTTAGCCGATCCCAATCCCTACTTTTTCTTTTCTCATCTATAAAAAAGATTTGCTCTTTTCCTCTATTAAAAAAATAGTTCAAATAGCAAGAAGGTGGGATTTACAGCATATCTCATGCAGTTTTTTTTTTTTTTTAACATTTTTAGATAATTTCAAATCCATAAAAAAAAAAATTAAAAATTAAATTAAATCTAGACGTTAAAAAAACTACAAAAAATATGTTAAGAGTTTTTTTTTTACATCACCCAAGAAATCCGAATATAAATAAAATTTTATCCTTTCAGTGGAAAAAAAATATGGTTAATTTATTAGGTGTTGATAATGGCTGTGCACATATAAAGGCTTTGCTTTGAGAGAAAAGATAATCCAAAAAACATTTTAACGTTCGAGAAGGAGAGCCATTTATGTTCTGAGCAAAGGTTTGAAAATCGACGGTGGAGGATGGCCCAGGAAGACAGATTTGTACAAAAGAGATTTGCATCTTCTTTGCCTTTAAGTCTCTTCAACGCGACCTATATGGCCAGGGGGCCCATAATCGTATCCAGTGGGCCACTTTTTTACAAGACCCAATAAATGTTAAAAAAAAAAAAGAGGCCCAAACCCCCCCCGCCCCCCCCCCCCCCCGGGGGCGAATGTCTCCAGGTCTACGACGCCGTTTCAACAAGGTAAAGAAGACAAGTCAACCCAACTACCTGCTCTAGTGCTCTGTTTGGAGGAAAAGAAAAAGTCGCAGGAAAATGGAGGAAGAGAAAGCCGCGGCGTACTACGAGGAGCTGACTCGCAAAGGCGGAGGAGCGGCGAGATTCAAGCAAGGCCTCGGGTTCTCGTCCTCCTCAGCCTCGGACAATGCACCAACCAGGGGCTCGGCTCTGCCTTTCTCGTCGTCCTCTTTCCTCAGCGCCTTCGTCAGGGCTTCGAGTCCCACCAAGGCCTCCGAGATACAAAAGCAAGCGCAGCTCGAGGCCATCCAGGACAAGCTCAGGAAGAAACCTAGTTCAGAAGGAGAGGACAAGCGGTCTAGGGTTTCGGAGAGGGGCGAAAGAGAGAGGGATAGGGAGAGGCATTCGAGAAGGAGAAGTAGGAGCAGAGAGAGACATAGAGATAGGGACAGAGATAGGGATAGGGATAGGGACAGGGACAGAGATAGGGAGAGGAAGGGGGAGAGCGATAGAGAGAGGAGGAGGAGGAGGAAAAGTGTGTCACCGAGGCGGGATCGGAGGAGGAGTCGGAGCGTGTCGCCGAGAGAGCGAGAGCGGAGAAGGTCGGAGAAGAGTAGGAGTGAAGATGGGGATAGGGACAGGGATAGAGGGGGTAAAGTGGGGAAGGAGAGGAATGGTTTGGTTGAGTATTCAAAGTTGATTGAAGGCTATGACCAAATGGTATGTATGTTTCTTCCAGTTCATTTGTGATTCAATGTCTTTTTGCATAGATAGGAAGCTTTCTTATTCTGCTAACGGGCAATTCAACTTGTTTTAATTTTTTTTTCTTCTTTTTTATGATTTATATGCATTGGGCTAATAATTGGAATTTACAATGTGATGGGTGTCAATGTAGGTTGAGCTTTACTTACTTTTGAATGTTTGAATTGACTGTAAAAAGAATGAATTGAATCCACAAAAGTTGTTTAATTTCTATGTTGTTACCATCAATTGTTCAAGTATGACTAAAAGCTTTCTCTCTGTTGTAAACAGACACCGGCTGAAAGAGTCAAAGCGAAGATGAAACTTCAGCTTGCTGAAACTGGTAACTTATCAGATCCTGTAGTAAAAATGTTTGTTAAATGCTTACCTTTGATGTAATTTAGGTAAATTGTCATTGATTTCTTTATCCTGAATTTGGGTATTGGTTATTATTTAATTAAATGAAAGCTGGTATCTATTTCATGGAGCTATGTAAAAGAGTTATGAATTGGGTAAAATCTCAAGAATAGCTCTAGAAGGAGGAATAAAGGTCGATGCTTGTTACGGTCACCCATTATGCTTGAGCCAAAACCAGACAAATTTTGTAGGCTGTGGAAGTACTTTTCTGTGGTCAAGGTCTTGTATTTTGAGACTCCCATGTTTGGAGCATGCTAACTGGTATATACAGCGATATAAGCATGTTCATAAACACACATATGCACCGATGAACACACTACTGCGTTGAACATAGTTATTATTAAGAAAATTTGGTGGCTATTTAAATATTTATTTCGATTTTCTTCTTGGTGAACATCAGTTGTTTTTACCTCAGTTGTTCCTGGTTGTGACTTTATCTTGCTCTGAGAATGTCGAATTAAAATAATTGGTGGAAAGATATTATCTAGGAGGCTGCAATTCTCTTTGATGACAAAATGGCCTATCGATTGCCTGTAGCTTTCTTTCTGTGTTAATTTAAATGCTATTACGAAAAATATACAGTATTAGCACGATGGTTTGAATTTGAAAGCACCACTTCTTGTGATGTCCATGTATTGTATCTTATCAAATTGAAACATTTGGAAGGATGTTGAAGTTGATGACACTTTTGGAATTTCATAATCAGTATACTGTATTTGCTGTAATGATAAATTCTATTCTAATGAATTACAATACCACGTGATATTTATCAAGTGTGCTCTGAAGTTGTGCATTTAAAGGGAAACTACTAAGATTGAAGAGAGGACTTTGGGGGTTTCATTATTTTAGTTGTACTTGATTGTGCAATCCACTCTTTGTTAGTGGCCAAGTCTGAGGAAGAGTGCTGAATGGTGTGCTTCTTCAACTTCTGCACATGATGTTTTACTCTTCCTTGTGATCTTTGTGTTTATATTCTTCCTTGAGGAAGCATTTGTGAGGGGCTTTAATTTTCTTTGAAAATGACGTTTTCGTAACTTCACCTGCAGGGAGATTCTACAGAGGTTAACAGTTAAACTTCTGTGTAGAATTGCCAATTAAAATGATTTTTCTTTGCATTATACACTTATCCTGTCACTAAATCACTTTTTATGCAGCTGAAAAGGATGCAACAAAGGGTATGGGCGGAGGTTGGGAACGGTTTGAATTCAACAAGGATGCTCCACTTGATGATGAGGAGATCGAAGGTGAACAATTTATGTCCATTACATTTCCTTTTGAATATCTACTAGGAGATAAATTTTGGTCATGCAGGTCTCTTTTGTTACTTGCATGTTAGTGCTTGTAGACTTGGATTATACAATATTTGTAGTGCTTTTTTTCCCCAATCTGTGGGTTACTTGTTGCTGGCTTTCTCTTGCATTCCTGTACTTTTTGTTTGATCAGTTGTTGAAAGGTGTTTAGTAAGTTGGGTTTCTCCTTGCAACATAATCTATTGCTTTCCCAAATCTCAACAGAGATTTTCATTTTATATTATACTTTATATGCCTTCAGTGTTTGTTCTGTTTGTGCAGTTGAGGTGCAATTCACATTGCAGCTTAATTGTTAACATGGTATATTTATAAGGTCTTTTCTGACATAAAAAGATACATTAGGAAAGTCACAAATTTCTAACAGAATGAATAATTATTTAAGTTTCTATACACTCTTTTAAAACTCGTTGAGAAATCTCAGCTCAGAGCCTAGTAGGAAAAAAAAAAATTAAAAATTAAAACTACAAATTTATTGGATTATACCAAACACCTGAAGACATCTCTACACTGCGTATAACCTCTCAATGGCTTCTTGTGCTCCTACTATGATCTTGTAAATAATTTGGAATCCAAACGTATGGCATAAAGAGGGATAAAAGCAGAGAACTGATAGTACGTGTTACCCTGTCCGCAGCTGCAGAAGATGACAAGGTGTTAGTCAAGCACATTGGCCAGAGCTTTCGCTTTTCTGCAGTAGAGGTATTATGCAACTTCTTTTCACCTGTCTGTTACTCATGAATCATGATAGTTTCCATTTGCTAATCATACATGTTAATACTGGCAATCTGGAGAGACAGAGAGTTTCCAATGTAATTTATATTTTGTGATATGAAGGCAAGAAGAGAGGAACAAATCAAAGCTGCTCATGATGAGGCCATGTTTGGAGCACCATCGCTTCCACCTTCCATAAATACAGAGAGTGAGCCAAACGTGGAGGACAGCGAAAAAGAAAGCGATGAAAATGGCTTTGTCACTAGCCTCTTAAGTGAGAAGGCAAGTAATTTCACCTGCTTTTGGTTTGGGGGGAGGGTATTTTTTGGGATTGCTAGTGCATGATTTAAGTGATTGTTATCGTGGTTTTAGGTACTTGCGAAGCAACAAGGATCTTGGCGTGACCGTGCTCGTAAAGTATAGGATAAATCAACAAGCTGGTGGCCAGCGTCGGAGACTGTAACCAAAGATATTGACTTCAATTGTTGCATGTCACATGTTGGAAGTCTCATATAAATGTTTCATCAGTCATGGTGGAGGGATAATGAAATTAATCGGAAAGAAGCTTCTGCCTCTCCACGAATCTTCACATTGCCAGTGTATTATATTGCTACTCATCGCCAGAGTACAGTTAGGCTCATCGGTGGAAAGATGCTGATATCATCCAATTTTTGGGGTCTATGAAATCCTGGTTGTCTGCCACGCATCTGTGAGAAGCAGGAGCTCTTAATTTTGCACTGGTGCTTATTTTGCCCGGATTGTGATCTTCGACCTTCTGCCTTTTTTGCCCCCCTCCTCTCTCTGCTAGGCTTACTGCTTGTATTTATATTGCCTAATCCACCATACAACAGACATCATATTGCTCTCGAGTGTAATCTGCTCTCTATGCTCGGGGGAAAAAAAAAAAAAAAGTGGTGGTAATATGAGGATGATAGGTACCGTTTAATCGTTTATGTCTGTGTAGTAGATTCTATTGCTGGCATACCATTTCCCCCCTATAAGATCAAAACGACCATTAGTGAATTTGTTTGTGCTTTCCGACTCAAATGTTTTTTTGAGTGAACCCCAAGGGGTGCTCGTGTGATAAGCTTTGGTCTAAGTGTCATTTTCATCATGTCTAAGGTTTAAATTTCTTTGGATGCAAGCAATTCTTTGGGCCAGTCTGTCGGAAAAGTTGAAATATTGAAATATTATCCGATCCGTGTAAAGAGGTTGCTTTGCACGGGTTCGAGATTTACCCGACATTGGTGGATACTCGAAGTGGCCTTGCTTTAGAGAGGTTTTTCTTTGTTTCTAAGTGACTATGATTTGGTGTATTAGAGAATATTTATTTATTAAAATTTTCTTCTACCGTCATTTGTTTTTTATTTTCAAAACAAAGACATTTACAAATAACACAAAACACTTAAAATTATTTTTATATTTATGTCACAAGAAAATATTATTATTTTTTAGAAAAATAAAATAAAAAGAGAGCTTTGCCAATCAGGCTTTTTTTTTTTTTTTTAATCGCCAATCAGGCTTCATACCATACAAAAATGTCACAGAAACACGATTCCTATACGTGTCCACTGCTGATTCGGTTACTGGTCAAACAAAAACCATGGGCCGTGTTGTTCTCTTTCTCTCCCCAACACAACCAATCGGGTTCCATCATTTCCCACTAAAGGCAAGTACTCTGACAAAATCGCCTCCTCTTCATCTCCTACTTGCCTTTCAAAGCTCTCCGATCCCTCTCGTACAGTGCGTCCAATGGCTTCATCCACAGCGAGCCGATGGCTGAGGCCTGAGGTGAGCTCATATCCGCCCTCGATCTTTCTTCAACGGCTGGACCGAACATTTTCTGTGACTCGATTTGAACTAATTTCTTCTTTCTATAATTAGAGTTTTAGATATCAACCTCTTCACTTATGTGTATGTATCTATGTATGTATGCATACGTGCAGGTTTATCCTCTGTTCGCGGCCGTAGGAGTTGCCGTAGGGATCTGCGGGTTTCAGCTGATCCGCAATCTCTGCATCAACCCTGAAGTCAGGTCTCTCTCTCTCTCTCTCTGTGTATATATATATATATGCACTTTTATATCTTAGGTGTGAGATTATTAATAAATTAACCTTAATCTGTCTCTTATTTGTTTCTTTTTATGGACTCGATTATTGTGTTGTGTATATGCAATTGTGTTACTAAACGACAAAATCTTGCTATTAGTCGCTGAATATTTGCGTTCTTGAGCTTGTGAGAAGCAAGTGGAAACACTGATTGAAGAAATAGATAGGATATAGATGGTTTGGTTGTGCGGAACAAAGAAAATTAGTTATACAAATAATTCGAGGCGATGGTGAGTGTTTGAATAATGGATAAATAATTCATCATTTCTAATTAGCTTCAGCGTAACTGTTGATTTATCATGGTGTCAAAAGAGGTGGTTCTGAGTTTGAACCTATATATTTTCCACATCTTAGGCTTAAGCTTTTGGGACGTGATATTTGATAATTATGAGCGAGAATACACTCAATGACCTCGGTGTTAAATCACCGCTTTTTTCTAAAATTTTAAGCTGATAGGAAGAGGTAAATTTACTCATTTAATCAATGCTTTAACACTCCCCTTTACGTGTGAGTTCAAACTCACTTTTAATAGGTGAGTCCCAACACATGAAATATTTAACTGCAATGGGGGTGAATTGTGGAGTCAAGATTTGAACTCATAACTTCTGATTCTAATACCATGTTTAATTACCACTTTTTCTAAAAGCTTAAGCGGATGGGAAGAGGTAAATTTAATTATTTGATTAAGACTTTAACACTCAATTTTAATGAATAGCAGGATAGCAATAAAGGATTTATGCACCCAATTTTGAGCTTTTGGAAGTAGACCTCATTGAGTGTATGGTTGATGTTGGAATCATTATTTTAACTAAGGTTACGTTTGTTGCACGGAATGGCTATTCTGTGAGGAAAATGAGAAGTTTTTATCTAAAATAAAATGTGAAATGAAATAACCTTAGTTGAGAGAAATAGCTATTCCTCAATTTAAGGAATAGTCATTTCTTCATGGGCAATGAGAATGATTGTTTCAAGTGTTAGATGCTTAACATATACTCTAACACCAAGGCTATTCTTTTTTTCTTTTTCTTTTTAAAGTAATAAGCCAATCTCATTAAAAGCGTGAGGCTCCCCTAACACCAAGGTTATTCTATTTCACCTTCTTCCGTTCCTAATAAAAGATATTTATTTTTCTAATGGAATAGCCATTCCGCGTACCAAACACAACCTAAGTGTTGTTTTAGTTGGAGGTACAAAGATTTACTTATAAAAGAAAAGGTGGAAGGTGTAATTATAAAATGATTATCTTAATTATGGCAATTTGTTTGCCATATTCAAAGAATGATATTCTAGGTATTCTTTATTTTGCCGCAAGATTTTTGTCACTCCGCCTTAAATTCAGTTCTATTAGTCACATTGAGCTGCTGGTTTCCATAATTGCAAAGCCCGGCTTAATTTGTGCTGATTAGTAGGGAAACAAGGTGACTAGTGATTTTAATCCAAAATTAAATATGACTAATTTAGTTATGCTTAAGTTTGTTTCAAGGCTTATACTATAATGTTTTGATCTTCTATTAAATATAGCGCAGGTTTTTTTTTTTTCCTGTATTATTAATATAATCAATATCCACACAAAAGCACATGTGTACAAAATAATAGATAATTTACAAATCAAATAAGAAAGTGTTGAGTTATTAGATGGATCAAAATGCTACATATAATTTACCAAGTTTGTAAGTAATGATGTTTCTGAACCTAAAAAAGATAAACTGACAGTAGTCTGATTTGGACATTAATTCCACTTGACCTATTAATACTATGATACTAAAGAAATCTTATTTGAATTAGATTTCTAATATATTTCGATTTATGCTTATATATTATATATTATATAAGCATTATATGGATACATTAAAGGGACACTTGTCAGCATTTTAAACTGCCACTTGTCGGAATTTTTAAGTTAATAAAGATAATTGTGTGAAGAACTGTCGTGTAAGTGGTAATTATCTTGCATATGTGATGTATACTTTTTCTTTCTTTTTTAATCAGGGTGACCAAGGAGAACAGGACGGCGGGAGTGCTGGACAATTTTGCTGAGGGGGAGAAGTATTCTGAGCATTTCCTGAGAAAATTTGTCCGCAACAAGTCCCCAGAAATTATGCCATCCATCAACAGCTTCTTCACCGACCCAAGTCGAAACTAAAATGCTTGAATAAAAAGAAGCAACTGAGATGTAAACTCTAGACTGGTTGTTGCGATTGGAAACTGTGTGAAATTTGTGTCCAGTTAATGTTGTTGAACTTATGCCTTGCAGGCTGCAGGTGGATAATAAATGCACTTGGATTTTATATTTTGTCCTCCTGAAAAGTTGGATGTTGTTCTCAACCTGTTTTGAATGGAATGGTAGATATTGAGTTCTTTCATATGTCTAGCCTTAGTTAGAACATTCAGCATTTTGGGATTGTGCCGGATTTCTCCCCCATCCCTCCCCCAACCAAATTTCTCATTGCTCATGAAGATGGGCGGTTTTTGCAGAAGAGTAGAGTTGGAGACGCCCAAAGATCTGGAAAGTAGCTGCTGACAGTATTCGACATAATAGGCATTGATCGCCATCTAGGGGGGACGAGTGCAACCACTAAATGAGATGACTCATTGACAATTTGAGGAACTAAATCCGTCTTATTTATCATAATTTATCAAGGTATTGAAGCAACACAAACTGATGTACGCAGCACATCCGTTACCCAAGAGCTTGATGCATGATTGTGAAGCAAATTAAGCCACAGAAGCAGCTTATATATAGAACAAAGCTTCTAGAGAAAGCATTATAGCTATCATAAGTGTCCAAGCTTGCTCTCACAAATTCACAATTACTCAAAACATATGCTTTAAATAATATGTGCTTCTCATATACTTTCTTAATAAAAATTCTTCCAAATTTGTCATTACAATTGAAGAAATGATTCATACGCTTCTCACATTTAAAAGAACACGTCATTTTTATAGGCTGAGTTTGAGACACTGAGAAATCTTTGTCCCTCCTGAAATGGGCTCTCTACAAATTCGAACTCTATGGACCCGAATATTTGCATCGTTTATAATCAATCTGGGTCTCATCGGCTGACTTTCAAAGCAACACTTCAAACCTTGCCCCAATCCCCACCCGGATCACCCAAAACTAAAGAAGACGACAATGGGCAAGCGTGAGAATGCACAGTTATGCAGTTAGAAAATTCATCATATCATCTCTACGCCTAATATGACATTAATAAATTTAAAACTTCATAAAAACACACACACCAACTCCAAATGCAGAGGAAATGATTTTAAAGCTTCGAACTCATGAGTGGAGCCTCACCGACAAAAACATTCCGTGGGGGTAGCGTCCATCCCCATTCGGAAATAACTAATTACATTACATCTCAAAATGCATCAATTTGTTCTGCAGCATTGAAGATATCAAGATACGCTTGTAGTTTGATCTGTCCCAAGCCTTTTTATCATTCACTAATTTCCATAAGCCAGAAGAAACTTGGAGAAGAAGAAGCATACAACGTCTGTGTGGCAACAAGAAATTCAAGGGGGAAAGTGCTCGACATCCATGGAAGGGAAACTAGATTGTGCTGTTCTCATTCCTCGAAGTAAACTCTTTGCTGTTTCCTTTTCCTGTAATCATGGGCAATGAAGTGCAAAATTAGTGACTCAAATTTTTTATGCATTCAATAAAAAATTTAAGATGGGTTGATTTTTATGGGAACCATAGACAGAAGAGAGAAAAAAATATTAAAACTCACTGGACCAGTATAATCCAGAAGACGGGTGCAGTACGCCTCTGAATCCTCAAATCTCTTCTCGGCTTTGTAGTATTTAGCAAGATAAAGAAGGGCCTCTACCATATTTGGTCCTTCCCTCTCTTCAGCTTCCATCCTCTCCAAATCCTTCTTGTAGTAATACGCTGCCTCGTCAGGACGCCCAAGCTCACACTGCAACTTTGCTAGTCGGTGAAGCGCAATTGCTTCCCTGTCATTGCATTTTACTGCCCTTCTGTAACACTTATCTGCCTCCTCAAGCTTGCGAAGCGGATCAGTTTCATAACACTGAGCCATTGCAATCCACACCCGATAATCAGTTGGCTGCAAGAATACAGATTTTCGGAAGTAATGGAGAGCATAGTATGGCATGCCCATCATCTCATAAGTTTGTCCTAATCCATACCATGCTCGATAATCACACTGATTTATATCTACAGCCCGTCGATAGGCATCAACAGCAGCTGGAATATTTTTCATCTCAACAAACTCATGACCCATAAGTGTCCAAGCAGATAAATAATTTTTGTTCAGTTTGAGCGCCCTCCTAAAATACACAACTGACTTCTCATGCTGCCCCTTTAAACTGTAATAGTTCCCAATAATGCAACAAGATTCAGGCCTGTATTTATCAGTCAAAAATACCCTATGGGCAAGGAAACTCAGGGCAGAAAAACACTCTTTTGAATAGAGCACATTGGAATACATATCCATGTCTTCGACTCGATAAGGATCATTTCTTAGAAGTTCTTCAAAAATATCTTCAACTTGTTCAAATTCCCTTAAACTGTACCTAGCTTTTGCAATCTGAGCCTGGATGTAGTTACTAAAACCAAAAGTTCCCTGTAGACATTCATATTTTGCTAAAGATTCATTGTGCATCCTAAGTTCTTGATAAGCACTTGCAAGAAAGAAGTCCTTCATCCAATGGTTATTGAGATTAAGGCTGTTCAAGGTGTCGATTGTAGTGCACAAAGACTGCAGCTCTGACCATGCATTCCAGTTCCAAGGGTAGCTATTCACAGACTCAACAAGAACTGTACGAGCAAGAGTCTCGCTGCCTTTCTCTTTGAGCACAAGACCATACAAGTACAACCCGAAGGGATCAATTGTGCCATTCTTGCGAAGCATTGATAACTCGCGCTCCAAAGAGACCAGTTCACGGTTCACGGCATCGCTCTTACCTAAGGGTCCCTCAAGTTCTATCATTTCTTCTTCTTTCCGCTTTTCTCCAGCCTTCATGAAACAATGAGAATAATGATATCTATATGTATAGAACTTCTGAAAAATAACAGAGATCATATAACCCTTTCTAATAAATTAATGGATATCATGTCAGTCATACCAGATTAAATATGGATCAAAGTAAGCCAACAAAGAAACGTACAACCCCTTTTCTGTCTCACAAGTACCATTAAATTCTTCAGTTTTCTTGCAATGTGGATGGCACTAGAAATTAACACATTCTTAATGACTTGCCGCTAAGTCCTTTCAGTCTTTGTTGTTGATAGTGAAAAACCATATGTATTGATCCACATAAAATCCTGAAAAAGCCACAACCTTCTAATCCTACACGTAAATGGGGCTTTCATTTATTTCGCTTTTTTTTTTCTCTATTTTTTAATTAGGTGAATTGCATACCTAGATTTCAAAAGCAAGTCTTATCTGAACAAAACCTCATTACACCATGATTCTTTCTGGCAACTGAGTCCCATTCTTGCATAGTTCATTGTAGCAACAATCACTATCCACTTTGGTAATGATAACTAAATACCTCAAAAGACTCTCCTCTACATGCTTTCACCAAAAACACAAGATTTTTTTTAACCCATGTTCAAAAAGAAGTGTTCTTTTTTCTATCATACTGAATTAACCAATCTTCCCTGAAACTCACCACAATTGAATCTCAAATAAATTATACCCCACAGTCAATAAAGAGCATCAGGGGAAAACAAGTCTTATTCCTAATGCATCAAAACCCACCATCATTTAATTAGATCGAGAACTAAAACAGAACAACCAACAAGAACTATACAATGCTAGAAGAGAATGCAACAAACCAGATAAAGCGCATAGCAACGCAAGAAGACAGATTTCTTTCCAGTTTGGTCTCGAAGCACATGAGCAGCCCTCCTGTACTCCCGGCAGTCAAAGTATGACTTGGCCAGAAGGTAAAAGTCGCCAACCACCACCTCGTCCTCCTCCATCACTGGAGTCGACACATACGACACACCAGCATTCGGTGTTGAAATAATCTCATTCGTGCGGAATCTCCGGCGAATGCTTGAGCTTCCGCGCTGGAATCTGGTGTTTGAAGGCGTGAACTTTGCCAGGTCTTGCTCGATACCCACCAGCTGTTCTGCTGCCCTGCACATACAAAGGCAAATCAAAATCCATTGGCAATGAAAATAATCAAATACTGATGATAAGAAAAACAAAAAGGGGAAAAAAACAAATTAAAAAAAAAAATTATATATATATATATATATATATATATATGTGTGTGTGTGTGTGTGTGTATGTATGTATGTATGTATGTATAAAGAAGATAAAAATGTAGTAATATAATTCTGAAAACAAGACTTTCACACCAATTTTGACCCAGATTTAATTGACTTAGTTCAGTTCGAGCCTCTTATAGGGTTTTGAACCCTAATACTTCTTTTCCTTTTGCCCAAGTTGCTCAATTACCAAATGGAGCATCAAGATTGAAAATTTAACACTAATTAGTGACACAAACATGAAATTCAACCAAAAGAGAAGATTAGTTTAAATGAATCAAAGACATATTAAAATGCTTCAGATCCACGATTCAGGCTTGCTCAATATGCATAAAGATCTCACTTCCAAAAGCAACAATAAAAGCACTTATCAAACATTGAATAATAATAAGTTCAAAGACAGAAATTGGGGGTTTAGGGTTTGGAGTATGAGTACCATTTGGAGGCTGAGTAAAGGCCACGATCACTGAGTTGATGAATCGCAGTCCGGAGCTCACTTCTGCAACTCTCTTTCGAACTCATCGATCTCTCTCTCGGCTTAATTGCCTGCACTCTTCTTCATAAAAATTGAACTGTGGCCACCTCTAACGTGCGCACCATGTGGTGGTTCGCACTGACCAGTATGCACCCAGGTTTCTTAAAGGAAAAATTATTTATTTAGTCCCACAGTTTGCAGTTGTATCAAAATGATCTAAAAGTATCTTAGGATAAAGATCAAACTGTATGTGTTATAGGTAGTTCGTGCTTTCAAGAAATCTTCGCAGCTGATTATCACTCAAAAGTAAAACACATACCACTGCATCTTCCGTCAAATGAGCATTTCACAAATCATAACCAAAGAGTCGAACTACAGCCCAAAGTTTAAGAAGACATACAAACCAAATATTGATCAATTTTACAGGAAAAATCACAGTGCTAGCCTCTGCCTCAAAGTGTAGTGGTATTTTATTGTTTAATTGCTAATTAAAAAAAACAAAAACAAAAACAAAAAACAACAACTCCTTTTGTGGAAAGAGGGAAGTGCGAATGAACCCCTCAAAAACGTTAATCAATATTTTCAGTTCTAAAGTCATTCTCCAATATTCCTACGCAAATATATGTTCCCAGATCAAATCTATTGTACAAAGCATAGGGAGTCTTTTTTTCTTTTTTGAGCTATAGGATGAATCACTATCTCAGGAAGAAATAATTTGGTAGTGACTTCAAAAGAGAAAAAAAAAACAGCCCAGAAAGAAAAATAGTAAAAGAGAAAAAAAAAATTATAAAATGATCGAGAAGAAAACCACCTCCCCTTCATGCGGCGCTTTGATAAAATCAATATTCCATTGAAGAATATCAGTAGTAAGCTAAAAATGTTATGCCACAGTAGCATCTTTGGAATGAGCTAAACAAAATATCTCCAAAAGCACTACCTTGAGGGTTTGCTCTCCACACCACACATCATACCAAAATCTAACCTTTGAGTCATCTCCCACTACAAGTCTAGTGTACCTAGAGAAGTCCCCCCAACCTTTTCTGATAAATTTCCATAAACCAACCCCATGCAACTCATTAACCTCACCAGAACACCATCCACCCCACGAGCTACCGAATTTACAATCCACAACCGGCCTCCACAAAGCCTCTATCTTAAAAGCATAACGCCATAACTATTTTTCCGAGAGCTTGGTTTAAAGGAAGTAGATTTCTCACCCCTAACCCTCCCTTAGAAATCGGAGAACAAACCTTAGACCAATTCACCAAGTGATATTTGAACTCCCCACTAGTACCACCCCACAAAAAATCCTATTGCAACTTCTCGATGTGGTAAGCAACGCCAGAGACAAGAATTAGGTAGCCATATTAGATAAGGTGCTCTTAATCAAAGTAACCCTATCACCTTTGACAAATACAACATTTTCCAACTAGTCAAAAGGTGCTCTATCTTCTCAATAATGCCATCCCAAATAGATCTCGCCTTAAAAAGAGCTCCCAATGAAAGACCTAGATGCTTCATAGGGAAGGATGAAACCCAGTAACCCAAAATGCGAGCCAACCCTTCTACATTACTGAAATTGCCAATAGGGACCAGTTCTGGATTTATAGAGTAAATAGATTTTTAAATAACACCTCCAAACTGTTATTTCAAATCCTCAAGTTTAGCTCTTTCAATTTGTCTACAAAGTGCAAGGAGAACTCACTCTGCATTATATGGAAGTCTTTCCAAGCAAAGGCTTTAAATTTGGGGGCACATGCCAAATCCAGCCTTTCCAAATTCACCACTTTAGAATATGAACTTCGATTATTTTTATAAGAATAACTCTAATTAAATGATAAGGATTACTGCACAATTTAGTGTCCTGATCTTATTCTCATGAGAAATTTATTGCTTAATTTAGAGCATGTAAAACATCACACATCTATATGTTACGCTTCCTCTTAAGTCGGCTTTGTGTTTCTACCTCTTTGAGAATCATTACACTAAAAGAATTCCTACATTTTACCTCCCTATTATAAGACTCAATTCTTTGCTCAACTTACTATCATTATATTTAGCTACAACACGGCATCTCTATTAAGGTTTCCACAGTGTATCCCGACATCAACAAATTAATATACAATAGATCTCATCAAATTGGAGGAGCTTCACTGGGATTAAAGCAAGAAGAGCCAAGAATCAACCCACAAAGTAGCTACAAGACGTGGACAGTAAGAAGCAGTTAAAGTACAAAGGTTGTGTAAAAATATAGTACCTGCAAAGATAAGAACCATTGACACCATTTGCCTCAAGGAACTTTATCGAGAATGCAGAGTGATGGGAAGGGAGAGGAGAAAAGAGAGCCCAAAATCCTTCTTCGGTAAGGAGTACAATAGGAGTGAGAAGAGGTGTGGAAAAAGACATCCCTACAGCTCCACCGTTCCATATCCACCTAAAGGTGGGAAAATTGGAGGGAGAGTATAGGAAGCCTCTTTTATTTTTTGGTAAGAAGGGGGAAGTTGATGCCACAACAAGATTTTAAATTATTTCCCTTATAGTGGCACACTCCCCTATTCAAACACACAACAGGAGGTAAGAACGCACTCCTCTCCATCCCTCACGTCCTTCCCCTCTCCCCTCTCCACCCCCTCTACCAAACATAGTGTAAATCGAACTAAGGAAAGCTTATAAACAGCAAATGAATATGATCAATCTACAGTCATCTACTTAATCCTTAAATTTGTTCACATGCCAACCATTAAGGAAATGGGGTCCCTAAAACCAATACCCACTTCGAATTACCGTAAAACAACACCTTATTTTTCTAATTGGTTAATAACCCAGCAGATTGCATTCAAAAATGCAGTACCCATCAAATTCAGTCACCCAAGCATACTACCCCTAGATGAATTGGAAGCCCTTAACTCCTCAGAAAAATGCAAAAATGCACCCAAATAACTAAGAATAGAAACCCTATTCAGCTAAGCAGCATAACTGAAATTGAATGGATTTCTCACAAGCACCAATATTAGCTCAATCCCATCCAAATAAGGTTCTGGGATCAGTACCCAGATCCAAAAGCCAAAGTAATCTTAAATCCCACTCTAAAATTTTGCACAAACCTGAAATAAAATTCAAGAATCCCAGCTCAATTTCACATAAAAACTAAAGCCAAACCCTACAATTCCAGCTAAAAAAGAAAGATCTTTACAGACACGAACCCTAGAACTATCCAATTGCATACATAAGACACATATATAACAGCATTGAAAACCTTTGAGGAGCTTGATAACGAGCTTCTTGGCGGGCTGGGGCGGCTGGGCCTTCTTCCGGGCCAAATCGTCTTCTAGGGCCATGGAGGAGGGATCGAAAACGACGACGTTGTTGCTGTGGGCGGTGTTGCCTTGGTGGTGGTGGAGGCCGTCTTTGGAGTCGAGAGCGAGGGCTTGGGACTTGGCCTTTTTCATAGGGGGGAAGTGAGGAGAGGAGGGAGGAGGAGAAGAGGTGGAGGTAGTGGTGACGTCGCTGGTGGCTGAGCGTTTGGTGGGGAGAGACATGAAATGGAAATGATCAGGAGGGCATTGTAAGCAAAGGAGAAAGGAAAAGCGGAAGTGAAGGTTAGGAGAAGGGAACAGATATGTCTGCCACAAGTTTTCTCAGAGATTTTTTTTCCTTTTCCTCTATTTTCAGAGCAACCAAACAGACTCAAAATCCCACAATTGTAACCGAAACATGTAAGATGGAGAAGACAACACCAGCTTTGAAACTCACAGCCAGTGATTTAATCTCTCAAAACATACCCATTAAAGCTAAAAATAAAAATAAATAAATAAATTTTTAAAAAAAAAAAAAAAAAAAAAAAAAAAAAAAAAGGCTTACCCTTGGGTCTTCCAAAAAGGAAAGCCGAAGAGAACGTGGGAGGCGGAGAGACGCTCCGATGAAACAATCTCGCCGATTCAAGAATTGAGGAGGAGAGGTGCCGTCGTGACGCGTGAGAGCGAGAACGTTCGGATTGAGCGCCAAACAAAATTTGGATTGGGACGGTAGGTTAACGTTATTTAGATTCGATATAGGAAGCCCGTGCTGGTGACTGGTGAGTTCTATTCAAATTTAGGGAGGATATGAAAGCCATGCCACTGTGCCAGTGCCAATGGCCCAATGTGGTTTGGGGATAATTTTGTATTTTTTTTTTTTTTTGAAAAAAAAAAAAAAAAAAGTGTTATGCTCTAGTAAATGTAAAAATAACTTTTTGAGGAGGGTTTTATGGGTTAGGTTATTTGTTAATCTCTTTAATTTGAAAGAGATGAAAAAAAAAAAAAAAAAAAAAAGGAAAAGTATATATAACTTCTTTAAATTATTACCTCATTGTCAATGTTTTTTCAAATTATCAATTGTGTCTATATTTTCTAAAGACCAAAAAATATCCTTGTCCCCATTAATTACAAAAATATCATTCATAAAATTATTAAATTTAAAATAAAAAACGAAAAAAATATTAAAAAAATAAATAAAATAACAAAAAAGTTATACAAAAAAAAAAAAGAATAAAAACTGTTTTTTTCGTTTGTTTTTATAATTTTCAGTTATTTTTTCGTTTGTTTTAATTTTTCATTTTTTTTTTTAGTTTTTAGTTTTTATATTTTATCTTTTAGCTTTAGTTTAGTTTTTTTTTCCTGAATTTATAAGGACATTTTTGTTTTATTGAATAAATTTTAAGATAATTTTTGTCTTTTTATTGGTCTTATGGGGGACATTGACATTTTTTTGGTAGTTTGATAAGGAACATTGACAATTGAGTGATAGTTTGAAGGGAATATGTGTACTTTTCAAAAAATAAATAAATAAATTTAAAAAACAAACAAACATGGCCTAATAAAACTCCTTAAGGTAAGTTATTCAAAATGGTTATTGTTTGTAGGCCGTTTTGATAAAAATGGTTAGATTCATAAGTGAATTCATGTCATAATGCATAAAATAACTGGTGACCCCTCATCTGTTGAGATGCAGTAGACCACCTCTCTCATATGGTGAAAGGGATTATCCCTCAGATGGGAAGGAAGGGGAAAGGGCCACCTCTTATG
Source organism: Alnus glutinosa (assembly GCF_958979055.1). Classification (NCBI taxonomy): domain Eukaryota; kingdom Viridiplantae; phylum Streptophyta; class Magnoliopsida; order Fagales; family Betulaceae; genus Alnus; species Alnus glutinosa. The sequence continues at coordinate 4,394,682 of NC_084893.1, forward strand.
AGGGGAAGTTGCTTCTCACCATGTGGTGATCTTTCGTCGGACATTTGGGGATAGTTGCTTCCGGTGAAGGGAGGTCACCCCTCAACTGTATATATATATATATATATAATTTTATGTTAAAAGTATAATCTTGTGAAAAGTACATATGACTCTTTTAAATTATTATTAAATTGTCAACGTGTCTCTCAAACTACTAATTATGTCAACGTCCCCTTCCTCAAACTATTAAATAATGTCAATATCCCCTGATGACAAAAATATTCTTCATAAAATTATAAAAAATCTTAAAATTATATAAAAACAAAACAATAAATTATTTGTTTTAAAAAAAATAATAAGGAAAAAAATAAAAACAAAGATTTTTCAAATTTTTTTTTTATATATATAATTTGTTGTTTGGGCCACCCCTTAGATTTTCGTTTTTCTCATTTTTTTTTTAGTTTAGGGAAGACTTTTACACAATTATTAGTTTGAGGGGCACAATGACAATAGACTGATAATTTGAGGGAGGTATGTAACTCCTACTCCCAAAAAAAAAATACGATTCATATATAGCTTTTTTTCTCTGTTCTCTCTTTGCCCATAGTTTCTTCTTCTCTTTTTACTGTCTGCTCAGAGAGGAGGGAAAGATCTCAGCTCTTCCTTCCTATGCCCCTCTTTCCTTTATGTTTATCCATCGTCATATACGACTTATCCCACCCGAATCCGTTACCTTGGTATCTTGGTTTCTCCACCGAGTTGGTGGCTCTCTCCTTAACGTTCACTATCTTCTCCCCAGTGTTGGTGGCTATTTTTCAAGTTCTTATGTCTAGTTTTTCCATAGCTAGATCTACATTCCTCAAAGGGTCTCTGACTCCCACGCGCCACTTCACTGTCATTACTAGCTTCCTAATGTCACCAGCCACGCCGCATTCCGCCTCCCACGCACATGCGCATGGCGCTCACACATCAAGTGGAGGTTACCCATAGTTGGCACATGGATCTCACACGCTAGCATCGGATGGCTTATTGTCCTCTACTCCGCCGGTCATTGGAGTTGTATATGTTTGAGCTTTTTTGTTGTTTATTTATTTGTAGATAATACCTTTAATAAGGATGGTCTGTAAATCCCATAATTTACAGCAACCAATTAGAATTAAACAAATCATAAAAACTTAAAAAAATACAACAAACATCAAAACATCTGATCCTATGAAACAAATTAAACACCCATCTTGCCTCTCTCTCTCTCTCTCTCTCTCTCTCTATGTATCCTCTTATTCGTTCTTCAGCTCCTTCCTTCCTTCCTTCCTTTTCGGATGGGGTTGCTATCAGTGAATGCAGGAAAAGCAGAATAGGTACCATTGAAGGCCTTGGCGATCGGACGGCATCCAAGTATGGCACAGGGAGCACCGGCGACCCGTGGATCCAAACCCGATCTGAATGCCCACGAACCCCATCACCTTGTGCCACTTCGGATCCCCACCAATCTCGTTAGCATTCCCATCCCCAGCGCATCTCTCCCACACCGCCTGAATCCGTCGGGTTTTAGCGAGTACACAGTATGGCCGGGCATTCCATGCAACGCCGGTGTACCGACACTGTCCGCAACCGGCTTTGCGCTCAAAAAGGGCGAGCCCAAGACCATCACCCCACCGACCTCCGATCCTGGGGCGGTCGCATCTGGGGCCGAACCCACTGCTCCCAAGACTTCATGGGCAAGTTCTCTTGCGTCACAGGTGATTGCGGCTCCGGAAAAATCGAGTGCTTAGGGAATAGCGATGCGCTGCCAACGACCTTGGCCAAGTTCATGCTCAACGGCGCTGGTGGGTTCGACTTCTTCGCTATCAGCTTGGTCGACGGGTACAACCTCCCTATGATGGTCACGCCTCAGGGTGGGATTAGTCAAAATTAAAATGGTGTTTGTTGTGGTCTTCTTCGTAGGCGACATTGTTGTTGAAGGCCTTCGGGATGGATTTGTGTGGTGGTTATCGGTTGGGTGTGTAAGTGTTTGGGTGGTCGTTCTTTAGGCCGTGCGAAGGACTGTCCATTGTTTTGTGTTATTGGTTGTGACATGGTGGTGAGTTTGGGTGCCGGCGGCACAGTAGCGTGGGGTGAGAGGAGGTTGTGGTTTTTTTAGAGCCGTTTGGTATCTTAGGAAGTAAAAACTGGAATTTTTTTATTTTTATTTTTATAAGATTTGGTGTTCTCATATCTATTATATTTAGTCTTGTAAGATGATGTGTAAACTCTTTATTGGAAGCTGTAAAACATCACTTTTACAGCCCGTCCTTATAGAATGGGCTCTCTTGTTTGTATCTTATTTTGTTGCTTGGGTTTAGTCTCCCTATAGGAGAGACTCTTGTATTTGGATTCGTGTAGACACATCTCTTTTATGTAGTTCCACATTTTGACTATTTCAGTACTTCTACCGCTTTAGCTATCTTTAGGCGGTTGTTGTTGTTCTCAAGTGGGAGTACAAATAGGATTTCCTTACTCTGTACTCCTTTAGCTTTTTTAACCGCATTGAGCGGCCATTTGAAAGGACCAGATCACTTGTTTGACCAATTTTCTACTTTTTGTATTTATTTCAGCACTAATTTAGTTTGGTTTTGATTTATTGTCGAAAAGTCCACCTCTTTTTCATTTATAGGATCGTCAATGGTATGCGCATGCAAGGATTTACTTTTGTAGTAAATAGTCTACTTTTGGGATCTTTAAGATACTTTTAATATCTATAGATAAATTTGGTATAATTGCAAATCATATTGACTAGGGGTGTTCCTAAAATTAAAAAAAAAAAAACTAGGGATGTACAAGTGAGGTAATTATTAATTATTAATTATTAATAATCGTTAATCGCTAATCGTCTACTCTTATATATAATATATTAATTAAGAATAATAATATAGCGATTTTAATGTTGCTGGTGATTTTTTTTTTTTTTTGGTTATATTATTTGTCATTATTAGATTCATTGATGCTACACTGTATTGAGTGATACCTCAAAAATTACATGGATCGCAATTCTAATTGTTTCCTTTCAATTGGACCCAATTTTCACGTGTTTTCCTTTTTTTTTTTCTTTTTTTTTTTTTCTTAGGTTTTGCTATGGTTAGTTAAATGATCCAAAGGGGGAGGGGGTTCCATGGACAAAAGTTTCCTCCAAACGGGTTGGAATAAGTTTCTCAAACTCAACTTATAAAAATATCATGTGTTTTTTTGCATGTGAGAAGTACTTGTTCTTTTTAATTACAATGACAAAATTGGAATAAATTTTATTAAAAATGCATTTGCTCTTCAAAGTTTGTCATTGCAATTAAAAATAAATAAAATATGTGATTCTCACATGTAAATGGATACATGACATTTTTATAGACTAGGTTGAAGAAACGTTCGGAGAAAAACTCTATCCAGGCCAAATTTATTATTGTCCAAGATAGGCTATGTTTATTATTGTTCCTACTTAAGTCTATGGATTCTAATGTTTGAAGATACTAAAACAAGCTGAAAGGACAAAGATTTTATTCAAATTAGGTAGGAATAATTTATTTCAACATAATTTATAAAAATGAATATGTTTATTTGTTTAATAACATGTGAGATGTCCATAATTTTTTAATAAAATTTATTTTAACTTTGTCCACGTTATTAAAAAAATACGTGATTTTTATATACTCAAAAGACATATCATTTTTATAGACCGGTTCGAGGAAACTTTTTTTGTTTGGGTTAATGTGTTTTAGGGCTTTTTTTTAAAAAAATAAATTTTTTTTTTGAAAAGATGGTTTGATATATGATTTAAAAGTGAAAACTATTATGGGGTATTTTATGCTTTTTTGATTGTTTGTTAATATTTTTAATTTTAAAATTAAAAATTAAAAACACAAAACAAGAAAATTAACAAATATAGCCATTATTTTTAAAATTATAAAAATGAGTGTGTTTTAAATTTGAGGAGGCTTCAACTCCCCCAAGCATGACACCCCACAAAATGTCGTACAACCTGATTTCCCGGAGAACTCCTCCGGCGTTCTCCTTTCACGATCAAGTTCACCCTCCAAAGCCCCATTACTTCCTCCAATTCCACCCCCTCGCCACCACACCACCACCACCACCACAAGATGCCACCTTAGCCAAGCTCATCATCAGCTCCGACCCACAAACCCTAACCCAAACCCTTCAAGACCCGACCATCCAATGGACCCCAGACCTCGTCAACCGGACCCTCAAGCGCCTCTCCAACCACGGACCCAAAGCTCTCCACTTCTTCAAAACCGTTGACCGCCACCACGCCCTCTCCTCCTCCGACTCCTTCGATCTTGCCATCGACATCGCCGCCCGCATGCGCGACTACAAGGCCGTCTGGGCCCTCGTGGCCCGAATGCGCGCACGCCGTATCGGCCCATGCCCAAAAACCTTCGCCATCGTCGCCGAGAGGTTTGTCGCCGCTGGAAAACCCGATAGAGCCGTCAAGGTGTTCTTATCTATGCATGAACACGGTTGTGCTCAGGACTTGAATTCGTTCAATACGATTCTTGATGTTCTTTGTAAGTCGAAACGCGTCGAAATGGCTTATAATTTGTTTAAGGCTCTAAAGGGTAGGTTTAAGGCTGATTGTGTTAGTTATAACATTATTGCAAATGGGTGGTGTTTGGTTAAGCGCACGCCCATGGCATTGGAGGTGTTAAAGGAGATGGTGGAGAGGGGATTCGAGCCGAGTTTGACGACCTACAATACAATGCTTAAAGGGTATTTTAGAGCTGGTCAGATTAAGGAAGCTTGGGAATTCTTTTTGCAAATGAAGAGGAGGAAATGTGGGATTGATGTCGTTACTTATACTACCTTGGTTCATGGGTTTGGTTGCGAGGGTGAGATTGAGAGAGCTAGAAGGGTTTTTGATGAGATGGTCAAGGAGGGTGTGCTTCCTTCTGTCGCTACGTACAATGCTCTGATTCAGGTTTTGTGTAAGAAGGATAGCGTGGAGAATGCCATAATGGTCTTTGAGGAGATGTTGAGGAAGGGGTATGCGCCTAATTGGACAACTTATAACGTGATTATTAGAGGATTGTGTCATGCCGGTGAAATGGATAGGGCTTTGATGTTTTTGGAAAGAATGAAGAATGATGACGAGTGTGAGCCAAATGTTCAGACGTACACTATTGTGATCCGTTACTTTTGTGATGCTGGAGAGATCGAAAAGGGGTTGGGTGTTTTCGAAAAGATGGCTAGTGGGAATTGCTTGCCCAATTTGGATACTTATAATATTTTGATAAGCGCAATGTTTGTGAGGAAGAAATCGGATGATTTGTTGGTGGCCGGAAGGTTGTTGGTTGAGATGGTTGATAGGGGATTTCTTCCCCGGAAGTTTACTTTTAATCGGGTTCTAGATGGGCTTTTGCTAACGGGGAATCAAAGTTTTGCAAAAGAGATTTTGAGATTGCAGACTAGATGTGGCCGCCTTCCTCGTCAGTTCAAATTGTGAAAGAGTTTTGGCATTTCAATTGGTTCATGAATCTTGTAAATTTCACTCAAATCCTTGTCTGAAGGGCTTCCGTTCTTGCTTGATATTGTTTCGCTAATGGCTTTGATGTGCTGCTCCTTTGCCCCTCAAAACAACTGTGATTGAATTAGAAATCTATAGTTGGCACCTAAACTGGGGACTTTCAGTGCCTGCTTTTGCAGGCAGTCCATAGAGTAGGACTTATGTTATATAATCTGTGGCCAAGGATGATTATAAATGGGATAAGGTTCTTGGAAATTTGAAGACATGCTTGCAGCCTTTTACTGGTAACAACTACCATTGTTTGTGGGAGCAATTGGGAGAGATGTGACTGGTGATGAACATGAATGAGGTGACTTGAACTTACTATTCTGCCATATTTGTTTCATTAGGGAAGTATCCTAACTCAGCTGGGGGAAACTCCTCATTAAAGCAGGGTGACATATTACCGTGGACCTCATTCCTCACCAGATTTACTCTTTCTGATCCCCAAAAAAGGCAGATACTCCTGTAGGTAGGAGCTACTTCACTCTTCTTGTTCAGCAGTCTGTTCGAAATTGATATCCAAAGATTCTCTGTAACAGGATGGCTTGAAATGATGGTATACTACAGGTTGTGGTGATATGATTAGGATGATCATAGAAATGAGCCGGAACATGGATAATGAAGTGGTTCGAGATGGTCAAGAGTACGAGATTATTGACCGAAGACTCTTCAATTGAGATGGGCTCCTGGACAGGAGGTGTTTATGGTTACTGGATTTGATAAGTTTCAAGGTTGGTTTGCTTCATCCTTCCGGCTGCTATCTCACGTTCTGGCAATATGATTACTGCCAATTCACATGATAATATATGCTCAACCATTCGCTTCAGTCCAACTGTTTGTTCTGTTGTATATATTTGATTGAGGGGAAATGAATATTGAGCAACTACTCAGAATTCAGTGATATGATATAGGTTTAGGGTGCATAGCCATTGCTGTCTTATCAAAGGTTCATGGCCGGTGCCTCTCCTTTCACCTTCCCTTGCAGAAATTTTCCATCAATTGATGGAGCCAACTAGAGAGTTGGACCTAATAAAATTGAAGATTTTTATGGGTGTATGGCATTCTGATTCGGTGATTCCTGTCACTGTTTGTTAGTGTTGTGCTAAATTGTTTTGCTGTAACCGTGCAGGCCTGATTTATTCACTGCTGCTTCACTTGTTGCATTAAGAGCCCTGCCAATTGCTACCATCAATAACTGAAGGTGGTGGAAGGAGTTGGGTTTTGTGATCTTACTATTGATGTTGAATTTTTGGTAGGTACTTAAATTGAGAATGTTGTTTCACCAGCATAGTTCTTTATGACTCCCAAAGGAAGAAGATGCAAGAAGCTTTCCAAGCAGCAGCTTTAAGATAGACTGCTTTCAAGTATCAACTTGGTGGTTCTTTAATTTGTCTATAAACTTGAACCATTACCTTTGACTTGGTCTATTCCTCTTGAGACATCGATGGCAGTTATTTACGTATTAACTTAACTGGTAGTTCAACTATTCTACTTAAAGCTTGTGAGGAGATGTTCCTTGCTGAAGTTTTGTTTGTCAATCCATTTCTAAGTAAATATAAAAACAGTATATATCATTTTAATCTGTTTCTTTCGTATGCCCATTTTGGTTGGTTTTGTAGCAAATTTAAAGGAAAAACCACCCATATCTACTATCTAGTTAGCCTGCAATAGTGCTCACCAAACATTTAAAAAAATAATAATTATCCTTTCTTTCTCTCTCCTCTCAATTTTTTTTTTTTTAAAAAAAAAACAAAAAAAAAAAATTCATTTGTTTGCTCTCTTTTCTCCTCTCCCCGACCTCTTTTTTGAAGGATATTCTTCCTCCCTACACTAACTTTAAAAAATATGATAGTTAAAGAAAGACAAATTACGATCGCTACAAAAAGACGATTTGAAAAAAAAATGGGTTTGTTTGGGTGTTTAAATATATTGTATTATGTTTGAAAATATTGTTTGGGTTGGTTTTTAAATTAAAATTGTATTCGGGTGTTACCTGAATCGTTTTTCAACCCGTTTTTAACCTAATTCAAACAAATTTAACCCAACTAAACAAATTAAAACTAAAAACCCTGATGGATCACCCACCCTCGAAATTAATGGGGGTGGCTGATCCAGGGTGGCCGTGCCACCCCCAAGCAACTATTGGGGGCGGTTCGAAATCCACCCCAATTATTTATTTTTTTTTTAAAAAAAATCAATTTTTAAGTTTTATAGTAATATATATATTTCTCAATTATATTTAATTCAATTCACACTAACAAACATCTTTTCCAAACTTTGTTTCAGAATTTTTTAAACCATCAAAACATAATTTTAAAACTCAAATTTTATCGGTATTCATAATTTTAATATAGTATAATATAATAAAAAAAACCGAACACCCAAAGTGCATAACCGTTGAGAAGAGACGAAATTTTGAAAACACGACCATTAAGAAAATACAAGTTTTAAAAATATATGATTGTTTGATAAATAATAATAATAAAAAAAATTATTGAAAAACAATATTTAAACGAGATTGTAAAGTGAATAATTAAAATAGAAAATGTGATGTTTTGCTTTGAAAAAGTTGATAGTTAACAAAAAGGGCAAAAAAAACAAAGAAACCTAAAATTGAAAACAAATTATTGAGCCGAATATAAATTCTTCAATCAATTGTAGCCATCACGGCTGAGGGATTATGTTGACAAGCATAGTTGATCTTTCCGTATAATTATTTTTATTTCATTTCATGGGGCTAGAGGGTTGGCAAAACGGGTAATCGCATTGGGTTCGGGCCAATTGGATTGACCCGTCAAACCGTTTAGGCAAACCCGAACCTGACACGATTAATTAAACAGGTTAGCTGAGGCAACCCGTTTAGCTAATCGTGTCATAAACAGGTCAACTCATCAACTCGTTTAGCCTAAATTCTAACCCTATAATTTTGTGCGTGTTCATGTCGAATTCGTGAGCTATATAAAATTGCCAACCCTTTTATTATTTTTAATTTCACTGCCCCGACGCTAATTGGGATTGGGGCTTGAGTTGTAGCTTTACTTAAATCGATGGAAGGAGAACAAGTTTCAAAGCTCAAGTAACCTGACACGACCTGAAAATTGAAACCATTAAAAATGTGAATCTATACATTATGACTTTTGTTCCCCTTGTTTTTAATGTTGGATTGGTTTTCCTAACTATTGAATCTTAGTACATAAATTAAAATTCACATTTAGTAAAGACTGATGCTATATATTTCACCCATATCTTATTGAACTGGTAGAAGAAAAAAAAATAAAAATATCTTATTGGCTTAATGCGGTAGTGATATAGTGCACATCAACAATTGAAGCAGTCATTGTTAGAAAATAAAAAGTTATAACAGCGAATGGACACTGTTATATTAATTTAGTGAAATGAAGGTTTAGTATGTATTATTACCCTTTAGTAAAACATAATCATGAACCTTAGTAAAGTGTAGGTACAAAATAAAAATCATGTATGACTTGTGATCACTCTACCAAATTTTTAAAAGTAGCAACAAATTATTCAAACTATTCAACACTTTCAATATGTCCCATTTGTGAGCATTTTGAAGTTGTTGGCCCAAAATGTGTTATTTGGTTAATGTTTTTGTTTTGAAAATAAAAAACAAAAGCTAAAGTAAAATTTTTAACAAAATGCAATCTAAACACAAAAGATTTATAAAAGAGTAATACTAAAAATCAAATTTTTATCTCATAACTATTTTATAAGGGTGATGCTGTAGTCCCAACAAAAATTTAGATTTAAAAAATAAAAAAAATTAAGAGTTGATTGAAACTGTCACATTAATATTATAAGATAATTATAAAATAAAAATGTGATAAATTGCATTACTTTTTCTAAAAATATAAAAACAATGTTTACTTTTATGTAATGTCAAAACAACACCTTTATAAAATAAAATTAAAAAAAAAAAACAAAAAAAAAACCCCAAAAAAAAAGAGTCAATTCCCATTGGAATGTGGGATGGAGAGGCGCGTCAGAACAATTCAAGTTCCCGCTTATTCAAAACTTTCAAAACTAAAACGGGAAAACCACACGCCCGAAGGCTCTTGCGAATTTCAAAATTCTGACCCCGCGCCAATTGCCGAATCCCTTCCTTTTCTTTCTTAACGGTCCTCGCTCCTCAGCCTCAGCCTCCACCTCTCACTCTCTCTCTCTCTCTCCACGCCTTCTCTCTGTACCTTCCCTTCACTTCCACTCAGATCTGCACCACCCATGGCTTTGCCTTCGTCTTCCGCTCGACCCGATCCCTCGTCGCAGTCGCAGCACCACGCCTATAGCCGAAAGCAGAAATCCCTCGGCCTCTTGTGCTCCAAGTACTCTCTCTCTCTCTCTCTCTCTCTCTCTCTCTCTCTCTCTCTCTCTCTTCATCTTGAAATTTTGTGTTATTATTAATTTTTCAATTGGTTTCTGCAGCTTCTTGAGCTTGTACGATAAAGGTGACGTTCGATCAATCGGGCTCGACGATGCAGCTATGCGATTAGGTCTTCATCTGATTACGATCTTCAAAATTTTTTCACACGCGCGCACACACATGATATATTTATGGGAATTTAAATTTGGTGGATCTAATGGATTTGTGATTTGCAGGGGTTGAGAGGTGTGTGTGTGTGTGTATACGTATAGATGTATATATCTGTAATTTTGAATACTGTGGATTTAATGCATTTTGGTTTCGCAGGGGTTGAGAGGCGGCGAATATACGATATTGTAAATGTCTTGGAGAGTGTTGGGGTGAGATTATTGAGCCTTGATCTTCTCAAATTTCAGCCTTACTATTTCTAGATATGTATATTGTCTTAAGCTTGTGTGGCTATTTGGTTTAATACTTTAGGTTCTCGCAAGGAAGGCAAAGAACCAATATACCTGGAAAGGGTTTGGTGCAATCCCTGCGGCTTTAAAGGAGCTCAAGGTGAATTGTTTCCTCTTTACTTTCATGCGCGTAAATGCCAAATGGGTTTTGTTAGACATAAATAAATAAATAATACACCTTTCTTTATTTTTATATTCGTTGTAGTGGGTTAAGATGTGGTTGAAACGCTCAATATTTGGAATGTAGCACTGATATTGTGTTCTGATGCTGTGATAGGATGAGGGTATGAGTGAGAATTGCAGTACCTTTGACGGCAACGACTTTGCAAAAGTGGGTGAATTCTTGAGTTGAAGGAATTATTTTCCCTCTTTTTTTTTTTTTAAAAAAAAATTTTGGAAATTGTTTTTTGGGCATTTTAATGAAAATGAGTTGTTCTTTTTCGTGTTTTTCTGAGGCAGGTTTCAGATGATGAAGATGATGATGAAAGGTTTTCCAATCCCAGTACTGGAAGTCAGAATGAAAAGTCAAATCCCAGTACTGGTGTTAAAGCCGTGACTGCCGTAACTAAAGGTATCCTTTTGTTTTTTTTAAACTTGTTAGTTATTTGCTTCTATGCTACTATTTACTTAGGACTATAGTATATGTAAATGTCAATGAGTCCGCTATTATCCAAAACATAGATTTTGGACCAAACAAAATGACATTGATTCGATTGTTCTGATACGGTATTAAGCAGCAAGTTTTGGTAGTGCGTAATTATGTGAATTTGATGACTCAATGTAGCCTTATAAAAGGGCATAGAAATTGAAAGAGTTCCTCTATGTGTTTAAATCAATTATTATTGAGAAATGATAGTAGAAAAATCTAAAGCAAAAATGGAATAGAATTTGATATTCTGGAATTGTCCTACGATTCTTTGCAGAAAATCGGAGGGAAAAATCTCTGGCACTTCTTACACAGAATTTTGTGAAGCTCTTTCTCTGTTCTAGTGTGAGTGGAAACTATATCCTTTTGTTTTTGTCATTCTGCCATTGATTTTCCTTGTAATTGATCATTATTTTGATGTTTTTAAATAATTCTACAGGTAGAATTGATCTCTCTTGATGATGCTGCAAGGCTATTGCTTGGGGATGGCCACAATTCTTCGATAATGAGAAGTAATGAATCTAATCTTTGCTTCCTTTATTCTTATCTACTGACTGAAATGGATCTGAAACTCTTTATCTAACAATCTCTTGATTTCAAAACTTTGTAGCAAAAGTAAGGCGACTATATGATATTGCAAATGTATTGTCTTCAATGAGACTAATTGAGAAGGTAAAACATTACTGCAAATAACCTCTTTAAACTTGAGTTTTTTAGTTCTCTACAATTCGACTAAATTAAGTTTGGACCTATGACAATCATTTGCTAATCTTTCAAACTTTTCTTTGAATGATATTCAGACTCATACAACAGACACCAGGAAGCCTGCATTCAGGTGGTTAGGGTTCAGAGGGAGAGCTGACATTGGGTCTGCTTCAAATGATTCTAGGAAGAGAATGTTTGGAAGTGATCTCACAAACGTCACTTTTAAGAGGAACAAAGTGGACGATGAAAATTTAAATGAGGATCTGAAAGTACAAAAGCAAATGAAATGTGAAAGTTTGGCGGATGAGGTTGGTAGAAGGAATTTGGAACATGACTCAAAACAGAGTTCAAAGAGCTACCAATTTGGTCCTTTTGCTCCTTCCAGTGTGCCCAAAATTGGAGTCCCTCAGGATAACAGTGTTGCGCGAGTTCAAGACTGGGAGCATCTTGCCTCTACTTATCGTCCTCAGTATGAAAACCAAGGTATCATTTCATGCAATTTTGCAGCTCAGTGAAACACATCTCAAGAGTCATTGTAATGTGACAAGTATTAACCATCCATTAGAGATCCCTCTAGTTTAGAAGTATGTTTCTCAATGATCTAGACCCACATTAGGAAACCAAATAAAAAAGTGGTTTGGAAGTCACCTTTCATCTCTAGAGGTGACTCTTATTCTCCACTAAAGTTGGTCTTGATTCACTTCACTCAGTTGATGAGTGGGTAAAAGCTTTGATTAATCTGGCACCTTTGTATTCAGGCTCACGTAACTGATTAAAAAAAGATTCTAATCTAACATAGTGTGAACTTTATCATTTAATATGCCATCATCTTCAGATAGGCTCATAGGCATTTCATGTTAACAAGCTTTTAGTCACTCCAAGTACTAATTCTAAATTGGATAGTTTCCATGCGATGTCCTTTTCCATGTCAATAATAGTCTTTTATATAGGCCTATATATATATATATATATATTGTATTGTTGCAGCAAAATGTATTAATGCTAAGGTGTAAAAATTGCAGCTTTAAAAGACCTCTTCTCTCATTACGTGGAAGCATGGAAATCATGGTACTCTGAAGTTGCTGGGAAGAAGTCATTACAAATTTCCTAAGTCGTCCCCCCCTATGAGCTCTCAATAGTTTTTTTTAGTGATTTGACAAAAGAGGTGATGGCTCCGTGTTGGGTGCATGTTCTCTATGCAAGTGCCACCCTCAGATATTCATTTCTTCTAATTCATTTTCTTACACATTTTTTCATTCCTGTATCCACCGGTTGCATATGAATTTTGTTGCCTTCGTTTTCTACGGTTATGTACTTGAATAGATGGTTAGAGTTTTGCTGTGCCTTTGTAGCTGATCAGTTATTTGGGTCGCGAGCAATTTATATTGGGCTAGTCAAATGTAGCAAATTTGGGTGAAAAATCACCTATATCTATCTAGCTATTTTAACAAAAAAATTTGATAAATACCGTACATTTACCAATCGTTAAAAAAAGAAAAAAATTCTTGTTTTATTTTATTGTTCTTTCTTCTCAATTTTTTTTTCCTCTTTGAGAAGAGACGGAATTTTCAAAATATGATTGTCAAGAAAAGATAAATATTCAAAAATGTGATTGTTAGAAAAATAATAAATAAATATTTAATTACAATAATAAAAGTGGATAATTAGAATAGAGAGAAAGATTAGTTTTGAAAAAGTGAGTAATTAAATTACAAAAAATGTAGTTTTTTTCTGTTAAATTACTCATGGCCTTTGAATAAGTCACTACAAAAATGAATACAGCAGCCAAACCAAAATCATCATCATCTTTATTTGTGTTCAAGATCATCATCATCTTTTCTCCTTATTATTCATTCTTTCATGCGTTAGTGGATTCATATGCTCCAATATTATTAACAGAACAAAAATAATACAGCAGCCAAACCAAAATTCTTATTCTTATTCTTATTAGAGAAATGTGAGTTTTACACAAGTACAATAAAAGCCATTTAATGTACTGGATTTTCTACTTGAAGAACAGTAATGAGATTATGAGAGGATAAAAATAACTATTTTGAGAGAGAGAGAGAGAGATCGATGATAAGTGTGAAGTCGATCTTTGCTTTATCATAGAATTATTTCCTCCTGAACACTAACATTGAGAGTCTTGTTTGGTAGAACAATGCTGTTAATCACCACGACTTCATCTTCAACAGTCACAGCTTCACCTGCATTACAAAATAGCAACAGACGGATGGTGCAATGTATGAATTTGAGAATCTTGTTTGAAAAAGAAGGGGGAGCCTGCATAGAAAATTATGGACAGTACCAAGTATTGTAACCCCAAGTTTTGCATTGCAATCTCCATTAGCCTGAAATCAGTTGACGAAACTTAGAAAGTCAATTCCAACAATTTCCTGGATAAAAAAGAAATAAGAGCAAAAACCACTTTCTGCACAAGTGTGTTACGACATCTGCAAAAGCTTTTCTAAAAGAAGAGAAAATTTTGAAAAAAGAACAGCACAAAAATCAAACAAGCTTCAGTAAGAAAGTAGTCAGTCCCCTATATGTAATATAAAACATGTCTTTCAGCTATGATGCTGGAAATCATTGACATGAGAGTTGGAACAGAAGTCCTGTTCTGCAACATGCCAGTACCAAATGTTCTACTCACATTGCAGCATAATGGAGCACAAAAGCAGTTGAGAATAGCAGTTGAGAATAGCAGTAGGAGAACTACATGTTGGATATTAAAAGCATTCAACACTGAAATTTCTTTTCTCTAGGTTGGAGATAAACTCTTCTTTTTATTTTATTTTTCTTTAAAAGAAAAAAAAATCGTTTATAAAGAGGGAGCCAGCATGTGAAGTTGTCATTATTGAACCTTTTATTTTTTTTTTTTTATTATTTTTTTTTTATGCTGACAGACATGGTCTTTTCAATTATTAGACCATTTTTGTGCTGAGAGGAACCATGTTTCTGCGGTGCCACACTTGCTAAACTACACCGCTTAATGTGGCTTTGAATGACATTCTAGGGAAGACAATCAAATCATTCAGGAAGAATTCACAATCTCACAGATGAAAAAAAAAGAAGAAGCACATTCTCTTGATCAACAAATATATCATACTCAGAAAGGCAAAATTCTGAACTTGCCTGGACCCGGGACCATCTCCCAATAGACGACTTCCACCCAACAATTGCATGAATAACAACTGCATTTTCCTGGGTAATCATAAGTATATATGTCAAGCTTTAGGTAAACTTATGCATTTCATTCCCTTTAATTTGGTTATATACCTTAATTTCAACATCATCGAGGATGATACAACTGATGAGCCTTACACCAGCTCCTATACGGGCATTTGCAGATATTGAGACATTGGGACCAATCTGTTTTACCACAGGCCACAGCAGAAAAGTATATGGTTACAAATATGAAATCCAACTAAATGGAAAGGTAAAACTACCTCTGTACCCCATTGATTTATCAACAAGGTAGTACATGTTTCTAGGAAATATTCATATGGTGCTTGCCATTTAAGAACCAAGGAAATTGCATAGACAAGTAACACCCTAGTCAGTGTGCATACCTAAATCAGACTGAGAAGGGAAAGATCACCTTAGCAGTTGGATGTAGTTTTGCTGACGGATGGACAAACACATCACCAGTAATGGCAGCACTCTTCGTACCATCTCCACTTGCCAAAAGATGGGGGGAGGTGAACCGGAATTGTGCAAGATACAAAGCAGAACATTTCAAGGACATCCTACAAGCATCAACTCAAAAATTTCACATAATGGTCCTAATTGAAGGGCTGAGTTTATAGCAACACAACACATGGTGCCAGGCTTACCCAGGAGTTTTGATCTGTTCCCAGAAGTCCAAGGTCTCATATGTATATAACTGCTTCTTCCCTGCAAGCGGTGATAGAATATCTTGATCCAGTCTTACAAAATCTGTCGGCAGACTCCTGTTGAAGGAACAATTATATTAGGACATGAAATTGAGAGAAATCACAATTATATCCAAGGTTGAGCAACAGTGACACGATTTTACTAGTTAAATTGAACTTTCTAATAACAGATGGAAGTACAGAGATAGTTCTGGTAGTCTCCCTAGCAAAGAATGCCGATAGAGTGTCACAAGACTCACAACCTGACCCCAAGAATTGGATTTTCAAAGCCCATGCCAAACACACCCGTAACTCCATAATATTTATGTAACAACTGTCCCCAGTAAGGCAGTTTCTTTGAAATAATGAGACATTTGTGACCCAGATCGCATTAATGTCCCAGTCAGATTCCAGGTAAATCAACATTAACAATTACGTAGACATATAGCAAGATTTGGGTATAAAATCTACTAACTTTTTCATAACCAAAAAGAGAAGAAAAAAAGAATGTAAATCCATAATGGGCCATTTATGTTTTGCTTCATCAGCTTAAATTTGCAAATCAACCACAAGCTCCAGCATAGATTTACTGCAGACATTTGCTCAATTCAAATAGGGCAATCAGGTTCATTTTATGGTATAATATTATATCTGGAGCCACTACTGCACTCCTGAAGAATCAAGAATATAACAATGGAAATTTTTTTTTTGATAAGTAAAGTATATTCAAAAGGCGCAAAGGGGCGCAACCCATGGTACACATGAGGTATACAAGAGACCCCTAATTCAAAGAACAATGGGAAATTTGGCACCCAGTAAAAAGGTCAAACCTTGTTGCTGACTGGAGGGCTTCAAAGCTGGATACACGTCTCAGATTAGCTGCAAATGACCAAAAAAGAGTTCAGATTTCAGCATGATGAATACCAATATGCTAAGATTTTATAATTTTAAGTGAGACGATAAATCAGTTCCATTTAATACCAAGACAAAATTATAAAATCTTAAAAAGCAAAAAAAATAAAATAAAAAATGGTGAAAATTCAAGATGAGTATTAAATTTGAGTTTTAAACCCTAATATTGATACAACCTATCCTTGTGAGTTTGGGCAATATATAGACTAAATATGACTCATGTATTTTCAGGAGCTTCTTAGTTAAGCACACATTGGAGCATGACAATTTAGTCAAAGACCTATATCACTGACCTGTGTCTTTGCGCTGAGTGGAAACCCCCTGGATGGCAGTAAATATATCTGGGGTAAAGATGTATACACCACAGTTTATTCGGTCACTTACCTACATATAGCACCAATATAAGACCACTCAGATAAAGAAAACAGGGTAGGAAAGAACCTCAAAAGTCAATTCACCAGATAAAGAAACACAAAAAGCTTAAGAATATGTTAAAGAGTAGATGAATGTATGCCAATGAACGTACAAAAGTTTCAGGTTTCTCTGTGTAATGCAATAGTTCATTGGTGACTGGATCAGCTACCAATTCTCCAAACTGGTTTGCTGACTCAGCAGAAACCTGTACACAGACGATTTGAAATAATAACATTAGATAATAATCTTCTTGCATTAGTTTGCTTGTGCATATGTTAACGTACCTTGATTACTAGGATCGTTCCCATCCCACCATATCTTCTGTGAGCCTCTGCAAATATAGAAGGCAAAAGAAGTGATCAATTTTTCTGCAAGCCAAGTATAAAAAACAGCTAACCACCTGGAAATACCGAAGTTGTTGCTTCACAACGGCATTGTACATATAAGCCATTTAGAAAGAACATAGGAACCAAAAAATTATAAGATTGTTACAAGAGGCAAAATACCACCCAATCCCAGGAAGAAGGAAATAATTACCAAGCATCTCTGGCAGCGGAAAACTACAGCAAACATCGCAATTGAGCAAGAAAATATGTGACTGCGAATGAAATTCAAGCACCGCTATCAATACTCTTAAGTGCGTAAACATATTGCACATCAAAGTAAACCAGAGAAAAATAAAATTTAAAAAAGATAAAGAGTTCGTAATTATCAACCAGAGACAAAATCAAAGGTAAAGACAAATACTGGGTTGTCTTCCATGATCAGATCTCTGAAGTTATAAAGCCCACCAGCTGAACCATGTGGCTTGTCTTCCTTCAAGTATCTGACAAAAAAAAAAGAAAAAAGACAAGAATAAACAGCAACATCCAAAATCAATATCAGACAATAATTTAGAAAAACAATTGAATAATTTAGTAGAAAAGAAAAGCAAAAAGTCACCTAACAGGGACTTTGAGCTCATTAGAGATGGAGGATACATATAATGCGAATTCTCGTTCCTCGTAGAAACCAACAAGATAGATCTGAGCTAAGTTCGGAATCTGTAAGAGGAGTAATTTTGAATATTCAGCAGACTCATGAGCAAGAAACTAAACATAATACAGAATCACATTATTAGTTTTTCTCAAGAATATACCCTTTTACAAGCCCAAATTGGATGATGAACCATAGGCTGTCCAGCTAAAGGAAAAAGCGGCTTTGGAATGTTCAATGAGAGTGGTCGGAATCTAGTACCTTTAAAATCCAAAATTTACAACAAAAATCAGTGTTAAGAATAATAATTAAACTAATTTTGAGAAATAATGAAGAAGATTAAAAGAATTACGAGAATAATATCAAGTTTCCCATCAGAAATATAAGCGAATACGAAATGGGTTTTCATAACTCGAATAAAAAATTCTCTCTTTCCATGGGAACCAAGCCTATTTTCAAACTTTGAACAAAAATAAGCAAAGGGTCTCATAATTCGATCCAACAGCCAAAACTTACAATACAGGAGCAAACAATTTCCAAGAGAGTGAGAAATGGGAGGCAATTATCCCATTCCAATTCCAAAAAATATGAAACAAGCTCGTACCTTTAGTAGGTCCTCCAACCATGATCACAGCAACGACTCTCTCCTCTGTGCTCCCCATCCTTAACCAACACAAACCCAGATCCCCAAAGACCCAACTGCCTCACAACTGCTATATCACCAAGCTCTAATCCTTATAAAACACAACGGGTTCACATTTCACACACACCCGAAACGTACAATTTATAATTGTCCATGCCTGAAAGGAGACCACCCAATCGCAAGAAACAAAAATAAATCACAGCATTGCCCCCCCCAAAAAATATTCAGTACGTCGAAACTTGTAACTTGTAAGATACTAGCTCAGAGAGAGAGAGAGAGAGAGGGGGGGGGGGGGGGGGGGGGGGTGCGTGTTTTGATTTTGGCGTATGAAAACGTAATCTGATAAAAGAGGAGCCCAAGTGTCGGTATGTGTTTAATGCAGTGTAATTTGTGTAAAGCAGAAATGGCAGCGAAAGCCACTCGCTTGTGATGAGTACGCCACGACATATAGCCAAAGCAGGGGAAATTTCCACCTCTTTTTCCCACGTCAAATTGACATGGCCCCCTCTCTCTCTCTCTTTCTCTCTCTCTCTCTCTCTCTCTGGGACTGACTAATTGGTGTGGGAGTGACTTGCCGGTGTGGGAGATCAGTCTGCAAATGGCCCACTATGTGGCGTTCTGGACCCAGCAAATTCCCTCAACATTTTCCCCTTTCAGATCTCCTCTCTCTCTCTCTCCTGGTTTCGTAAGGGGTGCCTATTTATTATTATTATTATTATTTTTAAAAAA
Organism: Alnus glutinosa; assembly: GCF_958979055.1. NCBI lineage: Eukaryota > Viridiplantae > Streptophyta > Magnoliopsida > Fagales > Betulaceae > Alnus > Alnus glutinosa. The sequence goes on from NC_084893.1 coordinate 4,413,947, forward strand.
ATAATAATAATAATACTGCTGATTTCATTCATAACATGAAAATAATACGAGCAAAAATGCTCTACATAACCAGAGTCAAAGACTCCGAAGATACAATCAATCTAAGATATTTCGGGACACAAGCTACTCATACTGTATCGGTATCACTAAGGACCCCCGATTTATCTAACAGATGGGTTGGGTGCTCCCCCCCCGCGTCTTGTATGGGTGACCTCCCTAGAGTGACGAGACCGAAGGACCAGCTTGATATCCCCCACAATCTGCCCATGCATGTTCCAGTTCATTTCAGTTTGTTGAGTGCATGATCCACTTGTAAAGAATCCCCCTCCAAGATTATTTTGTCCAGTCCCCAGTTCCGGCAGAACTCAGCCGCTCCTAAGGCTGCAAGTGCTTTGGCAACAACCGGCTCCATCAAAGCATCCACTGAGTAACTAGCCGTAGAATGAACAAGTCCGTTTGGGTCCCGCACTATCAAACCGAACCCCATCTTTTTCTTCTTTGGATCCAAAGCTGTGTCCCAATTGATCTTGTATGTCCCAGAAGGTGGTGGTCTCCACCGTATTGGAACAGACGTGCCGTGTGTTGCATCGGTCGCACCCAGAACCCCATCGTTCTCCATGGCTCTCCTGTAATCAGCGATGTACGTAGAGGCTGCACGAACCACTGCATTGGAGTGGAGAAAATCCCCTCCGTGAACCACATTGTTCCTTCAAAACTAGATTCTACGTGCCACCTCTACTCAACCTCCTCAACCGTGCATCTATCAAACATGTGCTCTATCACGTCTGCAAAAGTACTCCCCCCCCCCCCCCCCCCCCCCACCCCAGAATGCTCTTCTGAATTGTCCGTTCACACATTCCCACGTATGTGGCCGAAGGGCAGGTGCCAATTGAATTAGTATCGAAGCATATGTAAGATTATATAGGAATTTAAAATCGACCGATCTAATTAAACGAGTTAGATCTTTAATTTTAAAATATTAGTTTTATGTTAGATTCGTGAATCGTGTAAAAAATTATCCACCTGTATGTTGCGTGTCGGGTTCGAATTGTGTTGAAGTATTATAAGACTATATGAGTCAATTATATTTAATTAAACGAGTTAGACTATTCGATCCCAACCCACTAATTTTATGTCGAGTTTATAAGTAGTGTCAAAAATTGAATTTGAATCCTCTCCATTCAAATGGAGAGGATTCTCTCTATTTAGTATAAAAGTGAGAGTGTAATTGTCTTTTCATATTTCATGAAAATAAAAAAGACAACTATGCTTTTACTGTTACACTAAAGGGAGAGAATCGATCGTCTCATATAAAAATAAAATGGAGAATATGTTAAAAGAATAAATAAATAAGAGAGAAAAAAAATCTGGCAAGGGAATTTGGGAATTTTAGTGCTAAATAAATTACCATTAACTTAAAATTTGAGGAATATTCTTAAGAATATCTATGGTCAGATTTTGGAACAGATATGGTCATATGGTACTTTTTACACCTAAAATTTATACTCTTTCTATGAAAATAATTTCCATTAAAGCAGACGAGAGAGTTATTTTGGCCTATCTTGAATTTTCTTTTGATTTTTTTTTTCTTTTTCATATGACTACAACTATTTTTACTTAAATTGAGAGGATTTTTATGTACATATGATGTGTTAATTGACACAATTCATCCACTCAAATTGGAGAGGATCTGAATTTCTTAAACGGATAAAGTCCATTTTTATTATACGATAAGATATCTCATAGAGGACAAAAATTAGCTACAAATTGGTTTAGAAAACATGTGTTTCTCACATACTTTAGAAACATGTGTCACTTTATTAGATTAATTTATAGCTAATTGCTACAAACTAGTTTGTAGTTAATTTTTGTCATCTCTTAAATGGATACAATCCATTTCTACTAAATTGGAAAAGATCTAAATCCATTAGGAGAAATATTCAAACCTAATCGGTTAGAAAGGTTAAACTATCTTAGTCACCGAAGAAACTCGGGTGGCTTTAAGAGGATAGGAATTCATAGCAATTAGTTGTATAATATTGTTAATTATTGTGAGAGAGTTTATGTAGGATCCAGCTGCCCAAATAGATGACCGGACAATCTAAAATTTATTTGAACAATTGAGCCTAACATGGACTCTCTCTCATAATAGTAGTAATTTGAACAACTAATTGCTTTGAAATCCAACCTTATATAATCTCAGCATAAGCCTTGGCTACTAAAGATTTTATGCACCCAACCAAACTTCTATGGTCTTTCAGAGCCTTCAAAACCGCAACTGGTAAGAAAAATCCAAACATGCTTCTAAACATGTATATGTTCAAGAAAAATTCCCATGAAAATAGTTTGGAGTATAATACATAATTGATAATTGTCTTTTCAAATTCCATAGAACTTTTTTTGTAAGGATCAGAAATTCAATGTGAACTTAGAAAAAGATTTATTATTAAATAAAATGTTAACATTTTTTTTCCCTAGATTAGGATCTCTAGAAATTGTGAAAGAATCCACATATATATATATATATATATAGAACCTTTCTCACAATTTGCTACTCAAATTGTTAGAGATCCTAATCCGTTTTTCTCTTGTGATGTCGAAAATTTTGGACCCTGCAAATATGAAAAAGGGAGTGGGAGATATAAATTCCTAACAATTTTATTGTCCGAATTGCTACAGTAAACGTAAGAAAGTTAATATGAAATCTACATACCTAAGCAATTTTGGGTTGCTCGCCTACGTGCTCGGGTAGGCAAGTTTCATATGAATTCTATACTTGAACCGCTAGTAATTTAAACAATAAATTGTTAGAGAGCGGGAAGGGTGGGTAAAGAAAAGCACTACCATTATATGTTGGATAAATAGTTAGGTTTCTGTCATTGACCAATGACTGAGGGAATGAAAGATGCTTTTATTGATGGAATAAGTTGAAGGAAGATACCCCCCATTCATTTAGGTGTCTATTTTCTAATTTTTTTCTCCAATCCTATCCTACGATGAGGATAGTCGAAAAAATATCAAACGGCTCTAAGTTTTTGAATGGTCTCATTGGTTTGAAGAGTATTGTTCAGTCCCTGTCGCTTAATTTAAAAATGGTTGGTGCCATTCATTTGCTTGGTATCCTTTTTTTTTTTTTTTATTATTATTAAACGAAACATATGAATAATTGATAAAAAATTGCAAGTATAAACCTCTGTAAAATCATAGCTACAACGATGAGGTTACATCGTCATAAATAAAAATAAAATTCTTGTAGTAAAGTGCTATCTATGATTTTCATCTTCTTAATCCATATAAAAAAATAGTTATAGAGCATATTTACTCCGAGCAAACTAGATCTGAGACAAGGGTAGCTAAATATCATAGAAAAATTTATTTAAACTGATCATGAGATATAACTCCTCACACCTGACTAACTTCATCATATAGATTGCTCATGAAGACAAATCTAAAGAGAATAAAACTCTTATTCAAAATTAAGAGTGTTTTATGTAAGTTATGCCCAGATCATGATCTCTGTATTTATGAAGAGATATTAAAGAAAAAGAATGTAGTTGAGGATCAATGTCAAACAACTTAAGGCTTAGTGGGAATGATGGAAAAAAAAAATGAGAGTAAGAAAAAGATAGAGATTTATTTATTTATTTTATGCTCTCTTATTGAATTTGTTTTTGAGAAATTAGAAGCATAAAATTCAAATTCCTTATATAGGCGGATAAGCCATTTTCTCTTATCTTTTCTTTCCCTTCTCCTTTTCCCTCTTCCACTCTATAAGACAATGAAAAAGCAATTTATCCTCCACATCTTCGACCCTCCTTCATTCTCCAACTTTTCTTCCTTACCAAACACATGGTAACTAGTTTCACGTTGACATCGGAGAATGACGTGACAAAGTCTCTTTCTGTGACCTGTCAATATTGGCAAGCACGCCATTGTGCGACAGAATAATACGAGAAAGCGGGCTTGCCAATATTATTTAATTTTGAAAAATAAAAATGGCATTCCATAGTTTTATGCAATATTTGAATGGTTAGTTGAGATTTATACACTTCCAATTTTGTTTTTACTCGGATAGGTCGGAGGGACAGTTTAGCCCATCCTCTATTAATAATAATAATAATAATAATAATAATAATAAAACTAATAGATGTTTAAATCTACAAAATAGTGGGAATACATCTATAATTTTCAGTTTTTCACTTCTTTAGCTCTTAATTTAATTGCTTAATTCGAGGCACATGTGTATGCTAGCTAGTGTGCACATGACATGGATATGTTTATAAATATTTATGCATGAAGTAAAATGAATGTGTTGGATGGCGAGAATCATGGCCCACAAGTCACTTTCAAAGACTATCAGTTCGTTTGGTAAAAAATTTTAGACCATGCTTTTCACTTTTCGATAATAATGTAATATAAATATGATAATTTTGAGTGCTTTGTATTTTAAATTATTTGTTCTTAATAATATATATGTTGAGAATAAATTTCAATCAACATGGCCCAAGGAGGGGACAACAAGACTTTCGGGAGTCCTATCCCGGGAGATATACGCTTAGTAGTTATTCCCGAAAAATCAGATATTAGTTATCCTAATAAATCCGGATTATGACTTTACTTCAAGTTAAATTGAAGTAAGAGTCATAATCCGATCAGCAGTCCTATCCAGATAAAATCAGGATAGGACTCTTAGTCTAAATATAGTTTGATTAACAGTCATATTCCTGATAGAATCGGGATATAACCCTTAGTGATCACATCAAATATCTAATGAAGGGTCAGAATCTAAGTAGAACTCTGTTAGCACTTCTAGATCAACAAGGAGTAAGAAATCCAATTCAGGTTGATATCTACTTATTTGTCTAAAAATAGGCTCATAGTATTATTTTCTATAAAAGACTAAATTTTTATGTGCATAGTATTATTTTCTTACATAAGCTAATTTAAGCATCGGAGGGGATCCCCATAAGGGTCCCTAGAGATCACTGTACCAACAATATATGTACTTTTCCTTCGAATTTATTAAGAGTTCGTTGAAAAAGAAGGGAGTTTTACTTATTAAATTGCTTCAAGACTAAGAAGGCAAAAAGGTGAAGTGGATCCGCTTCAAATTGGGAAAGACTGAGGTTGTTCCCTCACCATATGACATTACTACGCTACCTTATCAGTTATCAGTCAATTACTTTCGGAATAAGCCACAAGAAAAATAACAAAATAAAAAAAATGGCAAAATAAGAGCAAATCCAACTCAGAGCCAAGTGTCCCACTTTGTTTGTTAACTTTTTTTTTTTTTTTTTTTTTTTTTTTTAATTATGTTTTCAAAACGAAAAAATGAAAAATAATTTTACCTTTATGTCATAAAATACTTTAAACTAAATACTCCTTTATATTACATCATAACATTTTTTTTTTTAAAAAAAAAAAAAAAAAACTCTAAAAAGTGTTAACAAACTAAACCAATTTGAGGGGTCATATGAAAAGTTCATCTAATATAAAATTTGGGTAATAAATTTGTGCAAAAACATATGTTAATGCATTGATCTATGTATACTTTAGTTAAATAGATATTTTTCACTTGACTATTGGAATATTGGAAATATCTTTTCCCTTTCTCTGGCTTGTTTTTGTTTTTGTTTTTTGTTTTTTTTTGTTTTTCTCTTGGTCTTGTTTGTTGCTTTCTTCTTCTTGTCTCTGTCGTTGTATTTACCCAGGAAAAAGAAAAAGTGAAGGGTCATTTTTGACAGATAATAATAATAAAAATGTTATATAGAATAAAATCAAATAAATGGAAGCTTTTCTGAAAAATCTTGGTGGGGGTTTGGCAATTGGCCATATGACGAAGTTGGCGTTAGTGCACGTGACCGAATCCAGGCTTCCATTATTATGTCTAGACGTCTAGTGCATGTGAGTCGTCTGCAAAAGTTTGTCATAATTCAACCTTCGTTGGATCCCTCCGGACACCACATCACCGCTTTGGTGATCCCACTTTTAGGAGCTTTCAGTTAAGAGAAATGATACCTTCACAACTACTCTCATCCAACTCTCACACAACCCTCTCACATTATGTGGGTCCTATACATGTGGGATCCACACAATGCGAGATGAGAATTGTGTGGGAGTTGTAAGAGAAACATTACTCTTCAATTAATATGTAAAACCTGCTGAAACCTCTGTTTAAAATTAAAAAAAAAAAAAAAAGAAGGAAAATATACTTTAACATCCAGAACCATCACCACATTTTTATTTACGCTTTCAAACTTTATCTATCACCGTATGTCAAATTATACATTTTTACATTTTTCTTCCCAAAAATAGCCTCAAAGTTAACAAAAAATAAATAATAACCATCTGAAAAAAAAAAATAACGGGTTATTTTTAGTTTCCCGCTTTTTTTGTTTAATTTTTTAATAATTTTATTTTTTTCCAAAGGGTAATTTGTTAATAACTTTAAGGATATCTTGAGAAGAAAAATAAAAATGTGTCAAAATTGACATGGATGGTAGTATGAGGGGGTCAGTGCCATCTTTTAAAGTTTGGGGTTATAAATATATTAAAAAAAAAAAAACCCCGTAATCTCTATCTATTCTAGTTGAAGTGTCATTGAGATTTACGCCATACCATCCCTACTTACTGGGTTAATGACAGTTGGATTTCAAAGGTGCAAATAGCAACAAATGGCAGTGGGTCAAGTTGATGGATCCAAATCTCCCTGGCTCCCTACAATTTGGGATCCGGACAATTCCCCCTCCCCCTGCATCCAAGCAAGGGGCTGTGAGAGGCCTCCGATTGGCCTCGTATTTGAGCAAGAGGCTCTCCCCGGAGTTCCATATGTAGCTTCTCACAACCTACTATGTGCAGAAAAATTGTGGTAAATCTTGATGTGGGTTGATTGGCAATTATAACATGCATGTACTCAAACTTAACCAACCTATATAACCTGCTGTTCTTTATTTTTTGTTCGAAAAAGTGTTTTTTTTTTTTTTGGATCCTTGGAACATGGAGTTCAGTACATGATACCCCTCTTATCTTATTTCGTTAACTCTGGTACATCTGCAATTTCTCATTATTTTCAGGGGCACTTTCACAGCTTTGAAGGAGACTGGTACCACCCCCATGGTTCATCAGAGATGTACTGGGTAACCTGCTTCACGCTCAAGTAATTGTTAAGTCCCCTGTTAAAAGAAAATAACAATATCATGGGCTGTCTTGATGCTAATCAGGGTAAAGCAGTGGTAAACACACTGGTTATAAGATGTTTACATATTTAAATTCAAGAGCATGTGGAGAGTAATTTTTTTTTTCCCCCCTTCTTATTAGTTGTTTCCATTTTACATTATCTATTTGTTATTTCTCCATATTTCTTATTAAATTCAAAAAAAAAAAAAAAACTGCCGTGTTCTGTATTCCAGGTTCAAGAACATCTCAGAAAACGCTATTTTGCATTTGTATCTAGAGAAATCAGAGCCATACCATTCCCCTAATTCACGCCCAAAACCACTACGTTTGTTGCCCCCCCATGGAGCTTGAGTGAAGCAAGGCTGTGAACAATTGACCCAAACAATTCCTGCCTGAAGAGCCTGCAGATAAAGAACAATTTCACTCTAAGAACTAGATAATCCCAATTAACTAGCTGATGGTTTTAATGATATTTTGGACTGAATGATTTCTTTGTTCCTTCAAGTACAAACCAAGTCTCACCTTACTTACGCGATCACATCTTTCTAGATCACTTGATATCACAGCAGCACCTAAGCCATATCTGTGAAAGACCCATAAGATGTCAAAACAAAATATCCTACATCAAAACAAGCCCCCCACAAAAGGAAAAGCACCAAAGGAGAATTTCAGGTGATTTTTTATTGTCATAATTGAAACAAATTATCAACTTACTGGGTGTCATTTGCTAGTTCAATGGCTTCATCTTCGGTACTGAATGTTTTCACACACAGAACAGGTCCAAAAACTTCTTCTCTCCATATTTGCATAGAGGTAGTTACATCAGTGATGATGGTAGGTTGGATGAAGAATCCTTTCTTTAGATGCTGTGCTCATATGTAAAATAATTCAAATGTCATGACAAACTCAGAAACATGACATTGCTGATACGTAAAAGCAAAGGATTATACCTCAGGACGAGCACCGCCACATACTACGGTTGCACCTTCACTCTTAGCTGTAGCGATGAACTTCAGTATTTTCTCATACTGAAGAGGATGAAGTAGATATTAGATAACACATCACACCTTAAAGATAATGTATATCCATACTGAACAAAACCTAAACTTTGATAATCAAATAACTACTATAATTGGAATGATAAAACAGCTTATAATCAGTGATTTAGACAGCCCTGTTAATGAAAGAAAAAAAGGTTCTTAAACAAAGCATTCAAATGCCAAAACTACCTTATATTCATAGTACATCTTCCATACAAAGTGGCAAACTACTTTATTAAAAGAGGAGCCCAAATCAGGAGCAAAGTTAAGATATAATTAATATTTCCTGGTTTTTCCTCTGTCCTATGCATTAGACAATGCACTTTTTAAGTTAAAAAATATCTGACTGACTTTCAACCAAGAGTCTATACTGAAGATCGTATACACCAAAATGAAATTTGCATGAAGGTTTTGCAAACATTGAATTGTATTTATACCCTGACCTGAACTCTAGAAGAGGAAGTGCAATTGGGACGGGACGTTCATATCATCAGACAAGTTAGACATTTACTACAATTCTTCATCAAATTTCCAGTCAATTAAGCAGTATATGAACCAGTAAATGATGACATATTAACATAAATGTTTCTAATTATGGTCAGCTGATCTGGTCATGGAAAAACAAAAGTGAAAAAAAGAAGTTATTCTTGATTGCTCCATGGAATCGTTGGAAAAACTCGTAACAACTCTATTAACTGGAAATTAAACCAAATTAGAGAGGGAAATTTAAGCCCCCACACGTCAGGAAAAACATTAGAATATTAATTAAATGATTAAATTCATTATTTCTTATCAAATTAGGCCTTTACAATAAGTGGTGATTTAACAAGAATATGGTATCCAAGGAATTTTTTTAGTAATTTTCCCAAGTGTTCTTTTATTCCCCATGTTTCTTGAAACTTTCCAAATTACTTCTGACATTTCATCATGCCTATACGTCATGCACATTTCATTTCAATTAAGTAATTGACAATTAGTGAAAATCATACAAGCAATGCCCAAAAAACTCCAAAGAATATCAACACAACAACATACACTTACATAATTGCTTTTCTGATAGTGGGAGCTCTTTGTGAAACCTTATTTTAGACATTCCAGATAACTAAATAATTTTGACTTCCTTCAGGATCAAGTAATTCCTGATTCAACTACCGTAAAAAGAAGCAATTCTTGATTCCCAATTTATTAGGCTTGGCAATTTTGACACGACCCGCGAATCCGACACGAATATATAGGGTTTGGGTTTAAGCTATAACGCATTTATGACCCGGCAACCTGTTTATGACCCGCAAACCTGTTTATGACATATTTATGACGCGTTAATGACACTTTTTTTTTTTTTTTTTTTTTTTTTTTATCAAATTAGGTAAACGGGTTGACACGCCAACCCGATGGGTTGACACGGCAACCCGAATTGCCAAGCCTACAATTTATCAATGTTCTACATATACCTATTAGTTAATCCAGTCAAAACATGCCAATGATAGTTCGGTTTTCTGAGGAAACAAATTTCATATTGTGTTATGATGCATTACTACACAGAAGAGAACTTTCTACAGAATGCATGCATGTTCATAACATTTGTCAGCTGCCTAATGTCTTACAGTGGAACCCCCACCCCCCAAACAACAAAAGAAAAATAGAGAAGAGAACGGACAGAAATTGGAAATAGCAACCTCACCTGGCCACCACTAACAACAGGGCCAAGCCTGCAACCTTCTTCAAGAGGATCTGAAATCTTGATGTTTTTGGTCCATTTTACGAGCCTATCCAAAAATTCTGCAGCAATGCTTTCCTGAAACAATTGTAATTGAACTGATCATAACTTATGGAGGTGAGGAGGAAATATGACAGAAAGAAACTACAGTGTAACTGTAAGCTTATAACCAGCTGCTTTGAGGAGCATTTTATGGGTAATTCCCTCTATTCGCATAGTCGCAACCTCACACACAATCAAAATGATGATTTAACATCCTAAAAGCACACACCAAATCAGTAAGTGCAGTGTTCTATGGCCATTAAAACTCACATGCCGTAAGTGTGTGCTAAATTCTGATACTGCACCATCTTTCATGCATCCCCAGAAAAGAAAGACAAAGGGAGCTAGAAAGTTTGAGTGTGTGCGCGCGCGTGCGTGTGTGTGTGTGTGAGAGAGAGAGAGATCTTGGATTGAAAGTCTAATATGTGTGCAAACAAAGAGTAATATATCTCTATCATACTTACATGCACAATAAGGCGGGATGTTGCACTGCAAATCTGACCATTGGTCCAAAAGCAACCAAAGATAGTCCATTCAGCAGCTGTTTGAACATAGAAGAGGAAAAAATACTTATCAATACAACAAAACCAGCAGTAGTATATGATTTTCTAAGTCAATAAGGTAAAATGCCAAACTTTCCTCTATATACAACCTGTTCCTGATAGAGAGGTTTAATTATTCAGGAGGTACTAACCTTTATCAAGGTCAAAATCCTCAAAAACAATAATCGGGCTTTTCCCACCAAGCTCCAATGAAACAGGCTGCCAAAAAACAACACACGAGTTAACATATTGATGCAAAAGGCCAAGCACGAAATATTGGTTTATAGGGTTATTAATATTTAACTGTATGTTTTATTAAATTTTTTAAGAATCAAGGGTGTTTTTATAATGCAATAAATGGGAATTTCCCTAGATTATTTTAGGTAATTCAATAGACAGCAACAAATGATGTTGCCCCAAGGTTTAGAAGCATGCTTTGTGCTCTAATGGAGGCAGACTTTGATGGAATAAAATTATAAGAAATTGATTCATTCTTTCCTTTTCCCCTCCTTGTTTCTCTCTCTTCCCCCTAGCTTCTTCTCTCTTTCCCCTTCTTTTTTTTGATACCTAAATTTAGTCTTATTGAAAGTGTAAGGCTCCCCTAAGTACACTAGAAGTGTATACAAAAAGAAACACATAACTAGGAAGAGAAAAAAGGACAAAAAAAATGATAAAACTAATCGACAATGGGGACAAAAAAGCCACTGTCCAAAGATACAAAGTATGAAAAAATAAGCTAAAATATCCTCTATTGAACTCTCAAAATCTTCGAAACACCAAAGATTTCTTTCCTTCCAAACACACTAAAAAATGCAGATTGGCATCATCTTTCAAATTGCAGCACTCCTCAGCCTTCCAGACTTCCACCAACAGGCAAACAAGTCGATAACTCTTCTAGGCATAACCCAAGACATACCAAATCGAGTAAAAAGGCTAAAAGGGTATTTTACAGAGCGGAAGCCACATTGCAGCTTCTCTCTTTCTACCTCTTTCTCTTCTTTCTCTCTCCTCTCTTAGCTTCTTTCTCCTCACTTAGCCCTAATTTTGTTGTGTGATTTTTGGTGACTTGTTGTCCCACATTACATATGAAAGATCATATGAAGCACACATATATGGCAAAGAAATAAAAGATCAGTACCTAAAGCGTTTAGACTTACCTTGACCATTTGAGCTGCAGCTGTCATAACCTTACTCCCAGTAATGCTGCTTCCAGTAAATGCAATCTGTTGACAAGCTGTACATTAGCTGTCACAGCCAGGTAGCTAACTAAACCTTAATATTTCACAAATACCAAATTTGTATAATATGTAAGACAATTCTGCTTTATAAAATTGCCAATGGAAAAATTTACTAAATGGAACCTTGTCAACATGAGGATGAGATGCCAATGGAGCACCGGCCTCATGGCCAAATCCAGTCAGAATATTAAGGACACCAGGAGGAAGACCGACCTCTCTGCAAACTTCAGCGAGCTCCAAACAGGTTCTGAAATTTTAAAAATGATGATATACAGCATGAAAAACCAAAAATAAAACTGAACAAGTTCATATAAATTAAGGAGGACATACACAGATGCCAATTCAGATGGCTTCAGTATTGCGGCACACCCAGCAGCCAAGGCAGGAGCCACTTTCCATGTAGCCATCAACATAGGGTAGTTCCTTTAACACATTAAAAGAGAAGCACTTATTAACACCATTGAGATCCTTTTTCACAGTAATCAACGTAGGCCATCAATACAAAATCATCATAACCACCAATCTAAGTAGGCTGGAAAGACCAAGGATCACCATCACTATCCAAATCTATTAAACAGTTCAAATCCACCAATCCACTTAGCTTGAAAAAAAATCCAGCAGAGTACAGATGAGTAATTCAAGCAAGAAAGGTAGGGAAGATTTGAAAAATGAATGCATTCTTGAGAAGTATTAATAGCACCAATTAAGGACAATATGAAAGAATTCAGCTAAGATTCATCTTCTAGAATGAAAACAAATAATTGAATTAGCAAGGAGCAATGTGCTTCAAGTTTACAACAGTAAACAAGTTGAGTGAGGAAGGCAACCCCAAAAACATGATGGCTTGCAGATTTTGTAGAAAAGGTGCCCCATGGTGGGAAATAATTTGCATTAAAAACCAAATAGTTAAGAAGATGTTTTATTAAGTAGAGTTGACTTCACCACCCACAAAATACAAATGAAAATTCAAACCTACAGCTTGAACACATATCTGCAAAGCTGAAGCACTACTACCATGTAAACTCCACCCACCCACACAAAACACCAGATAGTTTATGATATTGTGAGCAGACCCAATAGTTTGAACTCATTGAGGAACTCATTAAAATGATAAGTTATTAAGGGAATCTAAGAACTTGAAGGGCCAAGAGCATAATGATAGTTCATCAAAAAAAGAGGATAATGATCATATGAGAAGCTTGTCCTTTTTTTAAAAAAAAAAAAAAAAAAAAATCATTGAGAAGCTTGTTGCTTTCTTAAAAAGTGAAAAGCAAGAAACTAAACATGAAAATATAAATACAAGCCCGCTTTAAATTGATAATGAAGAGCAATGGATGAAGGAATAAAGATAAAGGATGATTATTTTTAGTTTATAAATGGGCTCCCGCAATAATAAGCAATCGAATCTAGCTTTAAATGAAGTATATAAATAAAAAGGAATGCTTAAACAGTCAACATATAGAAGCAGCAAATACCATGGAGTAATCAACCCAACAACCCCAATTGGCTCCTTAAGAACATAACTCTTGAATGTCTCCATAGGAAGGGAAACAGGAGCCTTTTGCTTTGCATCCAAGCCTTCAGCAAGGTCAGCGTAGTACTCAAAGCACCCAGCAACATCATCCTGGATAACGTTAAAACAAGAATGTAAGGCAATATACTAGACAGTTAACTGTAAAAATTTCTAAAGTGTCACAAGCATACAATGTCCCATGCTGCTTCATCCAGCGGTTTTCCGCAATCAATTGCTTCAAGTTTTGCTAATTTGGATTTCTTCTCTGTTATCTGCATGGATACATGGACACCAAAAGCACAAGGCATATAAGCACACCAATTAACTTCAAAAGGCCAATTATGAAATGAACAAATCAGTACTACTTCAGAAAGGGAAAAAGAAAAAGCTATTAATATATTCAACCAGAACCAAGTTGGGAAAAGTACAATCCAATATTACGACAGCATGGAAAAAATCCCACCGACTTTCAGGGATTTAGATCCCCTACAATCCCCTGCCCAAAGAGGAGGGCAGAGGAAATTGTAGTGGAGCCAATAGAGGGGGGGCCTGCCGGCGCAAGAACCCCCATAAGCACTCCCAACCTAGTGATCTCCCTACTGCGCCTAGCTCCAAACTGGGAGCTGAAGAGGGTCGGGTCCAAATAGGGAAAAAAGGGCTCCCCTGCCCGGGCAGGGAGCCCCTCTCACAGACCCCTCTCCAAAGAGGAGGGGGCAGGGGTAGATCCCGGTCCGATTTTCGGTCATCACAGAGCCATTTCTCTGTGATCGTACTTGCAAATCATTAGGTAAGGACATAATAGAAAAATCCTCTGAACCATCTCCACGGACTACGCACCAGATAACTGCTCTAGAAATCTCTTGAATGCAGACTTGGTTAGTGGGTTTTGCATATTAAACTCGGGTGGTGCCAGATGAATACAGTTTTTTCCATACAAGATGACTGCCGTTCCTGATGTCGAAGAAACCAAGGGTGTTTCTGTGCTCTTTAAAGCCAATCTCACAACGTTTTTAGCAACCCACTACAATTAAAAGAGCAATAGCATCATAACCTAAAGGATCACACACTAAGATTCCCATTTTCTAACACAACCCAATACCTTAGCCGCAATAGCACGCAAATACTTGGCACGAACGGCCCCGGAAGCTAAGGCCCAATCTCTGCCTTTGTTCCTGGCAAGGGCTCTCCGAGCGGCGTCCACCGCAATCTCCACATCCTCCGCAGTAGCCATCGGTATATCCCCTAAACAACCACATGCCCACAAACCCACATAAGTTAATGTTGTGATCGGAATGGACAATCACAAACTTGCAGAAATCTAAACAAAGCTGAGAGAGAGAGAGAGAGAGAGAGAGAGAGAGGGACCGATGATCTCTTCGGTGGAGGGGTTGATGATGGGTAAGCGCTTTTTGAGTGCTGGTTCTCTCCACTCGCCGTCGATGAATAGCTGCCGAGTCGGTATTGGGATCGCCATTTTTCACACCCTCTCTGGCTCTCCCTGTGTCTCTGTCGATACTGGGCTCTCTCTCTTTCTCAAAGTAGCGAGCTGAGGATTTTGCAAAAGTTTTGTCTCCTCAGAGCATTTGCAGTGCAGTCGTCAAAAGTTCAGTAAATTTTGATGAAAAACAGGGCTTATTTGATAAGCGATTGGGTCGTGGAATATTTGTGTGTTGTGTAATAAAAAGTGGTTGACGTGATATAAAATTTGAAAATATTTTATAGAAAAATAAAAAAATTTTATTTTGTAATGAATTTTTTTATTTAAATAATAATAAAAAATAATTAATATGATATAAAAAATGTAAAAAAATTAAAATATTTTTTATTTGATATTTTTAAAAGAAATGAAAAAAAAATAGGAGAAAAATGACAATGGATTGCCAAACTAGCCCATCACTTTCGTAATTTTAGCTTTCTAGTTTTTAAAAGCTCTAATACTCCAAATATTCCCTACACTAAAATAGATACCATTTTTTATTAACTTTTCAGCTAACTTAGGAGCTGTTTGGTACCCACCCGCATCCCATCGGGCATCAGGATTCCACCAAGCCTACGTGGCTTTGACTTTTTTATTTTTTTAAATGTTTTCAATTTTTAGGATTTGGTAATTCTTTTGATTTTCAACTGGCCATTGATTTTGCCCTCGTAAAAAATGTACTTATTAAAAAAATGATTTTTTATCTTATTTTAAATGATTATTTTTTGTATTTTAATTTAAAATTATATTTTTTATCTACGAAATCATAATTTCAAGCGCAGCTAACTATTAACGAAAAAGCATATACAATTTTAACAATTTCAAATCAAAATGAAAATGCAGATTCAAATCACTTACGGGAGTTAATCAAATCAATTCTCTTTTCTTACCTACCATTTGAAAACATAAATTTAGAAAGAAAAAAAAAATCTTTATTTTTCTATTTATTAATTTTTTATTTATCCAATTATTGTTGCGTGTGCTAATGGGTAATGAGACTTGGATAATGACAGTTAGGCCCATTTGTCAATGGATAAGATTATTCTGATTCGGATCTGGTCCTCGAATCAGTTCAGACTAGGACGGCCCGGCCCATATATTTAAACAAACAAGGTCCAGATTATTCTACAAAATGATTTTTTTTTTTTTTTTCTTTTTTGTGGGCGAAAATGAAGCACAATTCACTTACCTAAGAAACAAACAAAATAAATAATTATAATTCCGTAATTGATTTAATGAAATCTTATGGATTAACTGGAAGTATATATTCAGCCTTTTTTTAAAAATTTATTATTTTATTTTAGATAATAATTTTTCAAATGAACTCTACGTTCGATTATTTATTCTTTTCATATAATATTTAATTTTTTTATTTTTTCAACGATAATATTCTCTGGGTATAAACAGAATAATGTTCCAAATCCAGTTATGATGTATACAAAGGAAGAGCAAGTTGTGTGTTGGGCAGAGAATTCTCAATTATTATCCTATTCCTTCTATCTTCAGATGCTGGTGATGGTGAAGAAACCCTCCATCTAAAATTACAAGCAAGCAAATTCAATGATCTGCTGTTAGATATTATTTTCTGTAATTTCAGATTTATGCTCCGTTTGTTTCGACGTAAAATGGTTTCCGTCGTAAAATGGTTTCAGGGAAGTCATTTTTCAGGAAACTATTTTCCGTCGAAAGCATTTTCCAGTGTTTGGCGCGTACGGAAAATCGTAAATATTTTTTTATATTTTTATTCAATCATATTAAGTTATAAAAATCAATTTTTATTTACAACATAAAAATATTAATGTAAAATAATATAAAAATCATCGATGACGAGATTTCGTCACTGACCGACTAGATTCTGACTATTTTCACCTGATTCCGGCTAATATAACTAGAATTCGAGATAAAGGCCGGAATCCGGACAATTTCGTCGAAATATGGGATAACCGGATTCCGGCGAAAGTGGCCGGATTCCGGCAGTTTCGCCGGATTCCGGCCATCTGGCCGGATCTGGCCGGATTCCGGCCAGATGGTCGGATTTGGCCAGAGAGGCCGGATCCCGGCAGGCTGGCCGGATCTGGCCAGATCCGTCCGGCCAGCTGGCCGTTCTGGCCAGAGCCGGCCGGGAACCGGCCTCCCTGGCCAGGGCCGGCCGGGATCCGGCCTCCCTGGCCAGGGCCGGCCGGGATCCGGCCTCCCTGGCCAGATCCGGCCAGATGGCCGGAATCCGGCCTTTCTGGCCAGATCCGGCCGGTCTGGCCAGATCCGGCCAGATGGCCGGATTCCGGTCAGATTGGTCGCCGGAATCTGGCTGACCGGATTCCGGCGAAGGTGGCCGGATTCCGTCGCCAGATTCCGGCGACATTAACGGATGTTGGATTCCGATACCGGCAATATTTCGATGGTGGTCGGTTGCTTGAACGTGAAGGTCGACTGTGCCATTTAAAATAGATCGACTGCGTCTTGCGTCTTCGGAAAATGATTTACGCTTTTAAAAAGCGTAAATCATTTTCCGAAATTTACTAAGCATTTTTGGTCAAACAGAAATCATTTTCCGGTTGACTATTATTTTCGCCCCTACCAAACACCGGAAAATGCCGAAATCATTTTCCAGAAATCATTTTACGCCGAAACAAACGGAGCATAATGACACTTATGCTCCGTTTGTTTCGACGTAAAATGGTTTCCGTCGTAAAATATTTTCGACGAAATCAATTTCAAAAGAAATTATTTTCTCGAAAATATTTTTCGGCGTTTGGTTCACACGAAAAAATTACGAAAAGTGAAAATGCAACTGTCGCCGGAATCCGGCAACGACCGGTCGCCGTCGCCGGAATCCGGCGAACATGTTTGGCCGGATCCGGCCAAAATTGCCGGATTCCGGCAGGACACTTCCTGGCCCGGTCAGATCCGGCCTGATCCGGTCATTTTGGCCGGATCTCGGCGGGATCAGTGGCCGGATCCGGTCGGATCCCGCCGGATTCCGGCCATTTGGGCCAGATCCGGCAGGATCAGTAGCCGGATCCGGTCAGATCCCGCCGGATCCGGTCAGATCCCGCCGGATTCCGGCCATTTCGGCCGGATCCGGTGGGGTCAGTGGCCGGATCCCGGCCATTTCGGCCAGATCGGGCCGGATCAGTGGCCGGATCCGGTCAGATCAGGCCGGGTTCCGGCAGGTTCTCTGTCCATGGCCGGATTCCGGCGGCCGGCGGTGTTCCGGCGGCCGGCGGTGTTCCGGCAACCGGATTCCGGCGGTTGGCGGTGTTCCGGCGGCCGAATTCCGGCAGCCGGCAAGATTCCGGCGGTCGGATTCCGACGCCGGAATTATTCCAGTGACTTGATGATGCCGGATTCCGGTGCTGCCTATTTTCGAACGACCGACTATTGTAGGATTTGGATAGTCAGATATCAAACGTGCGTGTAAGGACAAAGAATATAATTTTGGAAAACGATTTACGGTTTTAAAAACCGTAAATCGTTTTCCAAAAATTAAAGAAGGTTTTACGGTCAAACCGAAAATGATTTTCGTTGACCATTATTTTCGCCCCTACCAAACACCGTAAAATACCGAAATCATTTTCTGGAAATCATTTTACGCCGAAACAAACGGAGCATTAATAGCAGATCATTAAATCACAACACTGAACACCTATTTAACAAATTAGCCTATCGAAAAACAGAAATCATGGGATAAAAATTTTAACAAACAGAGCTGATGCTTTTTTGTATTGACTCTTAAGCCTCCTAAAATAGACACTTTTATAGCAGTTAGCACCCTCATGGATTATTGGAGGTGCCTAGCAGTAACAGATTTTTTTTTTTTTTTTTTTAACCACACTTTATCCTAATGATTTACGCATTTTTCAATCTTGCCGTTAAAGTAAAAAAAAATTGCAATGCACTCCAACCAAGTTTTAAAAACTTTCAATGTTGCCCATCCGTTAATTAAATCTATCATTTTTTACGGAAATAGACCCACGTGTGACGCACGTGGGTTTTTAAGAGCAATTATTTTAGAAATATCCCTAAAAAAATTATTTTTATTAAAAATAAAAAATAAATTAGGGAGTGGCTCATGGACCATTTGAAGGTAGCTGGCCACCCCCAATTTTTTATTTATTTTTTTTAAAAAAAAAAATTGATTTTTTAAGGAAAATTTCAAAAATAATTGCTCATAAAAACCCACGTGCGTCGTATGTGAGTATATTTTTCAGTAAAAAAGGACGGATTTAAGTAACAGATAGGTTACATTGCAAAATTAGGAAACTTTGCTGGGGCCCATTGCAATTTTTTTTATTTTTTATTTTATTTTTAGTGTGTTTGGCATTGCAATTTTTCATATCAAAAGTGTAATTTTAAACCAAATTACATAAAATGTATCATTTTTGAGTGTATTCTAAAATTATGATTTGAAAACGAAAGAGAATTTGCATTTTCAAATTGCATGCAAGATGATGCGTTTTTAAAAATGCACGCCTTAAAAGGCTAAACTAAGATTTTAAATGTCAAACTGCGATTTTATCAAACGTTTAACTGGGTTTCTAAAAATCATATTTTTAAAATACACATTTTGAAATCACAAACCCAAACAAATCCTAAATAACTTTTCTTTTAGGTAAGTATGTTAATAAGTGGCTATAGCGGAATGATTTATTTTATAGTTAATATATATTTTTTTAAGCATCTAACGATATATACGATGTCACATCATTTAAATATGAATTTTATCATTTAAAATTTTAAATAATGTAATATCATATACACCATTAATTATATAAAATTTAATATATATCATAAAATGGATCTCTCCATTTTACTTGATCTAACTGCTACACGCTTTGCGTTGTAAGTTTTGTGTACTACTAATACCATTAGGAAAATTATTATTATTATAAGACTCGGGTGTTAGAATATATAAGGAGTTCAAGCTAGATATAGTTGAAGATTGTAACCTCCTTAGTTGAAGACTATTATCTAATTGTAGTTAAAGTCTATTTATATTATATTATTCTCCTATAAACCTAATTCATAAACCCAATCATACAAATTTTTTTATTTTTTTATCTATTTTATATTTCACATTATATTATCTTTTTGGCTGATCACATTTGGGACTTGGGCACCACACAACAATTTTTCTTTCAAGCCGAAAATTTTGACCAATTACGTTGAATGTGTGATCTGTCAAGCATCAAATCCATCCCGTTGACATAAAGTTTCCTCTCTTAACAATGGATTCCTTTTTCCGGTAGAATAGAAAATCCAATTGATCTATTAAAAAGAACAAGTTTCATCAAAATAAGATCATTGAAAAGAAAATCTCCTATGGAAGAAATTTAAACAACAAAATTGAATTTAACAAACATCTGGCGACTGGCATAGTTTAATTAAGTTGAAATTAAGCTTAAACGTAGACTTTGCGTAATAATCATTTAGGATCATGTTTAAGATCGATTATAATTCGATAATTGTTGGATGGACAGAGATTCCTTTCATTATTCCTACCCCTCTCAAGGCCCTCAATCAAACGGTCGAGGATTCCGGATCTTCGCTAGATACATGCACGTCATGCACGTAATAAGAGCGGGAAAAAAAAGCAACCATACCCATAAAATCGAGTTGACAAGAACAAGATCCATTGAAAAAAATGGGAAGAAATTAAATATCACATATTATTTATGAACACCCAAAAGAAGCAAGCACGCAAAAGTCTACATTTTACACAAGAATAAATGAATCAAGAAAGACAGATCGATATATATATATAGGAAGAGATCGATCGATGTGTGTCTAGAATCTAAAAGTAAACTGGAGTTTTAGTGCTTCTGGGTAGTTTTTTGATACTTGGCCTTGATCCATCGAAGGCCTACGGAGGTCCCCTCCTTCACCTTCTTTAAGCCTTCGGAAGCCACAGCTTTGGTCTTTCCAAGGCCTTCTCCAACCTTCTGTTTGTACTTGGCAGTTGAACCGCCGCTCTTCTCGGTGTGTGCAGGGGCAGGGTCTGGGTTGGAGTCCCACTGGTCAGCCCACGATGTCCCATAGGAGTTGTTTCCTTCCATTGAAGAAAAATTTTAACCTTTCAGAATTATTTGCTCAGAGAGAGAGAGAGAGAGAGAGAGAGGCGTGCAAGTTTTGGGAATAGAATTGCAATGGGATTTCGTCAATTAATCTAAATCTTTTATATTGGTTGCATGGACACTTTCCTATAAGTTTCCTATAAGTTGAGGGGATATAGGAATTGGACCAATCTGGAAATTAACACGGGGGGGAAGGCCATCGAGAAGTCAACGTTCCATTTTCTTATTGTGACAAATACATGAAACGTGTGCTCCTAGGAGCTTCTGGAATTTTCCAGAAGACTTCTTGATCATAGCCTTTCACAGGGAAGCGGTGGATATTAGGTGGTGGCCCAATCTATCTGACGGCTGATCTCCGCTATAGGCCTGGCCTGCGGTTCCTTTCCCCAAAGTCAAGTTTGAACTAAGAGGCTCATCTGCGTAGATTTGGAAGTCAAATTACAGCTCCTAAACCAACCAACTAATTAACAATAAAGAAAAAAGAAAGGTACAGCTTCTAGATGGATGCTGAATCAATGTGTATTTTATCCGGGACGGCGTGGTTGATGACTTCAGGCGCCAGCTAGCAACAAAAATAATTTCTATTTTCATCTCAAACCAGGGCCAGATCAAAACCCCAATTTTATAAAAGGATAATTGCATCATTGGTCCTTGTGGTATACCATAATTACAAATCACTCCCTATGATTTAAAAAGTTTATGGAAGATCATTGTGGTAAATTATAATTACAAATCGATCCCTGAAGTCAAATTCCGTTAAATTTTTTGACAGATTTTGTTAAATACTACATCAGCACCACGTCAATCTAATAAGATGGCGATACGTGTCCATTTGAATAAAAAAATATAAATTTATTAAAAAATAAATAAATAAACCTTTTCTAAGAAAATAAATTTATTAAAAAAAATATAAATTTTTTACAAATCTATATTTATTAAAAAATATAGATTTTTTTTTTTTAAATAAGTTTATTTATTTATTTTTTAATAATTTTTTTTATTCAAATGGACACGTGTCACCATCTTATTGGTTTGATGTGGCGTTGACATGGCATTTAACAGAACCTGTCAAAAAATTGAACGGAATTTGACTCTAGGGATCGATTTGTAATTATTGCTTACCACAAAGACCTCCTATGAACTTTTTAAACCATAGGGAGTGAAAAATAATTGTGGCATACCATATGGATCAGTGGTGTAATTATCCCTTTATTTTATTTTTTTACAAAACTTCACTTATAACTTTGAATTTTATTTTATCATTTTTGAAAAAAAGTAACTAAACTTCAAAAAATATTAATTTAAGGTATTTATTTTTCAATTTTTTTTTTCTTTTCAATTTCAATCGTCCGTTAGAATTTTCTGTTAAAATCTATCAAAATTTACAAAATACTCCTGTGCTTATTTTTTTTAAAAAAAATTATAAATTTTTTTTTTAAAGATTAAGACAAATATTTTTGTAAATTCCGTTAAATTATGACTAACACCAAAATCCTAGCAATTTTTTTTCTTTTTTTTTTTTCACAAAAAAATAGTATTTTAAGAATTTTAACAGATTTAACAAAAAAATTTATCGAACGGTTGAAATTAAAAAAAAATTAAAAGATGAATACCTTAAATTTAAAAAGTTTGTACATTTTTTTCATGAGTGTTGAAACATTATGAGTTTTAAGTAAAGCCTTCTCTTTCCTTTTTAAAATAATGCTAATGTGCCATATAAGACATGCGACAGGTTGATAGTGTTAACATGGTAGGCAATTAAGTTTTTGGACGAAAAATAGTCGAGAGAGTAAAAAAGCTAATAAAACAAGTGCAAGTATCAATTTTGATAGTTTTTAAAACTGAAATAGCCATTTGATAAAAATACAAACCACAAGGCCAAAAGTTACTAGACTAGTAAAGCATGGAAAGAACAGGCAAATATACTAAGAAGGATATTTTGCGGCACTAAGCACCAGTTTACAGATTATTCCTTTTATACAGGAAGTACATTGATCCATGCAATGGCATCTTCATTTGATAATTTTATGTGTCAGAACTTCTCAAATACTTGTTGTAAAGCCACCGGGATGTTTCTAGAGCATTTCCAGTGCTTGCCACTGGGAATGGGTTCCTACTCTTTTGCCAATCATTTGTAAGCTTTATCCACTCCCTCCTCCAATCCTTCAACTGAAAATCATGCCCCTCCTCTAAACTTTCTATCAAGAACTTGAAATATATAGCTGCTCGTGGGCCATAGTAATCTCGTAAAAGTCCACTCCAGTACTTGTTTCCTAAAACATGTATAGGAAAGATAACAATTACATGAATGTATTGCAGAAAATTCCATCTCTCTACAGTGGAATGTTGTAGGATGTAGAGAACAAACCAAAACGTGGCAAACAGGGTAGTTCTCAGATGCACCAAAGAAAATGCAGCTGAATTCCCTATTATAATTTAATATAACAACGAAGCTGATAGGACTACCAAATGGGTCTAAACCTACAGACAAGAAGAACAGCAAGGCAGGAATGTCCGCGTACCGTAATCACGAAGCAGGCTAGCTTCTTTCTCTGTGTTGTCAAACCACATGGTTATTTGAGTTCTTGCATTCCATTCAAACTGTATTTTTGAATGACATCAACTAAAATCAACTGATTTGCAATGTTATTTGAGAAGTAATATGCAACGGGTCGGAGGGATCTAAACCTGTTGTTCTTGTTCTTCACCATGGGCAAGTTTTTTTGCACTTTCTAACCAAGGTCCCAAAAGAAATCCATCATGGCAGGCTAAGAGTTTGTCCATATCTTCCACGAGGTCCAGAAACTTCTGGCTATGGCTGGCCACTCCATGGACATCGTTCAACTGATAGGCTTCTATAATGTTTAAGAATAGCTGGTTTGCATGTTTTGCTAAAGCTTGTCTAGTTAGGTCAACAAGGTCATACCTAAGAACAGATGAGGCATGTGAATATGAAAAGGTAGGATACAATAGAAAATATAATCGTTGTTCAAGTATTACGAGAAAACAAATAAAATATTTGCTATCACACACTGTAGGTGGTTCCAAAACCAAATAAATGCTAACCTGTAAGGGTTACTTTCTGATAGTTCATCTCCACTTGCAATGAAAAGTTCTAATGCATGTATTACTTCAGAAGTTGAATACCATAGATGAGGCTGATCAAATGAATCAGTTATTTCCTCTAGGGCTACTCTTCTTGATACTGATTTTCCATAGTGGTTATACCTTTCTTGCAGAACTGAAATAAAGGAAGGATGAACATCGGGAAATGCCACAATTACATCCCTGTTTTTGTCCTGTTCTCATATCGCTAGGATTTAGATTCAAATGAATATTAATGTGCTAGGCATATCTGTATGCGTAATTGCAACTCAAAAGCATCCAACAAATGTTGAGACAGTAATATGTATAATTTAATTATCAGTCTTGTTCAACCTCTTTACAACTCGGGATAAGCAATATGATACTGTTACATCAGAAGTGGAAATGAAAGAATTACGAGTAATATAAAGCATGCATTGGAGAAACATATTTGGATAAAAGGTCAAACTGATGCATCCTTGCAAAAATTGAAGAGAGTCAAGAGACAAAAGGCGTTTTTCCCCGGGAATTATAAACAGACAGGCTATATTAATTTACAATAAACAACACAAAAGGCAAGTTGGGGGAACTTACATAGGCACCGTCAGTGCAGTTGTAGACAGTGTGATACAATATATTCCAGGCATCTTGTATTAAAGGAACTGATTGGCCATAGCGTCTTTTCGAATATAAGTGAATCCACTTCTGAAATAAGGATGATTATGTGATGTTAATAACTCAAAATCACAACCCCCCAACCCCCACCAAAAAGAAAAAAGAAAAAAAAAAAGGAACATCAAAACTAAAAGGAAAGAAAAAGGTAAGCAATTCAGACTTAGTTAAAGAGTTTATAAGGAAGGACAGTTTTAAAGGGGCTTATGGATGCACAAATTTTTCAGAGCATCTAAAAGCAAATACTTAAACACACCGTACGTAGGAGGTGAATTTACAAAAGCCCAAGCATAGAGAGAAATATAGAAATATATAAATAATATCATAGGTTCAAATCCTACAATGAAATTCTTGAAATTTCTGGGTAATATTTAAACATGGTAGACATAGCTTGGTGCTGCTCAAGGCAATCCAGGCAGAAGGCACAGGTTGCTAAGGACACCTTGTAAAGCCATAGGATGAAATCCATAACCTGTAATGACAGACGGACAAAATTTTGTCCTATTGGGAAGGCTTTCTTTGGTAACTAATTAACCATATCCTGCTTGTGACTTAACTTTACAATTATAAATCGAAATCATAGATTGACAAAATAAGCAACATTCTGTGAGTTGAAAAAACTTAATATTACCTTGACATCAACTTTGTTGTGTCGAAATGCCATTTCAGACATAAGGTCATAAACCACAGGATTTTGTTCGATACCTTCCATTGACATTCCAACACCAACCTTCAGATAAATAAAAAGTTAAAATAAGATATGTAATCTAAATAAAATGGTAAAAAACTTGTGGAAAAGGAAAAGGACTATCAGTGTTGATAACTTCTTTTTCAAAAAATCACACTTGCATGTGCATGTACAAAGTACGGGCAAGAGAGAGAGAGAAGGGTTATGCTGCATTGCAATGATCATGGTTATGTTTGTCCAAGAGTTCTAATCTAGGAAAGGGGCTCCAAATAAAACAATGCAAGGTGTGAGTATCATATATTAGATATTCTAAATAAAGATCAATGTTTAACAACATTCACTTTTCTATATACCAACTAAATGTTGCAGAGTAGAGAGATGAACAGTGAATTTTATACAACACAAAATTGCATGACAGAGTATTATGAAAATTGGAAGTGCTTTATCAGCCAGCCAACCATTTGAGTTTGTCATACTCAATAGAACTTTCTGAAAGCTCATCTAATTCATCATGAAAATTTTGGAAAGTCTAGTTACTTTACCACTCCATCTGGTTTCTGCAATTTCAATCGATGAAATTTCCTCAAGAAATTCAAAAACATTAATGCATCTTAACTGGTAACACTACGAAGAAGATGAGACAAATATGTCACAGCAAATATCAAATGCAGCCACAATGTTGCTTAACAATGACACATGATATAATTGGCATGATGTGGTTACTGAACATTATGAGACTAACAGGATATATCTTGAGGGAACAAGCAAAATTGGAATGGACAAACTTGCCATCGTTGAATTTTCACTTTTACGAGCGTCAACTGGTCCAGATGCTATTGCATCTAAAATTCCATACATCTCAATGTTTGCTGCAAAGTTGTGCAGCATACACCTGTAGAGTAGAAAACTAACAAATCAAACAAGAAACCAAAAGAGAAAGAAAAAGAAAAAGAGAGAGAGAGAGAGAGAGAGAAAAGAAAAAGATAAGGTACCAGAAGGAAAGAGAGAAAAGAAAAAGATAAGGTACCAGAAGGAAAATAATTAACTGAGTACCCATGCTAAAAAAAAAATCATTTGTTTGAAAGCACAACCTCATAAAAAAACTCTCTAACAGCTTAATCCAGAGACATGGATACAAATTAACATATTTCATCAAGGGTGTGTGACTGTTGGACAGAAGAAGAAAAAAAAAAGGTACATAGTAGGACATTGCCATCTATTTAAGCATAATACAGAGTTGTCTTTGGAAGTCTTGCCAAGCAGTTCAACTTTAAGGGTAGGTTATTATTTGGCTGCTGGACCAATTTCATATAGCCCGATTAACATTACCAAAAGGGGAAAAGAAAAAAACAATAGTTTTCATATCAGGATACTAACTAATATGGAAGCCTTTGTAACACTATCACATATTAAACATACTCTATGAACATTTTTGAAAATGATAGAGAGTGGCGATTCATTATGACAAGTATCAAACAAACTAATCCTCAATTAGATATTCATCCTATATATCATAGATAACTATAAATGGAATAATGACTTACCATATGAAGGGAACACCATAGAATTGTTGTGAAGTAGTCCATATAGGTTTCACTTCAGCAAACAGATCAAGGACTACCAGCCTCCCCACGGGAACAGAATGTAAAAGTGCCTGCAAACAAGCGTAGGTTATGTCAAAAGCACAACATAAAAGGGAACTGGACCACGATCATGAAAAAACCTTTTTAGCATAATTTACCCTAAAATATATGAATCATGATTAGATTTTTTTTTTTTTTAGCAATATATATATTCTCTTCTCTCTCCCTAAATTGTTTTCTTCTTTACCAATGCCTTGCGAACTTCGGACATGAAGTCAGAGAGGTCGCCATAACTAGATAGTTTCCATCAAATTATTCAATGTTATGTGTCAATGAACTTCTTATCCTTATTTTCGTTTGAGCTGCAGAGGCTTTTAACACCAATTCTCAGATAATGAGTAAATGAGTTTAGATTGATTACATGCTTAAAAATGAGAAGGCATTAATAACTAGAAAAGAAACACGAAAGAAAGCAAGTATGTTATAGGCATAACCTTCATTTGTGGAGGTCTCCAAAACGGATCATATGAAAACAGCCACCCCTGGGGAAAAAAGAAAAAGAAATGTCAGATAAAAAATTGAAGTTAATAGTAAATGGAAAGCAACTCTAGCAACTTAACAATATATGAGAAACCAAGGCCAAAGTGGATCCATAATTTAGAGGATATGCATGCTAATTTCAATTCAAATATAAACAAAATCAGAGTGAAAAAACTAAATTCAATCAGAAGGTCAAGGGAAATGACTGCATCCTAGGAAAACCTAAATCAAATGTAATAATTCTACCTGCATAAGCCAGACAGCCTCATTATCACCACTTTGCATTCCCCTAAATATTGCAGCACCTAGTGAAGAGATATACTCTGGTTCATCTACAGGTGGAGTGTTCTCATCAAAAGTATCACTGGAGTAGGTTCAGAAATCATTACACAATATAATTAAACTTCAAGGAAGATTATTTCAAATTTGCACTGTTTAATAAACTTAAATAAAAATGTATTGCAGCATATTTTCAATTCAGAAGAATGCACCGCTGAAGAGCAGCTAAATTAGCTTACTTAAAATAGAAGTACATGAGGTTCTGAACCTTAATGCATTAACTTTGACTAAAGAATCCAATGACTTAACTATTTCAATGAATGATACATATCCAACATTTAATGAAATATTCTTAATCTAAGCCTCAAATGGTGGTATTAAACTTGCTAATGAAAAAGTTACAACACTTGGGTGCATCTACCTTAGATGATTTCATCACTATCATTTCTCGAGCAGTGCCCTCTGAGCTGTGTTTTTTAGGTTCATGAATGTATGCTACTGATTTATTTTGTCACAAAGACAAGCTAGGGTTTCACCGAGAACTTAGAAAGCTTAACGAGATTGAGTGAATTCCTCCTTGCTAACCCTTCAGGGGATTTGTATGATATTTACAGAAAACCAATTCTGTTATAAAAGCATGTATGCTGATAGGTACAAATTACAAAACAAATGTGATATACAATGATACAAAAACTGATCATATCTAAATATCCTTATCTCTAAGATCTTGTAGGCCATCTTCAAAAGTGTTATCTTCATGAGTCGTTAGTATTTGAACTTGAGTAGAGTTCTGCCTTGATTGCAAAATATCTTCAACACGCTCCTCAAATTCAATGGTAAGGAACAAAGTGCAATATGGCCAACCGAGTGGAAACAAGAGGCTTTGTGAAAATGACAACCACTTGGTCTTTGCTTGAGAGAAAACGAACTTAGGCAACTTTGTCATGAACAAAATAGAAATAAATCTCAATATGTTTCGTTCGTGCATGGAAAATTGGATTAGCAAACAAGTAGGTAGCATCGATATTGACACACCAAAATACAGGGCAATGAGGTTGTGGAATGCCGAATGTTTCCAGGCGTTGTTCATGGCTCAACAGATGGCCATATAACTCATCAAGAGTCATTGGATCAAGTCTAGTGGTAACAGAAGTTACCAAAGAATCATATTGTGTGCTTAATCCACCAAGCAAATAGGAAACAATTTCACAATGCTGAAGAGGCTAATGAAAGGCCGCAAGTGTATCACCCAAGTGTTTCACTTTTTGAAATTAATCAGTGATAGATAAGTTGCCCTTCTTGATGGCGGAAAGATGGTAGCAAATCTGCATAATTTGCGCTTGTAATCGAGAGGAAAACATAAGATTGAGTGTCTCTCAAACAACATGTGATGTGGGCAAGCCGACCACCAGAGTAACCGGAGATTTGAATAAGGAGGATATAATGGTCGAAAGTATGATTTGATCTTGTTGAAGCCAGGACATAAAGGCAGGATTGGCCATGGTAGTTTGAGTACCAACAGAATCTGCGACAAGAATGGTCTGAGGAGGAGGTGTGATGTAATCATCGAGATATCCAAAAAGCTGTTGCCCTGTAGATAGGAAACCAATTGAGCCTTCCAAACAAGAAAATTATCTCGGGTGAGCTTAATAGACATTACATGATGAATGTTGATTGGTGTGACAATGGAAAAGGATGGGGATGGGCTGTTTGTAGCAGATGAGGTGGAAGATGTAGTGGAAGCCATGAAAGAAAACAAGAGGGACGCATGTCCGCTCTGATACCATGAAAAATTAGAAAGCTTAACGAGATTGAGTGAATTCCTCCTTAGTAACCTTCAGGGGATTTGTACGATATTTATAGAAACCCAATTCTGTGATACAAACGTGTAAGCTGATAGATACAAAACAAACGTGATTACAATGATACAAAAAACTGATTATGTCAAACTCCTTATCTCTAAGATCTTGAGAGCTATCTTCAAGAGTGTTATCTTCAAGAGATTTATCTTCATGAGTCGTTAGTGTTTGAATTTGAGTAGAGTTCTGGCTTGATTGGGAAATATCTTCAACATTCTCAACAATAATAAAGGTAAGAAAAAAAGAATTATAAGAGTAGCAATTCAGAGAATATCTTACCAGTTGTATACGTGACCGGTCCTTCCATATTCTGACCAAAACAGCAATTCAAAGCATGTCAAAAAATTAAAAACACCAGTCTTTGGCACACATGCATGTAAGACCCTACTACTTTCTTATGCATAGACATACGTAAAGAAGGGGAAGAACAGGGACCAAGAGAGTGCACCTTTCAGTTGTTGCTCTATAAATGCTCTCCCAATCTCAATAAACAGGGGATCGGTTGCATCAAGAAGATAAGTGCAGCACCACTTAAGGTCACTCTCAACCGAGAACCTGAAGCAGGATCAAGAAAAGGAAGATGAAGTCTTCAGCTTTTACTGAACGGATAAAAGCTACTCATACATAAAATATGAGTTCAGAATTTGATATAGATTCCACTCTGTAGATCTTTTTAATGATACAGCAGCTAAATTTTAGTTCTTCAAGCTCCATGTCTAAGGTATCAGCTAAATTGAATAGAGAAAAGCTATATATCATATTTTTATCCCATAATGTTGACATGACAGTCACAATTAACGCATAGAATTTTATTTTATTTTTTAACAAGGGTTGGTTGAAATTGCCATGTTAACATTGTGGGATAATTGTGAAATAAAAATGTGGCATAGAGACTCTATTTAATATGAGGCCTTAAGGACTTCTATGATTCTCTAAGGTATTAGTTTCTATAATCACAATAAATAACAAAGTCCTTTACGTCAGACATGTCCAACCTATGTAAAGTTTTTGATCCCCAAGTTTTTTACATGATGAGAGTCCTTTTTACTCCACTCCATTCCTTATATTCTTCATTTGTTCTTGGAAAGGCTCTATACTCTTCCAACAATCTCAAAAGATATTTGGAACATATACGAATGTAATTATATCTTTGAAAGTCCTGAAAATCCCGCTTACAATTTCGGACCTTTTCTGTTCACAAGGACAATAAAAATACATCTGTCAAATTGTTCAGTATCTTTGTATTTGTTGGAAATGGTTATGCCATCAAAGAGATCCTCTGAATCATATTCCACTCCCTCTGAATTACTAGAACCAACCTGAGTGGCAGGAGTCACTGGAAACATGTATACAATCTCCTATATTAGAAAGTTTCAGAAAGCAAGCAGTTATTGCATTATTGCATTCCACTGCTATTAGCCGAAGGCATAAGATGTTAGTTCACAAGTCAGGTTAGCAAGGCACTACTTACCAATTTCCCAAACGTGTTATCTTTGCTGATGGAAATATATATTTCAATGCCGCAGGAACATTTCCAGAAAAGGCCGGAAGAACTGAAAAGCAAAGTCTGCATGCATTAAGTACTATCCACAAAAGGTGAAAATGAAAGTATTCGGTAAATATATCATTTTCCAAGTTAAATTTTTTTTTAAAAAAAATGTAAACATGTTCAGAGAATTTTATAGGAGTGAATCTAAGTCATTTTAGGATTTGCTACAAATCGGCATCAAAGCTTAATGATCATTTTTTCCTAAATATACCAATCAGTTTCTTGATAATGAAATGACATGGTGATGTGAAGATAATAAATGCTTGATACCTTATAAACTAATCAGTTACACTTTCACTGGTTCCACTACTATGATAGACTTTGGCCATTTCAACCATAGAGAGTAATTCAAAATCAGGAAAAATTACGACTAGATTTTAAGGAATCATTTGCACCTGGAGTCATTCCAAGTTCAAACATTCTGGCAAGAATTTTCTTCTGCAGAATCAGCTGTTGATTCAACCAACTATGTGGTAGTGGTCCACCCCATCTGTGATAAAGATATTGTAAGTTAAACAAATTGCAAAATAAAAACTAAAGAAGTTACAACTGGGAGTTATTGTTTTTAGGGATTAGGACACAATTAAGATTAAAATTAAATAAAAAGAAAAGGGATGTCAAGTTGTTGAACACAAACAAGAAGAAAGGAAAACTTTCACAGGTCAGAAATTAAATTACCTTAAAAAACATACAAATAACTAAACAAGATCTACGAACTTACCCATGCAGATTTCCCATACGTGACCATGCAAGAAATCCAGGGCCTCCAAAGAAATCATCCAAATCCGTTTTGCTTAAATTAAATTTCTGCTAGAGGATTAAAATAAATAATTAGAAGAGTAGATATCTGGAGGTGCTAAATTTATTTTTACACAATTCATGACTCATGAGTTAGTACCAAGCTTATCTGAACATAATGAACCGACTAAACAATGTACCATAAAGAAATCATATTTACAAGCTAAAATCATAGAAAGATTGTAGTATCAATGTTGCTGGTAACAAGATTTTTCCAACAAGAAAACATAAGCAGACAAAAACTCACTGAGAGACTGAAAGATTAAATATTTCAAACTCATAGGGAAAACTGCATAAAGCCAACCGCAGGAAATCACCTGGAAAACCCTCTGCCAAATAGCTTCTTGTCCTGTAAATGCTAGTGGGAAATTGATACCTTGGAGAGCCATCCAATCAATTTCCTTTTCCCATCTTTTCCAGTCCCACCAAGCAAAAGAATCTTCCAAAAGTAGACAAAAGAAAATAAAATAAAATCTATCAGAACACAATTGAAATTTGAGGCCATAAAACACTATAAATGATTCATAATAGTTTCAGTCTCACAAATGTTACAGAAAAACAAACGCTATTCAAAACAAGAATCTTACAGCTAGATGCAACAGCATTCTGGTAGTAGTTCAAAGGAACAGGTCTCTGGACCAAGATACCAGCATCTTTAACACGGGGAAGCAAGCCAGCTCTAGGTACTGAAAACAGCTGCACGCCACCAGTTTTATCCCAAGATATATGTGAACCACACCAATACTTCAAATACCAGTGCAGACCAGCCAAAATCTCCACTCCAGTGACCCCAGAAATTCTAGTTAAGCATTGAAAGTCACATGTTATGTGTCAACCGGATACTCTTGATTATTTTCGTGATGGTATTTTACAGGTCAATATACTACATAGATTTACATGCATTTATATGTTTGAGTGAGGGCATTAAAATATGTTGTTCCATATTCAACAGATATAGACTCCCCAAAACAAAGCAAGACAAGAGAGTACCCGGCTTTCCCAATTAAAGCATCACAAAATATTTAGAACAAATGGCCAAGTCAGCATAAACAAGCAGAATAAACAATTCCATGGAGACAATCCATATATAGTGGATGACGAAATCTCACAGAATTTCTGGATCCCCACGCTGAATAAAAGAAGGATTGTTCTTGATCATAAAGCAAGACTCACCACCACATTGCTCCTATTCAAAATAAATGAATTGAGTGAGAGCCTCTTCTTAGTAAAAAATATATTAGAGAAAAATGTATCATTATGTGGAGTATACTAGAAGCAGAGCAGAGGATATCCTGATCAAGACGACTAAATTTAAACACAACTTCTCAGATAAACATCAATCAACAACTACATTCTGCCTTTCATTTTCAATGTCAACAATCAATTTACAATCTAATCATATTTACATTACATGGACATATCCACACATGTAAATGCGCGCGCAAGTGTTCTTTTCTGTGTATATACATTTATATAAAAAAATTCTTAAATTTTTTGCTTCAATCTTTAAGCAATAGAACGGAGCAATAAATTTGAACTAGGCTAACTTGAGTGAAGTCTGACAAGTAGAAGTAGTTTTAGCATTTTTTCAGGCTCGAGATGCTGAAACCTCAAATTAGCTATCCTTTCTTATCCTCAATTTTCTCGGCGGCCAAACACAGCACAAAAGAAAACAAAATTTACGAAAATAAAAGACCTTGGAGACGATTTGGAAGTCGAAGCTGGAAGAATGAGAAGGAAGCAGCCGATGGAGAACGGCGCTAGCCGCGGCCTCCTGCACCGAGGGAGGAGCTCGCTCGCGGTCCTGGAGTTCGAGAAGCCGCGAGATGTAGCCGACGCCGATCGTCGACGAGCGAGCCAAGGAGAAGAAGGTGCAGAGGAAGAACACAAGAGTGAGAGAAATGGCGGGAAGCTGGGAGTCCATGGTTGGTCATGGAGGCGAAGCGAGAGAGATCGAGAGAGAAATCATTTATAGAGAAAGTTTGCATGGTGACGATAGCAGAGAAGGAGAATCTTTGGGGAGAGAGAGGGTTCGTCGGGTATGAGACAAATTTGAAGGCCGGCCGTCGGCCGAGAGCGCCAAACGGTAAGAGTTTTTTGGTTTTGTCTTTCGTTCTTTTTTTTCTTTTTCTTTTTTTGGTGGTCTTGGTTGGTTCTGCGCGAGCCTTAGGCTTGGGCTGAGTTCAGCTTTGATCTTTCATGGGCCTTAACAAGATTGACTGGGCTTTGGCTAGTGATGAAGATCATCTCATGAGGGCTTTGTTTTGGCTGCGCATACTTCAACCAAAAACTTTTTAGTTCAACCTGTCGTGGCGGAGGCCTTGACAGCTTTTTTTTTTTTTTTTTTTGTTGAATAAGCACAGTGCATCTTTATTACAAGAAATCGCCCCAAATGGGTTACAATCAGGACGAAAATATACAGAGAGCAAGCACACAAATACTACCATGCTAACGCCCGAAGGCAAGATACAAAGCCCGAAGGCTGTCGGAGTGGGTAGAGAAAAAGATTCTCTACCCACAAAGTTAGAAAACTAGCTTGAAGCAGCTACCATTGCGGTAGACTGTGAAAAGATCAAGAATTTATATGCTGTAGAGTTATGTAGAGAGATGAAATTTAGTAATATAATTTTAGAGGGGATGCTCTACAACATTAAATAATTGGAACAACTTTAGACATATAGTGGATGGATTGCACGTGCTAAGATTTTGAAAAATCGAATATGTCAAATAGAATGCGAATATAATTGGTCATATCATAGTTAAAGAGGCTATTCTGTGTATTATAGATAAAATTTGGGCCGCAGAAATTCTCAATTGAATCATTTAGAGTTCTTAGAGAACACTACTTTCTAGACTTTTTTAAATTTTAATAATTATTTATAAATTAAATATTTCAGATATTTTAAAATACTTTTTAAAGATTCTTTTTTTGAAAGAGTAAGCTCAGGGCTCCTTGCATTAAAATCCAACAGGCCCGAGGGCACATTACAGTGAGTAGAAATGCAAACGTATGCTACCCATTAAGCCATAAGATCTAACTTGAGTGCTGCCTACAAATAAACAAATATTACAAGATCAAGCATTTGAGCCATTTTCTACATGTAAGCACCATTTCTAAAGATGAGAAGGCTGATTCGGGCAAAACAAGCCATAAAACAGACCGGTAATATCTGAAAACCCATAGAATTGAAGAAGATAAAAAAAATACAAGAAGCACAACAACAAACAAAAACATCAAACAAGTGGTCATCGAAAAATCTCGCCGATGCCGGCTCGTGAACAACACGCGCTATACACAAACACCACCCTAGTGACAGTTGACCGCCGAAAACCCTCCCCACCATCGGTCAAGACTAAGAAAAGAGACCTGTGACCTACGTGCGCAGAAACAAATAATGAGAGCATTGACGTGTGCAGGCCATACGCCGACCACCGTACACCTACATGACCGTAGTTGAAGGCAGTATGACCGAAGAATGATGACGAACTCCAATAAAAAATACGTGTCTCAAAAAGCCCGACGGATCGGCGTAAATTCTAATCCCCGAGAAAATATCTATTTGATGGGGCTGTCTTTTTATTTTTTTACAACAAATAACGAACTCCATCGATATAAAGCGAAACTGAATAGGAAAGAGAATGCCACATAGGGGATCCATTGACCTGAAAAGCTGAAAGAAGTCCTTAAACCTATAAAGCTCTTTTTGAGTTTTTGTCCGCCATTTGGTTACAATTATTTAAAAAGCTTTCAAAGATCCCATAATCCCAAAAGGTGCGTTACACAAAAGCCTCCAAGATCCCATAATCCAAATTAGAAAGTGCATTCCACACAAGCCTCAAACTGAAGTATTAGTATTATACTTTATTTTATTATTCCTTTTTTTCAAAAAAAAAAAAAAACCAAAGTGGACGCAAGAATGTTGCCTACAGAAGAAATTGAAATATATATATATATATAAAATTACCATTTCAATAACTTCTATGGACACGGTGTTAAATAATACTCCGAGTATTATAACTTTTACTACGACACTCCTTTCAAGCTTGTGTGATGGTATCTCAAGGATGAAAAAACCAAATAATAAAATTTAACAGGCAAGTATAACTATTTAGTAATTAATATAATAAGTGTTACGTAAATTGTCATATTAGCTTTAAATTGTAAACAACTTATAATAAAAGTTGTAATTAATTAATACCATAAGAGCAGATGATGTTAGTGTTTATGCCTACCACTCATGTCATAACACTTTAAGCCTTCATACCTACCACTTTATGGGGTGAATAGTGTGTCGAGAGTAATAAAAAGGTCTTGTATCTGATCGATCACCATGTGAAGGAGTAATAATTGATGACCAAAATGAGAAAACTGGAATCAAGTCTTTGTCCATAGCCATGTGAAGTGCTCTGTTTGTGGTAGATATATAGGAAATTGCAGAAGTACACATATTCATACAAGTTGGACAACAGACGAGACATTTCTGGTTGTGAATTTATTGCTTGCAAGATAGACCCCATTGATTCATGATGTATGCAATAGAAACAAAAGGGACAGTGCTTTATGGCGTATAGTCCACTTTCATGTTGCTTTCATCAACAAATGAAATAGATTTTGATCCCTTTACAGAACAATGCAATTGTCCCTTCACCCCCACCAATGCCCTATTGAAACATAGTAAAGGATATAGATAAAAGTCATATCATTCTATTATGAGTGTCGTTAGGGGTACTAACAGCTTTTATTACAAGTTTTTTAAAAATCAACGGGAAAGCCTATGTGTCACTTATAACCTTAGTCATAAAACAATTAAATTTATTTTTTCAAATTTATTACTTAATTTTTTCATCCATGTAGCACTACATGGCATTCATGGAGACTGTTAGGTGAGTTTGTAAATAAATTGTAGTAAAAGCTGTAGTATCCTAAATATTTTTCTTCTATTATAAGTGTGAGGGCTTAATACGTTTAATTAAATGAGTAGAGTTATGATTGACATATATAGTCTTATATATAATTACTGTCTCAACATTATCTGGACCTAACACGTAACATTTAGGATTGATAATTTCTTACATGATGCATGAACACAATACGAAATTAACAGGTTAGGTTTGAGAGGTCTGATCCGTTTAATTAATAGGTCAAGTTGAAATTGATATATATAATCTTATATTTATGTTTTGACACGATTTAAACTTAATATACGAACACAAATTAACACCCGACTCCTCCGTGGGAAAAGGGGAGTTGACGTTTAATATAACATTAGAAGTGTTAATTTCTTTGTTTCTTTTACGAAGGATATATATATATATATAGTACGTTATAACCGGGTGATATATATATAGTACGTTATAACCGGGTGTTGTCCTCCACCGTACCATTTAAGATCTTCCACTTCATAGACTGGAATGAAGTTTCTCCCTGCTGGAGAAGTACGTACCACTCGGTTACCAACAACCAAAGAGTGGAAGTAAAGATTTTTGGTGCAAAGTTGCATGTACTCATTAACGGGCTTGTTCCTATTTGAAAACTATGGTTGCTTATATATATATATATATATATATATTAAAAAAAAAAAAAAAAGCAAGCATAGTTTTCAAATATATATATATGTTTTTGGAGAAAATATTTGAAGTATTATAATATTCTTACAAACTCACGTGTCAATTCACATAAGAGCACTACACAATATGAGTGAAAAAATTAAGTAACGAACTTTGACAAATTAATTTATTTGTTTAGCACATAATGTGGCAGTTAATATGAAGGCTATGTTGATTGTCAGGTTAGTTTATGAGAAACTTATAATAAAAGTTATAATTCACTTAACAATACTTTTTTTTTTTTTTTTTTTTTTTTTTTTTTAATGGTAGGATTGGAAAGCAAAATTTACCTAAAAAAAAAAGGGATTGGAAAGCAAAAGCCTACAATAAATTGAAGGGACCATCAAACTAAAGTTAAAGGCAGTGAATAGTTTGGCAAAATTGGTGTTGTTGTGGGCTTCATGGCATTATTTTAGGGTTTCCTAGGCTTAGGCACCTTTTTTTAAAAAAATAAAAAATAAAAAATATTCTCCAGGAAGTTAGGTACCATCAGTTCTAATATTATTAAATCTAAATTGAAGTTCATCAATTTTTTTTCTTTAAATAAATAAATAAAATTGGACAGAATTTCATCTTTAATTTGGTTCAAAGTATCTGTCCAAAGATATGGCATTAAGAAGATAGTCACATCGATCATCTTAGATCTCTTTAGTGGCAATACAGATAATGGCTTTAAAGTGCAATCCGTTGTTAATCATTTAATTATTTAATTAATATATTTTAACACTTTTTTATGGTACAAGACAACAACTGAAATATTTTAATTGAAATGAGAAATAAACTTTGAGAGTCAGTTCAAAATCATGTCATTTGCTTTGATAACATGTTAAATTGTAATTGAACAGAGAAAATAGTGATCATGGCTTTCAGGAATTTACTAATTCTTGGAAGCTTATAATAGAAGAAGGTTTTCTTGTCCCTTTTGGACCCTTCGATGGCTGAAGCACTGGAAACGTGGATTAATTGCGGTGAACTAGGATGTGATTTGGGTCTCTCTCATATGCATCTCGAAGGAGATTCTTTGAATGTGGTGAATGCATTGAAGAAGACTGTACCTTGTTGTAGTAACTTTGGCCGCTTGATTGACGACACTCACAAGGTGGCTAAATTAGTTATTTCACAGTTATTTGAAGAAGTTTGGGTTGAGGAGTGTCTATCCTTTCTGCTGAATGTAATTCTTGTTTAGAAAGAGATTATAGTTTAATCAATGATATTACTGTTCTTCCAAAAAAAAAAAAGGAAGGAGGAGGAGGAGGAGGAGGAGGGGGGGGGGGGGGATCAACATATGTTAGAAAACCCTTAGAAGTAATCTTCCTTCTATAGTTCACGTGCAATTAATTATATGTTGTTGCTACGTCACATCAAAAGAATTTAAAGAACAATGCATGTTAACTTGTCTGACAACTAGTTCTAATGTAGTCATAGCAATTGTTTAAATTAGAAAGGAAGAAGAAGAAGAAGAAGAAGAAGAAGAAGAAGAAGAAGAAGAAGAAGAAGAAGAAGAAGAAGAAGAAGAAGAAGAAGAAGAAGAAGAAGAAGAAGAAGAAGAACTTCACTTAAGGGTTTCGAACTTTCACAATTTTAGAAAGAATGTACAATAAAATTGCTAGGATTCAGGTGTACGTTGATTAGAGTTTTAAAAAATTTGTAAAAATACTTATGCTTGAATCTTTGAAAATTTTTATAATTTTTTTTTTTAAAAAAATAAACACAGTGGTATTTTGAGAATTTTGATAGGATTTAACGAAAAATTCTAACTGAGGACCCCTAATTAAGATTTTTCGAAAAATTAATACTCTAAATTGAGACGTTTTGAAGTTCAAAAACATTCTTTCAAAAATGATAAAAGTTCAGTACGTTTAAGTGAAGTTCTCCAAAAAATTAATAATAACTTATTTAACTTTATAATGCAAACTAGTTTAATCTTTAATATTCCATTTTAAAGATCATCAAGAATCGGGTGTGAACGCTTGTGACATCGAATCTAGACTATGAAATAGATTTTATATGTTTCGCCTCCGTGGAGACTTATGAGTGTATTCTACATGCAATCAATGGGGGAAAACAAACTTTATGAAAGTTGATGTGAACATGCATGGGTGGCGTATGTATATTAGAGGGGATGATCCATGCATGCATGTCATGAAAAGTCCAATGCATGCTAGGAAGTCATGCATGAGAGAGGATTTTTTCTTGAACTAAAATTATAAAAAGAGAGTAATTGAAAATGTAATTTCAACGCTTTCATGTCTCAAACTTTCCTCAATATCTTCAAAAGCTTACGAGAAAAACGCGGATAAAAGATAAGAGTTGGGCAGCCCGGCCTTGAAAAAATACAAATGAGATACATCGATGATGGTCCTACACTCCTACTTATTCTTCACCGACACTAGCTTTTCTAATCTGCACTTTTCTTCCTATTTACAACTGCATATATGTTAGTCACAATGAGCATCATTATATATACATTCCCTCACAGATTCTTTGTATAACAAGTAGGAATTTGACAATACTTGCGAGCTCGACATAATCTATGTGAAATTAGTAAGTTAGAGTTGAAAAGTCCGACCAATTTAATTAAATGAATTAAGTTATGACTAATTTATAGTCTTATATCCATATTTCGACACGACCCAAACCCAACACGTAATATAAATGCTAACAATTTGTGATACGATTCACGAACCTGACACAAAATTTACACAAAATTAGCGAGTTAGAATTAACGTGTCTAATCAGTTTAATTCAATAGGTCGAGCTAGAGTTGATTTACATTGTCTTATATTCATATTTTAGTACGCACTCGTATCCGACATAAGAATATGAATTGCCACCCCTAAATCGTAATAACAAGTCCCCGATAGATCACACACCAAAATATATATATATATATATCCCTTCTAGGTGGATCGATTGGAATTCTTTGCCCAAATATCAGAGATTTTGGATAAAAAAATAAGAGGATAGTGCAAGTTTCGGGATGTCCGGCCCACGCTCAGAAGACTTGCTCGAACACCCTAAGATTAAGATCATGTCGTCTCTCGTCGGACGATGGGAGGAGATCTAAATTCTCCTAGAACACCGTCGAGGTCAGGGTACAAAGTCACTGTCAAATAAGTATCCGGAGCATCTACAACTTGGTAGCTAGCCAGAAGACTGAACGGAATAGTGGACATGATGGAAAATTGGAAACTAATTGAGAGAGTCCAAACAGTACTTATCACTGTTCAATGGGTCAGAACTCAGAAGGTTCCAAACGGGGGGGGTCCTACTTGCTCCGCCCGCGGATTGGTGTTCCTTCAAGAACAGAGAAATTTACATGAAAAGACATAAGAGTACTGAGAAATAAAATGGGAGGGGGAGAGAGATCTCGATCTATCAATTCACCGGTATGCAATTCTGTGTAAATTGAAGCCAAAGAAAGAGGAACAAACTTCGTACCCTTCAGTACTGTAAGCTTGTTTTAATTTCTTCTTACCCAACTAATTCTTCATAAATGATTATTATAGAGCTAGAAAAATTACTTGTATATATATTATATTCACAACTAGTTCAAAATGAAAGGTCAAGGACTGATGATTGTTTGGCATTTAATTCCCTTCTATAAGCTAGCGATAGCGAAAGTGTATAGTATATAAATCATATTGTACCATTTATTGCCAAAAAAAAAAAAACTTGCATACATGATCTTTAAATAAATACTCTCACATAAAATGATAAAAAAAAAATGTCAAAAAATAAAAGAAAATATGAATTACCTAACCGTCAGAGAACAAGGGTTAAAATATTAATTTAAATTATCAAATTTAATATTTATTATTACTATTATTATCATGCATGGTATACATTTGATTCCCATGCAGTTTAGAGTTCACCAAACTATGGCATGTTTGGGTAAATTGTAATTTTTTAAATACTGTTTCAAATATCGAATTATATTAAGATTTTATCCAACTTTGCA
This sequence comes from Alnus glutinosa, assembly GCF_958979055.1. Classification (NCBI taxonomy): domain Eukaryota; kingdom Viridiplantae; phylum Streptophyta; class Magnoliopsida; order Fagales; family Betulaceae; genus Alnus; species Alnus glutinosa. Next base: position 4,455,386 of record NC_084893.1, read on the forward strand.
CAACAATGCTGAATGTGTCCAGCATTTTTATTTTATTTTTTTTATTTTTTAAAAAATATTAGACACAGTGTATTATTGTGCAATTGTTATGTATAAATTGTGCAAATAACTTATATCTTTTATTCTAGATATTTTAAATCATTCGAACATAATTTCAAAAAATAAATTTTCTCCGTATACGTAATTTTTTCAAAAATCACACACTCGAACCAACGATAAACTTTTTCCTTATTTATTTTACTGGTGTTAGGTAGTAAGGCTATCTTGACACCCAAAATCTTACCAAAAAGGGTACGTATCAAGGCATATTTACTCAAACATAAGCAGCGTGGAGTTGTCTTCCACTACTGGGAACAGTAGTAGTAGTTGTTCAGAGAGGAAATCTTCACGTTTCAACATCTCTCTCACAATATATATTGAATACAAAATATATGATATATCTCATGCCAGGTGCCCAATTCCCTTCTTCCTGGCCTGGTTGCTTTTGATATCCAGTCGTCCTTTTCTTGTACCTTAAATTATCCACAAATCATACCGGCCGCCGTCGAAATCAATCCTTTCATAATTTTTAATGGCTTTTTTTTCGCAGTTGGTTTAAAGAAAGTTTGATCATTTGGTTCAGAAAAGAATTCGACTTTTTTTCCCTCTTGTTAGCCTGGATTTGGGAGCACTAATCACTGGATTGGTGGAAAATATGGTTTTGCATATATATTATTTATATATAAATGGTGGTGATTAATTTAGGCCATAAATTAACTTGTTTTGATCTGAGCAGTAGACCAGTACTGTTGATCATTTGCTGTGCTCATTGATTTGGACAAAACGTACTTAGCTGTGAAAGTGAAGGCACGTTGAATCCAGTGAGGCCCTTCTTTCTGTACTTTTTTGTTTTTATTGTTCTCTACTTATTTCCTCATCATCCTTTTCCATGCAATTAAGCTGGAAGCATATATATACTTACCAATTACAAATAATAATTATTTGCAATTAGGAGCGGGTATCAGTTCGGTTCTAGGTGTTTTCGGTTAGGTTAGCATCAAAGTCGGTTAATTCACTAACTTTATTTCAACAATTTTTAATTTTGATATTTTCGATTAAATCGGATAAGTCGGTAGAATCAATTAAAAGGCGGTCGATTAGGTCAGTTAATATTCGGTTTGGTTCAATTGTAATGAAATAACATCGTTTTGTTTTCAATAAAACTACAAAACGACGTCACCTCTAATGTTTCGTTTCGGCTCGGTTGATTAGGTAGCGATTCGTTTCGATTCGTTTTATCGGCAAAAAAACAAATATTTCGATTAGCCTAACTAAACCGATTTCGGTAAAGATTTTTTTTTTATGGTGACTAATCACATTGGAACTCAGTAGAGGCGGTAGGCACACTAAAAAAAATCTTGACTTTAGTGACGTGTCTGTTTTGCATGTAATCTCTATATATACTTTGTTCATTGCTATGACAAAGAATGATTGTATATTTGTTGAAACTTGTGTTTTGATTTTGAATAGTTGTGATTGTTGATGATCGATAGAAATACATATTGTTGTGATTGTTGATGGAAATGTATAAATTGTTTTGGTTGTTGATGGATTGATGTAAATGTAAATCGTCTATCAAGTCAACCGCTAATAAAATTTTAAAATATAATTGGGATAGCAAAAGATAAAATAAATAAATAAAGTTTTTTAGATTTAGTGACGTGTCATTTACGGCACGACACTACTTTATTGACGTGTTGATAATTTCCATATTACTAAAGTCCATTTAGCAACGACCTGACTTGAGACATATAATGCACGTAACTAATGGCACGTCACTAAATTTTAGTGATGCGTCAGACCTTCTGACCCGTTGCTAAATACCTGTCACTAAAATTCTCTTATTTTTTTTTTCTCTTTTTTTTTTTTTTTTTTCTTCATAGTGGCAGTTGATGGCAGTTCGATGGCGGTCGATAGCAGTAGTCGGATATTTTGCCCACTCCTAAAATAAATAGAACAAGGCTAATGGCCTCTAACTGTGTACGATTAGATAGAGTCGTAGTTCGTGTGTCGGGTTTAAATTGTGTCAAAACATAGATATAAAATTATATAATTAAGTTGATCATAATCCGATCCATTTAATTAAACGACTTAGATCTCTCAACCCTAACCCTTTAATTTCGTATCGGGTTCGCAAGTCTTGTAAAAAAAAAAAAATTAGCTCTTATGTTGCCTGTCGGGTTCAGGTCGTGTTAAGTCATGAGTATGGGATTATATATATGTCAACCCCAACCTGACCCATTTAATTAAACGGGTTAGATTCATCAACACTAACCTAACCCATGTAATTAAATGTATCAAAACCCTGTTATATTAATTTCGTGTTAAGTTTATGGGTCGTGTCAAAATCAATCATCACTATGGTCAAATATTGTACATGTTGAAAATACTTTTTTTTTGAAAGGAATGAAAAGTGTTTTCTCCAACCGAGCTAATCCAAAACCACAACCCCGGCCTCTTCTTTTCTTTCTCTATATATCTAACTAATCACCTCACTTTCTTCGCCCCATATTCTCTCCTCTCTCTCTCTCTCTCTCTCTCACTCTCTAATATGGGATTATGGCAGGCCCAGAATACTGTAACTCAAAGAACGAGTCTCAGACTGAGTCCAACCACCATCCATCCGAGTTAAAATCCCTTCTTTCCCTACCAAGCCTCCAGTCGGTTCCTTCACTCACCTCACAATTATCCCACCAACAACAACTCTATCTTTCCAACACCCACCACCACTGCCTCACCACTATCAAAGGCCACACCTCCTACATATCCTCTCTTGCCCTCGCCGGAGAATTCCTCTACACCGGCTCTTCCGACAGAGAAATCCGCTCCTGGAAGCGCAACCCTTTACAGGACTCTGAATCCGACGATCATGAAACTCCAACAAACAACCTCGTAACCGCCGGGAAGGGTGCAGTGAAGTCCCTCGTGGTTCAAGCTGACAAGGTCTTCAGCGCTCATCAAGACAGTAAAATTCGTGTATGGAAAGTCAACTATCACGAGCCTGATCATCGAAAGTACACGCGCTTAGCCACGCTCCCAACACTTGGCGACCGCGCCTTGAAGCTCCTGACGCCAAACAACCAGGTTCAGATTCGACGGCACAAAAAACGCACGTGGGTCCATCACGTTGACGCTGTGTCCGCAATTGCTTTGTCGGACGACGAGTCGCTCCTCTACTCCGTTTCATGGGATCGGACGCTCAAAATCTGGCGAACGAAGGATTTCAAATGCTTGGAATCCCTCACAAACGCGCATGACGATGCAATAAACGCACTGGCATTATCTGACGACGGCCATGTTTACACCGGTTCAGCCGACAAGAAAATCAAGGTGTGGAAGCAAAACATAGAAGATCGGAACAAGCATTTTTTAGTTGCCACGCTGGTGAAACACAACTCCGGGATTAATGCATTGGCTCTGAGCAGTGATGGGGCTGTGCTCTACTCTGGTGCATGTGACAGATCTATATTGGTATTCTTAAATTACCCTTTTAGACTGTCAAATTTATATTTGAAATGAGACGTGAACGATGAATCTTTTGCTCCCATTAGTTCAGATGATATATATGCTGATAAAAAATGATAAATTTAATTATTTAATTTATATAATTTATGTTTTGACAGGTATGGGAGAAGGGTGGCGACGGCAGCATGGAGGTTGTGGGGAAGCTTAGAGGCCACGGCAACTCCATATTGTGCTTGGCTGTTGTGTCTGATTTGGTTTGCAGTGGTTCGGCAGATAGAACTGTTAGGGTTTGGAGAGGATTCGACAGAAATTACACTTGTCTGGCAGTTTTGGAAGGACACAGAGGCCCAGTCAAGTGCTTAACTGCAGCAATTGATGGTTGCAACAGTACTACATCCGATGAAGCTTACCTTGTTTACAGCGGTGGTTTGGACTGTGACATTAAGGTTTGGCAGGTTTTGGTTCCTATTCTTTAGATGACAAATCCTCCTTTTAGCCGTTATGTACAGAATGCGAGGATATATATATATACTGTAACTGTGTGCTTTCTTTCAATTCCCAGCTTTTTTATTTTTATTTTATTTTCAGTCTCTTTTGGATTGTATTTAGATCCTACTGTACAAGTACTGTTTGAAGGTCGCCCACGAGGATGAGGGGTTGTTTTTCAGCGAAATCTTTTGGTATATATTAAATAATTTAACCTATATATATATATATCAAGTACTAATAGTGACAGAAACACCTAATAAACTATGATAAAGGAATCTTTTCAGATTGATTGCTAATCGCCTGCTTAAAATCCGACCAGCTGCCGTGTTAGCAGCAACAAGTTGTTTCGATTCACCTAGCTAGCTTGTCTTCCGGAAGAAGACCTACCAATTGTTTATCATATTATAATTAATTAAAGACAGCATTGAGAGAGAGAGAGAGGTGCAATGTGTATAGAGAACGATTCCGAACAATTCAAAATATAAGATAGCTTTTACGAGGCTTATTTGTCCGAGCAGATTTTGAGCAGTTTATCTTCTACTACTTAGATAGGTAGAATATTATTCTATAAAAACTCTCCCACATTTGTTGATCCGGATAATAAATTATCGGGTATCCGGATCCGTGCAACGTGATTTGCGTGCATATGCACAAAGCCTTCCATTTCTTGCCTCATCAGTGAATAATGACGATAAATTAATGCCATTAGTGCTCTTTGTCTTCCTTCAAGGATTAGTTGGGTGGTGGGACTCCACGAGACAGAGGGCAACAAGGGTCTGGCGCCTTATAATTAGTCAAGTTCACACTCAATAAAGATCATACCTTCCATCTTCTAAAATAGTCCACATGCATTCTCGAAATATTTTATTTATCATGAAGTTGGATTTCTCTTTTCTACAATCAACATCCAAAGGTGAGTTAAAATAATCGTCAAAAGCAAAAGAATTTGTAAACTATTACATACTAACAGCGCGCTACGCAAAAGCACATGTTATAAAAAATTACGGGGTAATTCATACTAACTATATATAATATATAAGGGAGTGATTCCCACACAACCTCTCCCACACAACTCTCGTACAACCCCTCTTACATTATGTGAGTTTCATATATAGGACCCACACAATGTGAGAGGAGATATATTATTCTTACATCACATTACCCTACATTAATCCTACATCAAGACACATTAGGTGTGAGATCAATGTATATGGGACCCACACCCTATATGCCTTGGTGTGGAATTGATATAAGGTAATGTGATATAGAAAAATCATTTCTTGAAAAACAAATGATGATACTATATTGAGAAATACAATTTACCCCACAGTGGTTAAGCAGTAAAACATGAAATCGATCTCTTTAAGATTTCATTTAACATTCTCATGGTAAAATTAACATATGAGTTACACATTACCTCCTAATCAACATGAAAATGTCGTATCATTTAACATTTTTACTCATTTCCCTCGCCCAAAATCAGATGAGTATTCTGAAAATAGTGAATATATGCTACCCTCATTATTGTGGCTTCTAAACCCTCTTGTAGTCGTAATAGGCGACAACTTATCGACTGAATTGTCTCAAATACCGCCATTTCCGACGCCCCCTTTCTTAGATTGTGTGCTAAGAAACTATTACACTGGATCCTTTATTTGGCTTATTTCTAACTATTGCTAGGTTTGATTTTGCACTAGTGAAAAAGATTTATTTGGCTTATAGACTAGTATGCATTACGACTAAACTCTAGTGAAAAAGATTTATTTTGACCGTACTTTGTTGAAGTCAAGTTCATAAAATGACCAGAGGCTCAGAGCTACTCTAGATTTGGCTCATGATCGACTTGTCTGGAGGAGCGGGGATAGCTCTACTTTAGAGCACGTTTGGTATGCAGAATACACTGCACGTTATTTCTACTTAATAGTCATTATTTTGTTTGATTGTACAACATTATTTGGAATAGTCATGCTCATCGATCAAATGACTATTTCTCGATCTAAATAGATGAATAACTATTAATCTCTAAAATGAGAGGAATAGATTGTGTTTTCCAAAAAAATTCTACATTATTATTATTATTATTTGAAAACTCATTTAAAAAAAAAGGGAAAAGAAAAAAGCTTATAAATGAATTTTATGGGTGGCCAACCACCAACTCCCCCTAGATTTGTTTCAGCGGCTTGTAGTAAAAATTGTGGTATCCCTGATGTTCAGATAACTATAAGAAGCGTTTGATACGTACGTAGAATAGTTATTCCATTATAAAAAAGAAAAATAGTTATTCCTAAAATAAAAGAAAGTAAAATGGAATAGCTATTCATATTTCTCAGTTTAGTGACAACACATATGCTCTCACTAGAATAAAATCAAAATTACTAAAATACCAACATTTAGAAATAAAAACAAAAATACTGAAGCTCTCCTTTTGTTTAAGAATGTGAAACTCTGGCGGTTAGCGGAGGATTTTAGCGACCGGTGACGGGTGAACTTCAGCTCCAAGTGGTGGATTATGGCGGCAACCAATGGCTAATTTTTTTATGAATTCCAGCGCTGGATTCCGGTGATTCCAATATATATATATATATATATTGTTGGTTTTTTTTAAAAAAAAATTAAAAAAAAAACGTCTATTCCTCGGTTTAAATATTCCAAGACTGAAAAACTTACCAAACTATGAAATAACTATCCATTCCGTGGGTTTAATCCTTATACCAAACGGACCCAAGTTTTTTTATAAACTTATGACGATGATAAATATGTTTCGGACTTTGTGGGTGAATCCTACGTCTCTGAGAAGAAAAGTAAACGATGACTTATAAATGTTCAAGTCATTTTAAACTCAGAGCATTTCTTTTAGATCCTTTTTCTCAAATTATCCTTAATTAAAATAATAATAATAATAATAACGATTGCCATCTCATTCAACTGATCCAAGTGAATCATCCAAGGCTGTGGTCGGAACTTACCCAAAAGAAAAAGAAAAAGATGTGGTCAGCAAAAACAAGAAAAAGAAAAACAGAGTAAATAAATTAGATAACGATTATTACTACTCAAAGGGCATTTGAAAGTTATCATCATGCTCAGATACAAAAAGAATAAAAAAAAAAATGAAGAAGATGAAGAAGAAGGAAGACTATAATAATAATAAGTAAACTTTATAGGCTCATGCAAGAGCACTAAAAAAAAAACAACCTTTTAAACGACAAACCTTTAACATTACACCATCATATTGGAGAAGTAGAAAGTAGCGTTAGAGCTTGCATCACACTATGTTTCTTCCCTTAATACTTAATTATTAATTCTGTACGACAAATATTATTTATGTACGACACGTAGGTGGCAGCCTTGTGTGTTAGCCATCTAGCTACAACAGAAATTTTAACCTTATGTGAAAAAGCCCATTTAACTAATCTAAGTGGAGGGGAGTTAGGTAACAGTCATTGTTTCCCATGCCACGCTATTCTAACCTAATTATTTTCTCTGTTTTTCACAATCCACTTTTCTCAAAGATGAGCATTTAAAATATAAACATAATGATTTTTGTTCATATATATCCAACTACAAACCTACCTCCTCTAACTCGGATAATCTCTTGTCCATGTGTCAAACCCTGTGAAATTCCAGAATTATTATACCTTTACTTTTAGCCTAAGTTTGATATGAATATATACACTTGAAGTCAAAGCCGCAAACAGTCAATTTTTATATAAACAAATAATTGAACAGACAAATAAGATGTGGACAAAGTTTTCCTCCAAATTGATTGAATGAAATTTATTAAACTGACTTATGTTATTAAAGCATGTAAGAATCATAATAAACTGATCGAATTAAAGGAATTTTCACAATTCAATTTGAAAGAAAACTTTATTCTTTCAAATGTGTATCATCATTGTTATGGAAGATTACAAAGGAGGGCTAAAAGCAGACCATAAATGTAATATATGCGTCCTTTAAGCATGATGTGGATGTGCAATAAGTGAGACAGAGAGAAAGATGTCCATTAATTCAAGTCAAATGGATGTGATCTATTTTACCGGCAATATCTTGTTTTGATGCATTTAACTGTGTACATGATGCTACTTTATTTTAAAATTTTAAATGATGTGACAACATACACACACTATTACATCTATAAAATTTAATCTGGACCATAAAATAAATCATTTCAATTTCAACCGATCTGTTCTTACTGCAGATATTGGTTTAAAAGTGATTATACATCTAACAAGCCAGCTTAAAGTAAAACAGTATGTCAAAGTCCTATCTATCATCAGTATAAGTTAATCACACTTTCATAACTTACAATAATAAGTTGAAGTAGGTGACAATTGCTTTCAGTGATATACTTTGTAATACTAAGTGAAAAGTGCACTGATAGCTGAGCTACCTATCAGTACACATATGAAGCTCCGAATACCTGATTATTCCACCAGGCATATGTAATTTAATATTCGCTACAACTTAAAAGAATAAACATTATTTATAAACATCTTTATTAAGTAAAATGGTTTATTACATAAGTTCCTTGATTAGTTGAAGATTAATCCATACCTATCAACAGATTTTTCTTTCCTCCCTGACATGCATCACTTTTCACCCACTCAAATTCATATTCACAAGACATTTTTTTTTTTTTTTTTATAAGTAAGAGAAATATCAATAAAAAGCGCAAAGCGCAATCAAGTACACAAGAAGTATACAAGAAAGGCAACTAAGTAGAAGAAGAACACAAGACAAGGAAATCATTAAAACTAAACGATAAAGGTGCGAGGAAGGCCGCCGACCAAGAGTACAAAGAATAAAAGAAAAAGGACATGAGTTCCTCAATGGTTCTTTCTTTGTCCTCAAACTACCTATCATTGTGTTCCCTCCACAAGCACCACAAAAGACAACAAGGGACCATCTTCCACACGGCTACACTCCGAGAGCGACCACCCGTCCACCAGCAAGCGAATAAATTTACCACCCGAAGAGGCATAACCCAAGACAAACTAAAACGACTAAAGATGGCATTCCATAGAGCGCGTGCAACCTCACAATGGAGAAGAAGGTGATCCACCGACTCCCCATTCATTTTGCATATGCATCATCTATCAATCACAATGACACGCTTCTTTCTGAGGTTGTCCAAGGTAAGGATCTTCCCTTGCACTGCCGTCCAAGCAAAGAAAGCTACTTTCAAGGGAACCTTGGTCCGCCAAATACTTTTCCAGGGAAAATGAATAGCCTCTTTGCAAGCAAGAGTCTTATAGAAAGATCTAACATCAAATTTCCCTTTGTGAGAAGGGGACCACCAAAGCCGATCTTCCCCATCACAATTCACTCTGGTTGAGTACAGCAAAGAGAAAAATGAAGCCAAAACATCCACCTCCCAGTCGTGGGCCGCTCGGAAGAAGCTAACATCCCACTGATAGGACCCGCTCACCACATCCAAATGGTCTGCAACATGTGCATCCTTGTCATACGCAATGTCGTACAAAACTGGGAAAGCTTCCTTAAGAGGCACCTCACCACACCACACATCATCACCCAAAGACGGATCCTAGATATCTGTTAGAAACGCCTATCTAGAAGGGAAAAAAAATTATTAAAACTAATCACCAAAAGAGCTACAAACGCAGTTGTCCAAATATAAAAAGAATAAAAAAAGGACTTAAGCTCCTTTAATGTCCTTTTGCAATACTCGAAATTTCAATCATTTCTTTTCCTCCAAATGCACCACAAAAGGTAAGAATGTACTATCTTCCACATGACAGCATTCTAAGAGCTACCACTAGTTCACCAACAAGCAAATAAATAAACCATCCGGCTAGGCATAACCAAGAACAGCCCAAAGCGACTAAATGGGTAAGGATATTTCCTAGAACTGCCGACTAAGCCAAAAAAAGCAATAATCAAAGGAACCTTAGTCCACCAAATACTATTTCAAAGAAAAGGTATGCCATCATTATATACAAGGACACTGTAAAAGGACCTAACATTGAACACCCATTTGTTTGAAAGGATCCACCAAAGCTTGTCTTTTCCTTCTCGTCTCACTCTAAAGGAGTACAACAAATTGAAGAAAAAGTCAATACATCCATCTCCCAATCATGAGCCGCTCTAATAAAGCTTACGTGCCACTAAAGGGAACCACTAGAAAGTTCTAAATGAACAAAAGCAACGAAAGCATCCTTCAAATAAGCAATGCTATATAAAATCGGGAAAGCTTCCTTAAGGGCCTTCTCCCAACTCCACACATCATGCCATAATCTAATTTTGGAGCCATCTCCCAGCTCAAATCTGGTATGACTAGAAAACATCCTCCAACTCCTCCTAATATTCTTCCATATCCCTACCCCATACGGCCAAAAGGGAACAATAGAACACCACCCACCCCAAGAACTACTGAATTTGGAATCCACAACAACTCTGCATCACGTCTCTCTCATGCACATAGCCCACACAACCATTTTCCCTTATCTTTTTTTTTTCTTTTTTTTTTAATAAGGAATGTCAATATCTTTAATTAAGCACAAAGGGGCGCAATGTTAGTACAAATGAAGTATACAAGAGAAACACTCATTTGAAGAAAAAGAACAAAAAGTCCAAAAATATGCAAAACTAGAAACAAGCAAATTATGATGTGCACATATCCAAGTATATAATGTGTTGAACACAAGCTTTTCTACCAAACAAGTCAAGAATGGAACTCCATAATTCTCTTGCTAGTTCACAATGAATCAATATGTAATTAATGGACTCCTCACTCATCTTACACATACAACACTACTCAACCACCACCACATTCATCTTTCTCAAGTTGTCGAGCGTCAATATTTTCCCTAATCCACCCAACTATTCTATTTTTTCCAAGAAAAAATGCCATCCACGAAGGAAAATTTAAACTCTTCACCTATCCCACCCCATAAGAATGTTTTTTCCATTTTTGTTATCAATTCTTTGTTTTACACCTTTCTTTAATGGCTTAGGCCACCTTTTTCATACAGAGCAGGATTATTCGACATATTATAAGAAAACTAACTTGTCATCAAACATACTATCTTATTGCACAAGCGAGTTTATTGCTTGATTTAAGTTCCAAGTCTTGGAAAACACCTCCCCCAGCCTCCACAAAAGCAACTAAAAATATAAATGAATAAAGAATGCAAATTAAGCACAATCGGTCAGCCTGGTGAATCAAAATGTAGGTTTGCTTTTGTTTATCCTTACATATATTTATTTCCACTAGTGAGAAGTAGTATTTCAAAGTACATGTTGTCAATAAAGAAAACAGCTGAATGGGCATCCGAATTAATTTACAGTGGTGCTTTCGCTGGTGTACCTGGCTCACGAGGATACTTCCTAGGGGTGGGGTGATCTTTCAAACATATGATGGCAGTTCGCTGTCCATATGGGCTGTGTGACTCCACTGGGCACATAGAAAGAATACCAATATCACTTTGATAAGGTATCATATCAACTGATCCTTAAACAAGGTCATTCATACATTTAAAGATTTAAAGCTAAAGAATTGACAAATCACATTGAAGTTAAAGTTATATGCAGAAACAAAGAGCAAACATAAAAACTACATGAACTTATGAGATAGCCCACAACTTGCAGAGGTCTGATTATCAACCAGCGTGGTTTCTTTATTAGAACAAAACTACCAAATCGTACTGGAATACAGCATGTCATGCTCATCATGACATACTGTATTCCAGTACAATATGTCAGGTTCACAAGCATGCTTTCTGTGTGCCTATGCAATCCCTAAATAATAGCCATTTTTTCAAAGAAAAACAAGTGCAACTTCAACCATTCTTAATCCTATTCTTAAAAATTAATCATGCATACAGCTCTTCTCCCTCCTCAATCCTCATCCTATTTTTTTTCTTGATCCACCTTTTTCCCGACATTAAGTAAACAACTTCAAGCAAGTTATAAGGTTTGATAAGATCAAGGGCATTTGAAATCGAATACAAAATGTCAACAAGGCTAAGGGGAATACGTGGAGAACGAGAACGTGAGATGCATGGGAATGTCACTCTCCCTCTCAACCACCCCCCCCCCCCCCAAAAAAAAAAAAAAAAAAACCCACCATAAAGCACCACAAATTTGTCAGCCAAGAACTCATATTCCAGCCATGGGGGTGAAAAACTGTAACGAACAGAAGGCAGGGTATATGAGGGTCTCTTCTAGTTCTCAGCTGAAAGCAAAATCTTGACCCAAATGGAATAAAACTAAAATCTTGACCTCAGCAATAGTCCAGAAGGTAATGTTGCATGATCTAAAACAGTTGACAAGGCATTTAGTTTGGTCAGTAGAATCTAGAAAGGAAACATTTCACTATGTCCCTTTACAATATACTACTAAAAAAAAGAAGCCTTTTTGGGGAAGAACATACCCTTGGAACCTTGTCCAATTTCATATAAAGAATCATCTAAGACATGAGTGTGTTTCTATAATGAAAATACCTGAGCACAGTTGCAACACGGAAGCACCCATCATTTGAATGGCTCTTTCTGCATTCCTGACTTCCGCCTATAGAATGTACATTGAGCAGTTTACACCGATGAAAAAAATATATGATGGACAAAAAAAAAGGGGGGGGGGGACAACTTATCACGCTTGCATTTTTAAGGAAAAATTTTCCTTGAACGCATTTCTAGATCCTAAATTGTCAAAATCATTACATATCATTACATTGCTATAATACACAAAAATTGAAGCAAATCAATTTTTCCCTCATTGCATTTTATAGTAGTGTATTCATAGAAACTCTTCAGGATTTTATCAAGAAAAACCACTTCAGCCCTCCAAATTTGCTAATATCAGAATGTAACTTTTTATGTGTGCAGAAAATTTTATTGAGTGTATTGGAATTACATGGAACGAGGCCACGACTTCTAGATAAAACCTAATTCTTACTTTTTGACTGTTGGTTTTCTAATATTTGGCTCATGGACCCTTGCCCTCTTTCATTTAATATATAGGACTTCTTGCTTTGCTTCAGCTTGATGCACATTGTACCCTTTATTCTTTTTCTCATTTCAAGTACTCTAGATCATCTCAGTACACCAGCAGCAACCATGGTGATGACATTAGCAATATAAACCAACACGTGGAAACCACATAAAATGGTTGGGTTTCTCCATCAGACCATTCACCAGTTCACTGACATTTTATTCTTCATAACAATCGTACCTCAGACTGTATACCACAAAATTTCTGATTCCCACCTATTTTCCCTGCAAAATGTCTTCACTCAAACAAATTTAAGCTAACAGCCCTGTACTGCCAAACTGTTTCCCCAACAAGTTCAAAAAAAACCCTAGTACATGGGAAATATACAAGAGAAACATTCAAAAGGAAATTCTCAAAACATCAGGTAAGTTATACAAAAGCCAAAACACTACATATAACCGACTCATAAACATTATATACACGAGATATTTGATGTAGGGTCATTTGACTTCCCAACATAACACGGTATCTAAGCATATAATTTGATGTAGACAGGCTTATGGGTAATTGGGACTTGGTGTGTTGGAATCAGAGGGATGAAAAAAAGGACTCCAAATCTTCAGTACAAGGATCAGGTTGTTGAATTTCCATAAGTGAACGGCAGATACATACCTGAGGATTATGACCCTTTGCAGCTACAAACAAACCACCAACACGAACCAGAGGAAGACAGTATTCAGCTGAAAATGAAGAAACCAGAAGAGAAAACTTTAGCAGTAATGAGCCACTCAGAGTCTCAAAGATGCATAGAAGAAACCAAGATATGAAGTTCTCAAGATTACCTAAGATTCTCATTTCTGAAACTGCTCTTGCCACCGCTACA